>NC_138049.1:67286926-67630017 GCF_964194185.1 Rhinolophus hipposideros
TTATTAGAGACAGTATTTTCAAAGGAGACGATTAGCCAACTATTAAAGAGAAACAACACACACACACACACACACACACACAGATTATTTTTTTCTTGTTTAATTTTAGGAACACCATTATTTAACCTACTCGTACAACTAGCAAGATCTGAGCCTTGGATTTCTTTCCTTCCTTCATTTCTTTCCTGAAGTTGGCATGGCCTCTAGGCTGGTAGAATTCTTCGTCTCTCTCAGAACCTGTTTATTGTTCGCCCCCTCTCTGGGTGTAGTCCCAGGGTCAACATTTCCTCAGATCCAAAGCTGGCTACACTTCAGCTCTGACCAGTGAATTCCTCTGTTGGACCTGGTCAGCCTGTGTTGACCTCCTGTATGAGGAATATTCTGACCAGGCAGCCCACATCTCACTAGTATGCGATGGGCAGGGGAAGTGAGCACCAGTTTACCAGAACATGTTCACTCCATGCTCCTATTCCACAAAGTCCATGCTTTGTAGGAGTCTTCCCATTCTTTCCTACTTCTAGTCTGAGTGGTGCTAAACAAAGTGATAGACACGCCCTGATCCCAATAAATTACCATACTCTTCTAGGCTGTTTGAATGTCATCCACCTCTCCATGGACTCTCTAATGGGCTGTCCCTGGCAAATTAATCTTAAATAATTCTACTTCTTACAAGCTATTCAGGTAACCAACACTGAGGAGCTCCCTTCTTTCTCTGTTCCAAAAACAGAGTGACAGTGTCATTCAATTTTGACTTGATCCTACTATCTGCTGGCAACTTCTTAGTGACAGGTTAAGGATGAGCTTTACCTAGCCCAGTCTGATTTCCCTTTATCTGCTTTCTCAGCTTGGGCCAGAGCCCTTATTTCTGTAACTTGCTGAGCCTTGTCCTGTGCTGGTTTCTGTAGCTGCTGCAGGGTATCAGCTGCAGGTCTTACGCAACAATTACTGAGGAAGACAAGTATGTTTCTGCAAAAAGAAAACAGTTTGCAAATTTCGGCCCTGTCAAAATCACTGGGGGAGTAGATTCCCACAGTGATGCTAAGTGTCTCCATTCATAATGGTGTCCAGGGATTTGTCCATGTTTCAACAAGTAGACTGAGCTTCTCCCACTCTTCATTTCTTTTTCTTTCTTTCTTTCTTTCTTTCTTTCTTTCTTTCTTTCTTTCTTTCTTTCTTTCTTTCTTTCTTTCTTTCTTTCTTTCTTTCTTTCTTTCTTTCTCTTTCTTTCTTTCTCTTTCTTTCTTTCTTTCTTTCTTTCTTTCTTTCTTTCTTTCTCTTTCTTTCTCTTTCTCTCTCTCTCTCTCTCTCTCTCTCTCTCTTTCTCTCCTTCCTTTCTTTCTCTCTCTCTCTCTCTCTCTCTCTCTCTCTCTCTCTCTCTCTCTCTCTCTCTCTCTGTCTCTGTCTCTCTCTCTCTCCTTCCTTTCTTTTCTTTCTTTTTAATTGCTATAGTAGTACCCCACACCCATCACTTCAGAGAACAAATTTGAATTGTGCTGAAGTTTCCAACAGGTTCTTTCACTGGAAATTTTTTAAATAACAATTTAATTCAGTTTTAATGTCATGAGTTCCTTTGAATTGTTTGCTGCTTCTAACTTGAAGCAGGACCTCCAGTTTCTCAGCTTCCAGAATCCAGGTGAGATTCAGGCTGAGCAATGCTGTAAGCCACTGGCTAAGTCTTCCTACCCCCACTCTTTTTCCCTCCTTGCCCTTTCCCTCTGCCACTTATTGTACCTATTTTGCCCCAGTTTTCTTTATTCCTATAGGCGCTAAGCAAACCTATTTTTCATTTCCTACACTCCCTTGTGTTTTCATTTCTTCTTCTGACTATAGTAGATTTTGTTTCTTCTCTAATCCTGTATGCCAAATCTGTAGACCTTACTTCCTTCCAAATGTGGTTTGAAGCTGTTATGTCCCAGGAAGATAATAATAACCACAGTGAATATTACTGTAGTGATGTGTGGTTCACAAAACACTTTTATGAAGTTATCAAATGAACCTCACCTAGCTCAGTTCACTCTTTTCTTTGGTGATACCTCAGAACTTAAACACTCTGTAGTTTGCACATAGAGATATTATTTTGTGGGTGCACTGCTATTTATTTTTGTGTGTAAACTCAATCATTCCAAAGAAATGGTAAATTTCCTGAGAACAGTAATTTTAAAATTTATTTTAGAAATGCCAACATTGAAAAGAAAAAGAAATGTTACCTTTTTTTACTTAATTAGTATTAATTTATTTTTTAATGGGGGTAGTGAAGGAGAGGTCTAAGGGATGTCTAAACAGGAATTGTGCCATCGGAGATTCTAAATGAGGATGGTATGGCACAGGGCATGTGTGGCGGTCAGGAGAGAGGGATGGAACGGGCCGCGGTGAGCCTCGCCCTCTTCCTGCCCTAATTCCTGCCCTGCCCCTGCCAATGCATCAGTCTTAGTTGGAGGGCTGGTGAAAACAGATTGTGGAAACTGACCGCCCCATTCAGCAAGTCTGGTTCCACCTGAGAATTTGCGTTGCCAATAAGTTCCAGGTGAGGCTGATGCCACTGCCTGGACCAGACTTTCGGAATCCCCGCGGATGAAGTAGGCCTCAAGGTCAGCTCCCTTTAGTCTCTGAATAAGTTTTTATTTCTGTGTGTGTGTGTGTGTGTGTGTGTGAGAGAGAGAGAGAGAGAGAGAGAGAGAGAGAGAGAGAGAGAGAGAGAGAGAGAGAGAGAGAGAAAAGCAGTAAAAACAAAGTAATGAACCCAGTTATAGCTAACCTTATTTAATTAAGACAATTCCCAACGTTTAGTTTTCTACGATGTTTTTTCAGGAAATCATTTTTATTGACTGTCTGAAAGAACTTTAAATCTAGTTTTAAAGTGTAAATCTCATAAGCTTTTTCGTTTCTTTTTTTTTTGTTTGTTTTTAAAAACAGACTTTAGTTTTTAGAGCAGTTTGAGGTTTATAGCAAAATTGAGCAGAAAGGAGTTCCCACAGAGAACTATCCTCACCTCTACCCTCAAACACACCCAGTTTCTCGCATCGGTAACATCTCACATTAGTGTGATACATTTCTTACACTCGGTGAGTCCACATTAATATTGATATATTATTATTCACTAAAGCCTATAGTTTACATTAGAGTTCACTCTGTACAGTCTGTGGGTTTTGACAAATGTATGACATGTATCCACCATGACAGTATCATACAGAATAATTTCACTGCCTTAAAAATCTTCTGTACTCCCCCTCTCCACTTCTCATTCAGTCCCTCCCTGCTCCGGAACCTTTGGCAACCACTAATCTTTTTATGGACTATAGTTTTGCCTTTTCCAGAATGAGATATAGTTGGAATCATACAGCAGGTAGCCTTTTCAGATTGGTTTCTTTCACTTAGCAATATGTATTTCAGGGTCCTCCATGTGTTTTGTGGCTTGATAGTTCATGTTTTTAATTGCTGAAAAATATTTTGTTGTATAAATGTACCACAGTTTATCAATTCATCTATTGAAGAACAACTTGGTTGCTTCCAAGTTTTAGCAATGCTTCCAAGTTTTAAACATTCCTCTGTAGGTTTTTGTGTCAACCTAAGTGTTCACTTTTGTGGGGACAGAGCCACGAGAGCAGTTTCCAGGCTCTCAACTTCACGTGGACAGGTGCTGGCTTGGGTAGTAGATGGCCATCAGCTGTGACTAGTTGGCCGTCAGCTGTAACCAGTTAGTCATTGGTCACTGATATAACTGCCGTGGCTACACTAGCAAGTGCAGATTGCAGTTAACAAGGGGTTTGTCGGTTGGCAGAGAAGCGGACAGCAGGCTGCAGATTGTGTGGCTCCTGCTTCCTGTGTCTCCAACCCAGCCGCCAGCGAGAATATAGTGGTATGACTCTTCTGTCTATGGCTCCGTGGGTGTTCCTTTTTGGCCTCACCATATCTTGTGTTCTTATGTGGGGAGCGAGACCACAGTCCCCGCATGACGGCTTTATTTGGGTAAATACCAAGGAACTATAATGACTTTTTAAATGACTTATTTTTTCCAGGAAAAATAATATTTTTCCATCACTGTGTTTCTGACAGGGAAATGGTAGTGAGGACATACAGTCCTCAAACTGAGCACTGCTATTCCAGTGACTACTGCTCACTACTTTTTTATGGAGTAAATGAGTTTATTCGTCTAAAGCACTCAGAAAAATGCTGCAATAGTTAGCATTTATGAAAGATTATCATCATCATCATCATTACTATGACCAGTTTCCAGGTCCTGTGCTAGGGGTTTCATGGCTTTTATCTCTTCTTTTCAAACAACTTGGCAAATTAGGACTTCTTTTTCTTGCGTTGTATGTGGATAGCTGAAGCTTAGGGAGGGTAAGTAACATGTCCAATGTCACACAACTAAAGAGTGGCAGAACCAAGATGTAAACCTGGGTCTTTCTGATGTCAGAGCTTTAAAAACACTTCCACGAGAGGGGGAAGAAGTTATACTAAAAAGGTTAGAATGAAAGGGAAATACTAATAATTAGCTAAATATTGGGATTTTTAAAAAAGGCATTATGAGGAAAAACAAAAATTGATTTTATCAACCCTTGTAAATGATTATGCTATAATAACATGTCACAATCATGGGCCTAAGTATTGTAAATAACTCATTATGCATATTTGTACAAATTACAAAATGAGTTGTAATTATTCCCAGGATGTAATAAATGATGTGACTAAATGCTACCTAAAAAACATACTAGAATGATTTTTCAAGTACATTATTCTTATTAAAGCAAAGGAATTCCATGTTTGTGGAATTAACTTCTACCTAATCCAAAGGTTAGCATTCCAGTCATAGCCATCCCTTCTTAAACTGCCTTGCCTATCTCTACCACTTAGTTCATGAGATGAATACATTTGTTTATTAGTTTCTCTCACAGTCCAGGGGACTCTATCTTTAATATAGTGTAGTGATTAAATTCTTAGGCTCAAAGACAGAAGGGTATCAGCTCAAATCCTATGTCTATCCCTTATTATCTGTATCTAGACATGGGACACATTACTTCTAGGCCTTGATTCTTCACGTATGCTGTGGTGATAAAATGGTACCTGACTAATGGATGGTTGTGAAGATTAACACACATGCACACACACGTAGCTCATGATCTGGTATATAAAAAGGATATGTTAGAACATGAAAGGATAGTGCATCTATGAAAATCTGGCTTTGCACAGCAATATGTACATATTGCTATCATGCTGTTGTCAAGGCCAGATTTTCATAGCTGTTCTTTAAATACTGAGTTAAACATTCAGTACCCTGGGGAAATTGGGGTGAACATGTATGAAAACAAGAAATATTTCATCTCATACCAGCTCAGTAGGCTGTCTGCTAAGTAATCTTATTCTTTTTTATTCATTAAACACTTATTAATCAAAAATATATTTCTAGACATTCTGCACCATTCTGGGGAGACATAAAAACCATAAGACAGCTCCCCTGCTCTCACAGAACTCACATTCTAGAGGAGGAAGATAGACATGTAAACATATAAATTGATAAATGATACCGTGAGTGCCATAAAAAAAGGTACAAACACTGGGGTGCTGAATATTTTTGGTCTCCAGTGATCATAAACCATGTAAGAGCAATTCAACTTGCTTAGTCCCTTCCTAGAGATCTGCAGCTGAATTCATATCAATGCAAAATGAAGCCTTTAGGAGCCAATATTCCACCCACACACCTGGTGCATATACCTGCAAATCCTGCTGGGAGTCTGAATGCAAAAGCTGTGACATTGGTGCACACAAATGGGGTGACATCCAGGTCTGGATATGGCGTAACTCTACTTTCCGTTGCTGATATTGCTCATCAGAAAAGAGCACAGTATCAGTTATCAACACTAGGTCTTACGCCTCCAGAGCCACATTTCAAACCTCCATTACCCAAAAGAGCCACATGACTCCTGGCTACCTTAAAATATAACCTAATAACTTGATACAGAAATGAGAAGATGACAACCACAGGCTAACTGGAAAAGATTCCCAGGACTCTCAAGAGATGGTGAGATCCTTATATAGACAACAAGCCTCCCTGTGAATTTCCCGGGAGCTGCTTCCCTGTCTTGTTCCTCTTTGTGACCCTCAGGTTCCTGTCACACAGATACTTGTCAAAAATTTGTTGAATCTAAGTGAATTGAATCATTAGAATTTAAGATTTGTAAAATACTGACTTCACTCATTAAAAATATTAATTAAAGCACAAGAGGCCTATGATAAGAAATAAGAATTAATGCCTAGGTAATTCAGTATTTTCAATGGACTGTAAATTAACACTCTATTATAGAAATTCCTTTTGGCTAAGTGCTAGTTACTGTGTTCATTAATAATATAGTAATTAATCATGTATCATAATAGCATTCTTCCTTTTTATATGGATATAATGTAAACAACTTTCTATTCATGGGAAAATGTTTTAATTTTTTTTCCAGAAGTGATGAATAGTGTATTGCTCAATTGCCTACTTTCTTGACCAGTTCTACTTATTTTTACTATGAATTTCTGTTATTTAAAATTTTTGAGTTATAAAAATTACAAAAATTAATACTTGTCTGAAATAAATGTAGAAAGTGAAAAAAAGAAACTTTATTTTCCTCTACCTACTGTTCTTGATTCTGACCTTTTGGTTTGAATCTTCCAATCCTCTTTCTGTGTATGCATAAACCTGCATCTATAATGCATACTTTTATATTTAGTATATCGTATTTTAACACAAAACTGATCATATTACATATTTGTTTTCTGCAACTGAGAGGCCTTTTCTTAGGACTCAGTTTCTGTACAGAAACCTTATTATCACTATAAATTTATTTTTGTGTTTACTTTGTTGTTTATCTTCCCCACCAGACTGAGAGCTCCATGAGAACTATTATTCTTCAACGTATACCCAGTACTTGACACAGTTCTAGGCTCAGAATAGTCCCTTGATTACTATTGGTTGAATAAATGAATGAAAAACATTTTCACCAACTTCACATTGTAGACATCTTTCCAATGAGGGCTGCAAGCTTCCCTTGTCTTTCCAGAATCTGCAAGATTCCATTACATGGATTCATCACTAGCTATTGGAGGACCTACTACCAATTTCTTGTTGGTGAGGGCCCACCCTCATTTTATTTCACATTTTAAGCTAGACTTGTATAAAAATTAAACTTTTATCTAGGCATATGTCTTAGTCTGTTTAGTCTGCTATGACAAAGTACCACAACCTGCCTAGGTGACTTATAAACAACAGAAATTTCTTGCTCACAGTTCTGGAGGCTGGAATTAAAAGATCAGGGTGCCAGTATGGGATGTGCCCTCTTCCCTATCACATTGTATCCTCACATGGTGGAAGGGGCTAGGGAGCTCTGTGGGGTGTCTTTTTTAAGAACACTAGTTCCATTTATGAGGGCTTTACTTCATGGCCTATTCACCTCCCAAATGCCCCACGTACTAATACCATTACCTTTAAGGGTTAGGGTTTCAACATAGGAGTTTTGTGGGGATACAGACCTTCAGACCACAGCAGCATAGTAAAAGTATTTGAACGATCAGGAAAAATATAAAGTGAAAAATAATAGTTATCTTTCCCTACCCCTAATTCCATTTCTCAAAGAGGAGTCTGAATACGACTTGTAACTGCTTCTGTTTTATATCTTTTGGTGCTTTTCTTTATAATTTAATAAAAATGTATAATTCATAATTCAAAATTTACCATTTAGATGGCACCTTTTAATTCTTAACCATGAAAAATGAGGAATTTAGGACATACAGTATCTCAACCACAATCCCTTCAATTTCCTGCCTTTAAAAAGTTTTATTTTTATTTTTCATGGACAAAGTTTATAACATTTATAATATGATCTTTTCCTCCTGTCTTTCTAATGAACTTATACATAATTTTGGTTAGATCAATATTATATTTTGATGATTATGACCATGTAAACTTTATTCAGAGCTCTCTTGTACATCTTTGTGCTCTTCCTGGAGTTATTCATTTCCTTTTTCATTTCTGTTTTTAAAATATATTTATCCTTTATTTATATCCAAACGTTCCACTAATCATTTAAATATCCTTTCAATACGTATATTTGAGTACATGTGGAATGCTGTGATCTATTTTGTGTTTCAGGAGAATTCTCTACTGGAAATTTCTGAACTTTCTCATTTGAACCTGTTTTTCCCTAACACTTGTTTCATAGCTGTCATCCCAGGGTTTGTCTTTGCCATCCTTTGTAGAATTTCCTAACCTCACTTGTGTTGAATTCTAGGTTCCAGAATTTCATACATTATTCCTTATTTCACTTACTCAATTTGGAGAAACACATCCTCCAGTAGCTTCCTAAGAAACAATACGTGGTATGTAAGTTTAGACACCTAACATTTCTGAAAACATTTTTATGCTACCCTTCTACTTAACTGATAATTAACTAGATTTGAAATTAATTCTGAGTGGGAATCCATTTTCCTCAGAATTTCTGAAGGCATTCTCTTTAGGTTTTCAGTTTTGTCATTAAAAAGTTGATGCAATCTCAGTTCTTTTTCTTTTTGGAAACCTGTTTTTACCTTCTGAAAGTTTTTGTTTCCAGTGGTCTAATATTTATCCATAATATATCTAATTCTAAGATAATTTTGCTCTGAATGCAAAGCATCCTAATTTTATTTTACTTATCTGAGAATAGTAATGATAGTATTTTTTAAGTTTTCTTTCACACCTCTGAGAATAGTGAAGATAGTATTTTTCAAAGTTTTCTTTAAAACAGAATGTTTCCTCCAACTTTTAAAATTCTGGATATGGCTTTGATCTTTCCTATTAGGCTTTCCTCAGATATATATTGATTCTTGGTTTTATACTCATTAAAAAATAGGGCAATAAAAAGCTGATAGAAAGCTTTGTGAGCATGGTTGGGACTTATTGCCTGTTGGCCTCTCAGCAGGAAGATCGACCAGGCAGTTTAATTGGAGAATCCCTGATGTCAGTATCCTTAGGTCTTTTCTTTGGGGCTCTTCTTATTTCCCAGAGAAGAATCTCCTAATGTTCTGCCTGGATGGTAAAACAAAAACAAATTAAAAAAAAAAATCACTAAAAACATTCTGGCACCCAGCTGGGAGCAGGGCAATGGGTCTCAAGATTCTACATGCACCTAGACTTTCACATCTGTTTTTTGCATGGTGACCCATCCCTCAACCATGCCCTGTTTCCCCCAGTTCAGAGACTCTGTTTTAGTCTCAGGTATGCTAAGGCAGTAACCATTTATCTTTATGTGTCCATTGTCCAAAATTTTCTTCTTATAATCTCTCTTCCTGTTCTTTTTAATTCTCATTAGACTCACGTCTTCTATTTGAAAGCTTTTTACACCCATTCATATTTATTTTGATTTAGTGATATGTTTGGATTTATTCCATCTGCTATCTTATTTTGTTTTCTAGTTGCCATAATTTTAAAAACTTTTTTTCATTCTACTTACCCTTTCTTGGATAGATCATTTTCCTGTGTAATACATTTTTCTATCAATGCCATTAATCAATATCTATATAATTTTTCCAAAAAAGATAAGAAACTTTGAATACTTACATTTTCTTCTTTACTTCTACCCAGCTATTTCCCTTGTTGAGATTATGAGATTTTAGTTTCAGATTGTTAAAATATTTAGAGTATACTTTTATTTATATTATTAATTATATAGTACAGTATATATTATATTCTATATGTGTATAAATAGGTATTACAGAATATTTATATATTATGATACATATAAGATATACATTATTATATAATTTCTATTATTATTGCATATCATTTGCTTTTTTGGATCAATCTCTTGGATTTATTTTTTTTTGTTTGCTTATTGTTTTTGCTGAAGTCCAACTTAGTAATTCATTGAGACAGGGTTCATTCGTTAAAAAAAGTCCTGGTTCTTTGTGTGTTCAGAAATGTCTTTATTTTGATTTACTCTTGAATGAAATTCTAGGGCATGAAATTCTAGGTTTGAAATAATTGAATGAATTTTCAATTAGCCCCAAGAAGACATCCATGCATACACTGTGTGGGTGATGAGAAGGCCCATGTCATTCTAATTCTTATCCTTTATTTGGAATCAGGAATTTTTCTTCTCTGAAGCAACTGAGATTTTGTCTCTGTCTTTGGAATTCTGAATATACATCATAATGTGTCTTTCTCAGTCATCCTGTTTGACACTCAATGGGTCCTTCTGTCTTGAGGATGCCAGTCTTCAGTTGTGGAAAATTTTCTTCCATTATCTCATAGAATATCTCCTCCCTTCAATACTATGTAATCTCCTTTCTGGGATAATAGTTAAATAAATATTGGAATCTCTGCGTCTAACCTCTGTGCCTCTTAATCTTTTTTTTTTTTTTTTTTAGTAGCTTTTTTAGTATGTGCTTTGATTTGTGGTTTCCTTCTTTGATCCCATTTGACTACCGTCTTTCAGGATCTTTAAAGTGTCTGGTTCTATGAAGACCTTCCTACTTTTCATCATAGCAATGAATACTAATTTTTTTTTAATTTATTGGGGTCACAATTGTTAGTGAAATAACATTGATTTCAGGTGTACAATTCTGTATTACATCATCTATAAATACCATTGTGTGTTCACCACCCAGAGTCAGTTCTTCCATCACCATATATTTGATCCCCCTTACCCTCATCTCCCACCCTCCTCCCCCCTTACCCTCTGGTAACCACTAAACTGTTGTCTGTGACTATGAGTTTTTATTTCTCATTTGTTTGTCTTATTCTTTTGTTGTTTTTGGTTTATATACCACATATCAGTGAAGTCATACGGGTCCCTGCTTTTTCTGTCTGGCTTATTTTGTTTAGTATCATACTCTCAAGCTCCATCCAGGTTGTCACAAATGTTCCTATATCATCTTTTCTTACTGCCGAATAGTATTCCATTGTGTATATATACCACAACTTCTTTATCCATTCATTTATCGAAGGACATTTTGGTTGTTTCCTTGTCTTGGCCACCGTAAACAAAGCTGCAATGAACATTGGAGCACACGTGTCTTTATGCATAAATGTTTTCAGATTTTTGGGGTATATACCCAGGAGAGGGATTGCTGGGTAATTCTATTCTTAATTTTTTGAGGAACCTCCACACTGCCTTCCATAGCGGCTGCACCAGTCTGCATTCCCACCAACAGTGAATGAGGGTTCCTTTTTCTCCACAGCCTCTCCAACACTTGTTACTATTTGTCTTGTTGATGATAGCCATTCTGACTGGGGTGACGTGATATCTCATTGTGGTTTTCATTTGCATTTCTCTGATGATTAGTGATGCTGAGCATTTGTTCATATGTCTATTTGCCATTTGTATGTCCTCTTTGGAGAAATGTCTCTTCAGGTCCTCTGCCCATTTTTCAATTGGGTTGTTTGTTTTTCTGTTGTTGAGTTTCATGAGTTCCTTGTATATTTTGGATATTAGCCCCTTATCGGAGGCACTGTTTGCAAAAATCTTCTCCCATACAGTTGGTTGCCTCTTTATTTTGTCAGTGGTTTCTTTTGCTGTGCAGAAGCTTTTAAGTTTCATAGTCCCATTTGTTTATTTTAGTTTTTACTTCCATTGCCTTTGGAGTCAAATTCATAAAATGCTCTTTGAACCCAAGGTCCATAAGTTTAGTACCTATGTTTTCTTCCATGCAGTTTATTGTGTCAGGTCTTATGCTTAAGTCTTTGATCCATTTTGAATTAATTTTGGTACGTGGTGGCAGATAGCAGTCCAGTTTCATTCTTTTGCATGTGGCTATCCAATTCTGCCAGCACCATTTATTGAAGAGGCTGTCTTTCCTTCATTGTATGTTTTTAGCTTCTTTGTCAAAAATTATCTGTCCATATTTATGTGGTTTTATTTCTGGGTTCTCAATTCTATTCCATTGGTCTATGTGTCTGTTTTTCTGCCAATACCATGCTGTTTTGATTATTGTAGCCCTGTAGTACAAGCTAAAGTCAGGCAGTGTGATACCTCCAGTATTGTTGTTTTTTTCTTAAGATTGGTTTGGCTATTCGGGGTCTTTTGTGGTTCCAAACAAATATGATGATTTTTTGTTCTATTTCTTTTAAAAAATGCCATTGGGATTTTGATGGGGATTGCATTAAATCTGTATATGGCTTTGGGTAATATGACCATTTTAACTATGTTGATTCTTCCAATTCATGAGGACAGAATGTCTTTCCATTTCTTTGTGTCTTCTTCAATTTCTTTCAAAAATGTCTTATAGTTTTCAGCATATACGTCCTTCACATCCTTGGTTAAGTTTATTCCTAGATATTTTTTTATTTTTACTGCAATTGCAAAAGGAATTTTTTTTTATTGTATTTCTTTTTCTGAGATTTCATTGTTAGTATATAGGAATGCAGTGGACTTTTGTACGTTGATTTTGTAGCCAGCAACTTTACTATATTCGTTGATTGTTTCTAATAGCTTTTTGGTGGAGTCTTTAGGGTGTTCTGTATATAGCATCATGTCATCTGCAAACAGTGACAATTTAACTTCTTCATTCCCAATTTGGATGTCTTTTATTTCTCCCTCTTGCCTGATTGCTCTGGCAAGGACTTCCAACACTATGTTGAAAAGCAGAGGTGATAGGGGACAGCCCTGTCGTGTTCCTGAACGTAGAGCAAAGGGCTTCAGTTTTAAACCATTAATTATGAGACTAGCTGACGGCTTGTCATATATGGCCTTTATTATGACAAGGTATTTTCCTTCTATACCTATTTTATTAAGTGTTTTAATCATAAATGGATGTTGTATCTTGTCAAATGCTTTTTCTGCATCAGTTGATATAATCACATGATTTTTGTCCTTCATTTTGTTTATATGATGTATCACATTGATGGATTTGCGAATGTTGAATCATCCTTGTGCCCGGGGATGAACCCCACTTGGTCGTGATGAATAATCTTTTTAATGCATTGTTGTATTTGATTTGCTAGAATTTTGTTTAGGATTTTAGCATCTGTATTCATCAGAGATATTGGTCTGTAGTTTTCTTTTTTTGTGTTGTCCTTACCAGGTTTTGGTATCAGGGTAATGTTGGCCACATAAAATGAGTTAGTACTGTCTCTTCTGCAGTTTTTTGGAAGAGTTCGAGCAGGATTGGTATTAGATCCTCTTTGAAGGTTTGGTAGAATTCACTAGTGAAGCCATCTGGTCCAGGACTTTTGCTTTTGGGAAGGCTTTAGATGACTGATTCAATTTCGTTACTGGTGATCTGTCTGTTTAGATTTTCCAGTTCTTCATGGTTCAGCCTTGGAAGGCTATAGGTTTCTAAGAACTTGTCCATTTCTTCTAGGTTATTGATTGTGGTGGCATATAGTCCTTTATAGTATTCTTGAATGATCCTTTGTATTTCTGTGGTGTCCGTGATAACTTCCCCTTTTTCATTTCTGATTTTGTTAATTAGTGTCTTCTCTCTTTTTATCTTAGTGAGTCTAGCAAAGGGTTTGTCAATTTTGTTAATCTTTTCAAAGAACCAGCTCTTTGTCACATTAATTTTTTCTATTGTCTTTTTGTTCTCTATTTCATTTAGTTCTGCTCCGAGTTTTGTTATTTCCTTTCTTCTGCTGACCTTGGGTTTCACTTGTTCTTCTTTTTGTAGTTCTGTAAGTTGTAACATGAGGTTATTTATTTGGGATTTTTCTTGTTTCTTGAGATAGGCCTGTAATGATATAAATTTCCCTCTTAAAACTGCTTTCGCTGCATCCTAAAAATTTTGGTAGGATGCATTTTCATTGTCATTTGTTTCTATGTATCTTTTGATCTCTCCTCTAATTTCTTCTTTGACCCAGTTGTTCTTTAAAAGTATGTTATTTAATCTCCATGTATTTGTGTTTTTTCCTGCTTTCTTTTTGCAGTTGATATCCAATTTCAAAGCCTTGTGATCAGAGAATATGCTTGGTATGATTTCAATCTTCTTAAATTAGCTGAGGCTGATTTTATGTCCCAATATATGGTCTATCCTTGAGAATGTTCCATGTACACTAGAAAAGAATGTATAGTCTGATGTTTTAGGATGAAGTGCTCTATGTATGTCAATTATGTCCATTTCATCTAATGTGTCATTTACGGCTGCTATTTATTATTTATTTTCTGTTCGGATGATCTATCCATAGCTGTCAATGATGTATTTAAGTCCCCTAGTATAATTGTGTTTTGGTCAATTTCTCCCTTTTGTTCTGTTAGTAGTTGCTTGGTATATTTCGGTGCTCCCTGATTGGGGGCATAAATATTGATGACTGTTATGTCTTCTTGTTGTGTAGTCCCCGTTACCATTATGAAATGTCCATCTTTGTCTCTTGTTATCTTTTTCACCCTGAAGTCTGTTTCATCTGATATCATTATGCTACACCTGATTTTCTCTGGATCCCATTTGCTTAGAGTGTCAATTTCCACCCTTTCACTTTGAGTCTTATCCTTGTCCTTGTAGCTAAGATGTGTCTCTTGGAGACAGCATATGGTTGGGTTTAGTTTTTTGATCCAATCTTCTACTCTGTGACTTTTTATTGGTGAGTTCAGTCTATTTACATTTAGGGTGATTTTTGATATGTGAGTATTTACTATCATTCTTCTTTAGTTTTCTGGTAAGGCTGTGTCTCTATTGTTTCTTTGCCTTTTTGTTGTTGTCTATTATTTCTGTGTTGTGGTATTCTATGATGTTTCCCTATGTTTCTTCTTTTATTACAATATATATTTCAGTTCTGGATTTTTTTTGAGTGGTTACCCTGAAGTTTGTGTAAAAGAAAGTTTGATATTTAGAGTATTCCAGTTTCTTCAGCACGCTTACCTTCTCCATTCCCATATTCTGATTCAGGCCTTTACATTCCCCCTTTTTATATTTTGGTTTCCACAAATTGTCCCTGTTGATGGTGGTCAAATAGCCTCCTTTAGTATTTATTGTAGTGCAGGTTGTGTCTTAGAAAATTCCCTCAGCTTCTGTATGTCTGGAAAGGTCTTTATTTGTCCTTCATATCTAAAGGATATCTTTGCTGGATATATTATTCTTGGCTCATAATTTCTCTCTTTCAATAATTTGAATATTTGTTTCCACTCCCTCCTGGCTTGGAGAGTTTCTGCTGAAAAATCTGATGATTTTCTAATGGGCTTTCTTTTGTAGGTTATTGTCTTCTTTTCCCTGGCTGCCTTGAGGATTCTTTCTTTGTCATTGATTTTAGACAGCTTCAATACAATGTGCCTTGGAGAAGGCCTGTTTGGATTGAGGTAATTAGCTGTTCTATTTTCTTCTTGGATTCGAGGATCTAGTTCTGTCCACAAGTTTGGGAACAACAAATCATCAACAATATCTTTGAATATATTCTATGTTCCCTTCTCTCTTTCTTCTCCTTCTGGTATGCCCATAATTCTTATATTGCTCTTTCTGATGGAGTCAGAAAGTTCTTGTAGAGTTCTTTCATTTCTTTTAAGTCTCAAGTCTGTTTCTTCTTGCATCTGTGTAATTTCCAGGTTTCTATCTTCGATGTCACTGATTCTTTTTTCTGTCTGGTCAACTCTACTACCTAAGCTGGATATTTTATTGTTAATTTCTTCTATTGAGTTCTTAATCTCCAGAAATTTTCTTTGATTCTTTTTTAAAATTTCAATGTCTTCTGTAAAATGTTCATGTTTTTTGATTCTGTTTCTGAGTTCATTAAACTGCCTTTCTGTGTTTTCCTGCATCTCGTTGAGTTTTTTCAGAACTGCAGTCTTGAATTTTCTGTCGTTTAAGTCACATATTTCCATGTCTTTAAGTTCCTTTTCTGGAGACTTTTCACTTTCTTTCTGAGCTCTCTTGTTGGCTTGGTTATTCTTGGCAATTACTGATGTATTATTTCTCTTCCTAGACATCTACAGGAGTGGCTTCTACAACAGGTTGATAGGAAGAGGTGTTTCTTTTGTTTTCCAGTGCTTGTTGGTAGAATGTTTTATTTTCTCTCTATCTGCAGCCTTTTTTTTCTCTATCACACGGTAGTGCTATGTTTTCTCTGCACTATTCCAGCTTCTCACACAATGGGGGGATTCCCTGGGAGCCGGGCTTCTCCTCTGTTAATAGTTCACGTGGGTCACAGGGTGCAGTGTCCATGTGGGTATGAGGAAAGCTTTTGAAGTTCCAAAGCTCTTCCTGCACCAGATTCAGAGCCCATATGTTTCAGCAGTTCTGTTTACTCCTGCAGGGATCCACCAAGATAGGTGGGGCCAGGGTAGGGTGAGTTGTGGGAGGTGGCCCAGAGCAATGGCGGCAACCACCAGCACAGTTAGTCCTGCTTCCACAGCTCCCTCTCCTTTGCAGGAACTAGTTGGGCTGCAAATCTGTGTCTGTGGTCCACAGTTCTCAGAACAGCAAATATTCTGTTCTTTGATCTGACACTGCTACTGTTCTGCTTCTAGCACGGGGCAGGTGGGGGCCGGGTGACCTCTGGGAGGGTAGGGACAGGGTGGCTAGTCTCAATGCCTAAGGCTTCCATTCTCTGCTCGGCAGTGAGGGCTGAAACCACCGTTTTCAGCCTTCTTCCCTAGTCTTTTCTCCAAGGTCTCTGCCATGATCGTTGGGTTCAGCTGTATTGCAGCCCTGTGGGCCATAAGCGGAGCCCTAGCAGTCCGAGTTCTTCCCTTTCCTGCAGCTGCAGTAGTTCCGGGTACAGCCAGCTCGGAGCACTGAGCTAGCTCTGTGTCCTGCGCCTGCCGGCTCCGTCTTCGCACTTCTTCCTTCCCTCCTACCCCACTCACGCAATTTGCCCACCTTTAGGTGAATTTAGTAGTGGGCCTCTTTGTCTTGCCTGTCTGCTGTGCAGGGAGTCCTTTGTGGAGTTATTGTTGTTCAATTAGTTGTAAATTCCAGGGGAACTTTACAGAGGGTCATCTCACGCTGCCATTTTGATGACATCTTCTAAAAATTTTTTTTGCTGTTATTTCTGGGAATGGTGCAGGAAGGTAAGGCTGTAGCTTGTGTTCAATCTGCAGTCCTTAATCTGAAGCCCTCCAATTTCATGAAGGAACAGTTTTTCCTGGCCTTCTGTGGCTGTAAACCACAGCATGGCTATTAAAAACATTTTTTTCTGCAGCCAAACTGCTCCTGGGTTTGAATTTCTATTTTATTACTTATTAGCCATTTTACCGTAAATAAGTTGTTTAAGCTCTCTGTGCCTCAGTTTCTTCATTGAACAAATAATAATGATAATAATAATATCTACTTCAGAGAGTTATGAAGATTCAATGAGTACCTGGCTTTTTGTAAGTCCTCAATAAATATTAGCCATTATAACTCTAAAAAAATTGGCTCAGCTATTCTGCATTCAGTTCTTTATTGATTACATTGATAAGTGCTCCTGTGTTCTGTATCAGTTGACCTAGATCTTGAAGTTTCATTGAATGCTATTTTTCCTACTTCGTTTTCTTTGTTCATTTGATCACATTTGCTTTCTCTCATATCGCTCTGCCCATAGCAGAATATTCCTGGTTTCTTCAGAATTTCTGTTCTGCTTGATTTCTTTCTTGCCAGTGTTAGTATAGGTTCATTAGAAACAAACAAACAAACAAAAAGAAACAACTAGTAACTTTTCTAATATTTCAATAGGACACAAGAGGAGGAAGTATAGGTTGCTTCACGTGCTTGGTCTTGCATCTTGAATCTGAGTCCTGTCATGAATTCCTAAACTTTTGGTCTGGAGCTAGATTGTAATCTGTCACTATTGGTAATGAAACATCATTTTATCCCTGTTTAGTGCACTGAATCACAGTTCTATTTTTTCTGGGTTTTCATTTATTTGTTTGTTTTAATTTGCTGGCAATTCAATGAGTCATAGTTTTTCCTCTCTGTGGCTGATCACACAACAGCATGGATATTTAGGAAACTCAGCTACCCATTCAGAACAGAATATTGGCACTTGCAGATCTTTCGCCATAAGGCTGAGCAGCAGGTTCTATTTCCAAGTTACCCTTCGCAGTGTCTCACAAACCCACACATTCTGTTTCCCTATAGTTCACAACTAAAAAAACATGATTCTTTCAGGAATTTTTTTTTGCATCTCTCCAAGAGCAAACACAAAGTGTAGGACTAAATAAACCCTTTAGTGTAAGCTTTATGATGATAAAACGGTAAAAAATAAAAGAGCAGAGTGTAATAGGATCGACCTGAATTTATTAAATTAGAAGCCACTCATTGATTTGAAAAGGCCCATTTTTCAAGAGAATGAGGCAAGCTGTATTAACGGATAACACTCTATGTAGGAAATAGTGCAGCTTGCATATTAACACTTGCCTTTTATAAATAGGGTTTGCATGGATATGAATTTATGAGTGAAAATAGTAATATGCATTATTTAAAATAAGAGCTTAACTTCAAAGTGCTGTGTAGTCATTTTCACTCAATATTTAAAGTGTCTTACCTTAATGTGCTGGGGAAAATGTTTAGGGCTACAGAGGATTAGTACAGATACTCTTCTTTTCGCTTCCAACCAAGTAAAGAGGGTCTTTCTCCTTTTTGAAATATAATAATCTTAGATTGAACTTGCCTAGCATATTTCTGTAAATAAAGGTATCGCAGATAGTCGATCTGAAAAGAAATACAAATAGTTACTGGGAAGCTGTTATCCAGATCCTTAAAGCCTGGTTTTAGCGAAAACTTTCTTACAAAATACATTGTGTTCACAACTATAATTAGTAAGGTGCATAAATAGCCCCCAAATTAAAACACAGTACTTTCTTTATTCCTTCTGCTTGAGAGACTGAAGTAAACTTGACATCAGGGCAAGGCTTCGTCTATAATATTCTTATGTCACTGTGTTTATTTTGCTCAACATAGACCCAAATGGATAATGTCTCTCTTTACAGTATTTTGAAGGATGTCTACAACTAGGTGATAATGATTAGATACATTTAAACCTGCAGAATATTGAATCTTGTAGTTTTGCTCTCTTCTGTGCACATCAGAACTACCTTGTGTGACTTTCATTTATTTCACTCAGCAACAAACTAATACTAAGAATGTGCTAACAAGTTAGGTTGAAATAAATCCCACCTTAAGCCTTTATTAATTAGCTGAGCCAAAATAGTTTTAAATATCAAGAATTTGAAATGAAATAAGGAAACAGACCTCTATTTGGTTGTGATGTCTCAATAGACGGTGCCCCCACTAGTATTTAACATTTGATTTTCCCAGGATTACGTATATTTTCATTTGGCTGAGGAAAGAACAGGATCATAGTCATGAGTCCTGTAGCAGAATATTCTTGGCTACTTTCCTACCCTGGCATGGGAAAGCTTACTTGTCCTTTTAGAAAAGAAGTTTTCAAACCATCCTAGGATTTCTGGGAGTTATTGTGTGGGCCTTTGCAGGATGTGGAGGTCAGTGGTTGGAGAGAAGACAAGCTGGCTGGAGGCCAGATCCTACCCAGTTCCACCATCACATACACACAGATTTTACTTATTTTATAGAGATTGTGCTTCCACATAAAATTGCAGTTTAATACAGATTGCCTTCCTTAAAAATAAATAAATAAATAAACAAATAAACAAAATCCTTGTGTTTGGAAACGGATGCATTCAAAGAAAATGTGTGATTTTTCACCATCTGAGACTAAAGTTATATGTAAGAAGAATTTTGAGATCTTCTGAAACAAAGCTCACTCAGATAGATTGAAAACCTGCTATTCTCGGAATGCTACTCCAGGGATTTAGGGTGGGGTGAGAGCAACAAGGAATTAGAAGCCACCTTCAAGGACTGGACATGTCTAGCTTCAGATTCAATTCAGATTCAACCAATATTTACAGAAGTCTTATGGAACGCCTAGCCTCATGTTGTGAGTTTTTATGCATGTTATGTTACCCATTCTTCATGGTGCTTTTGAGTTATGTGTTATTATTCCCATATTATAACTGAGGAAACAAAGGCTCATGAGGATAAGTTTTTGTGCAAAAACACATAGATCATAAGTGGTAGAGCCAAGATTTAAACCCATCTCCTCATAGCTTTCTATTACAATATGATTTAGGTCTTAGACACTAAGACTCCAAGAGTTTATACATTACATCCTACTTTCATATTGTTTGTACTATTTGTGATTAAAAATATTGTTATCC
Organism: Rhinolophus hipposideros; assembly: GCF_964194185.1. Lineage (NCBI taxonomy): Eukaryota > Metazoa > Chordata > Mammalia > Chiroptera > Rhinolophidae > Rhinolophus > Rhinolophus hipposideros. Next base: position 67,307,020 of record NC_138049.1, read on the forward strand.
TTCATTAGGTGAATAAAGAAATAAACTGGCATATCTAGACAATGGGATATTATTCAGTGCCAAAAAAAAAAAGCTATCAACTCATTAAAATATCAAGTCATGAATCTTAGGTGCATATTACAAAGTGAAAGAAGCCAATCTGAAAGGCTTCGTACTATATGATTCCAATTACATGACATTCTGGAAAAGGCAAAACTATGGAGACCGTAAAAGATCAGTGGTTGCTAGAGTTGCTGTGCTGGTAAGAGATCAATAGGCAGAGCAGAGAGGATTTTCAGGGCTGTGAAAATACTCTGTATGATACTATAATGGGGGATACCTGTCATACATTTGTCTAAACCCATGGGATGTGTAACAGAAATAGTGAACCCTAATGTAAACTATGGACTTTGGGTGACATGAGGTGTCAGTGTAGGTTCATCAACTGTAACACTTGTACCACTCTGGTGGGGATGTGGCTCTCAGCAGAGGCTATGTGTGCATGAGGCAGAGGGAAAATGTCTGGACTTGCCCTTCAATTTTACTGTGAACCTAAAACTGCTCTAAAAAAATATACATTACATCCTACTTCCATATTATTGGCACTATTTGTGATTAAAAGTATTGTTATCTTTTATACATTACATCCTTGATTTTTAAAATTAAGTATATTCTTAATTTTAATTAAGTATAGTCTTAATTTTTTAAAAAAAGTATATTATTATTGGAAATAAAATTCTACTTTGAGTCAAATGACTCATTTATGCAGAATACCATGAAGATGCCTCTGCATTTCCCAGACCTTCATATGTAATGTAAGGCAATACAAGCCACTAAGACACGGACAACTTTTGGAAGTCAGAGTATAAGGACACTCAGGTTGAAGAATTCATGGGGCTTTAAAGAAACATCTTGTAACCCTCACCTTAAACTTCTCCATTTTGAGGTTTTGCAAATGAATCTAATACTAATGAAATGCATTTTAAAGGGCTATTAATTTTAACGTGAAGTAAATTTCTCATCTAGTTTGCAAGGCAGGTTGTAATAAAAGGTAGATTTTATTTATAAGCCTTTATTTAGGTTCTAACAAAGTTTTCTGACTTCTCAGCATGGTTATAGTTGGTAATGTCTTAGTAGTTTATGTGTACTTTCTCAAGTTCTAAGACAAGAACTATGCAAACTGTACCCAGAAAAGTTCTTTTTTATACATCAAATATATTGTACGAAATTATGGTGCTTTCTCAGCACTATCCAGTATTATTGTGTGTTCTTGCTTTTTAAAAATTTTGTATTCTCATTTTGTATTTATAAAACACTAAGCAAAGGCTGTCTTGTTAAATATAAGAGATACTGCAAATATGTCTTTGAAAAAATGAAAACACTGCATCAGCAGTACTACGGCAAAGTTCGAATCACATGGAGACTGAATTTGTTTTCTCTTGCCTCTCACATCGTTGAATGACCTCTGCTTTGTTCTTAAAGTGTCCCCTCAATGTCACTGCAGATTTTCTGTTCTTAACCTATCTATAATTTTCTTAGACCAAAAAAAATTGTAGTTTGATATACAAATATACAAATACCTATGTACATATATCCTTGTGTAGTTTGAGCTATAAATTGACCAAGTCAGACCATAATTTCCTGGCCACTGCAGGATGGTGGGAATCTTGTCAGTTCTATGCCACCAGAGCCAGAAAATAAAGCAAATCTCAGTCATTCTGTGTTACTAAGAAATACATTTCTTGGGTTGTGTGGAAGATGAGTAAAAAAAATGAAGACAAAAGGGCCACAAGGCAATGTGGTAAAAAGTGTCTGGGAAGTCAGTGTGCTGGGTGCAATGTCTCATTCTGTTTCTCATTGAATGGCTTTTGGCAATCCCATCCTCCCTTTTTCCCTTAGTTTCTGCTTATGTAAAAGGCTCCTAATTCAGAGGGGCCTAATACTAATAGCTGCTACTTAATGAGGGCTTTCTCCATGCCAGTTGCAGTGGAAAATACTCTCGAACATTAGACCATTTAATCTTTCCAACAAGTCTTTAAGGTAGGTGTTAGCTGAATTTTACAGTTCTCAGAGATGTTAGTCAGCCTTGCCCAAGGGTACATGGGCAGTGAATGCTTGAGCTAAATTCAAACACAGACTAGTTTATCTGGGCTCCCAAACCCATGTGTCAGGGCAACTGTAACACTGCCTTGTAGACTGGAAAACATTTTCATAGGTAAGGACTTTTCTCTGGGGGGAGAGGAGAAAGAGTGAGGAAGGTGGCATGGAGCAGAGAGGACAGGAGAAGACAAAAGAGATCTGGGAGCAGGACTAGAGCAGGAGCTCTTGTTTCTGTGTTCATGCCTGACATGCAGCCCTGAGAGAGCACTAGGTGAGAGAGGGCTGGGTGCTGGGTGCTGCTCACATATCAAGTGCTCACAGTCAGGTGCATATACATGCCCACAATGTACTAGGGCAGCTTTTTCCAGTACACTCTGGGCACCTCAGTAGGCAGTTAGCTTCCTTGGGAAGGATACTAAAATCTTCCAGGCATCTGCATCCCACCCTACGGGGCCCCAACCTGCCGCACTTTGCTAAGTGTGTCTCCTACATCCTCAGTCCAGATGTGTGGAAAAGGAAGTGTTCACAAAGCTCCTGCCCGATAGGAAACCTGTTCATCAGAGACAGATGTAGAAGGAAACAAGAGCTCACCAGCTGCATCCAGAAGCTCCATGCCTGGCACACTGTGGAATATTCACAGATGGATTATTTTTCAGTACTTTTCCCATGATATTTGAAATTTTAGTATGTGATCAGTTAGCTGGAAATCGGCTACCTGCACAAGAAATTCTAAAGATCCCTATGGATTACTTTATTAAAACTTTCTTATAATCTGCTTAAATGTTCTCTGTCCTCTTATACTTTATGGATTGCAAAGACCTCCCCTATCCAAGTTCTTTCTCTGCCTCAAAAGGAAGTGGCCTCTTGAAAAGTAATTTCCATTCATAGAGGTGGGGGAAAGGAGAATCTTTGTTTTTTTCCATTGCAGTTCAGGGCAACGTGAGTAAAGGAGCCTTGATAAGCTGAGGAATCAGTCTTCAACTGGGTATTTTCTGTGTACATAGAGGACAACTGAATTGCAGCATTTTGCAGAGACTAGGAAATATCTGGTAGCATCAACTAGTAACTGACATTTATATAGTATTATAAAATATGTCTACAAGTCTTATGTAATTTCACCTCTAGCGTTTAATATGATTTTAAAAAAGTAATAGCTTTCGTAACCCTGTGGCAACCTTGTGGTTACTAACTGCTTTCTAATCCCTCACCTTACCCCTTATCCCCACCCCCGTCCCATCTAGCAACCCTCAGTTTTTCCTCTTTGTCTCCGAAACTGTTTCTGATTAGTTCATTCACTTATTCTCTTCTTTAGATTCCACATGTAAGTGAGATCATATGGTATTTGTCTTTCTCTGTCTGACTTATTTCACTTAACATAATGTTCTCTAGGTCCATCCATGTTGTTGCAAATGGTAAGGTTTCTTTCTTCTTTATGGCTGCGTAATACTCCATTGTATAAATGTACCACAGTTTCTTAATCCAGTCATTTACTGATTGGCATTTCAGTTGTTTCCATGTCTTGGCTATTGTGTGTAGTGCTGCAATACACATAGGAGTGCATACATTTTTTTGAATTAGAGTTTTGAATTTCTCCGGATAGACACCTAGGAGTGGAATTGGGAATGTAATCAATAATGTTGTAAAGATTTTGTAGGGTATCCAATGGACACTTATTAGGGAAACCACCTCAGGGATGATGTAGATGCCTGATCACTGCACTGTACACCTGAAGCTGAAGTTGAACAATAATGAATGACAACTACAAGTTTACATATATATATATACACATATATATATATACACATATATATGCATATGTATATGTATATGTATGTATATACTTACAAGAAGCAGAGTACAGCATTAGGAATAGAGACAGTGGAAATGTAATGGCTCTGTGCGATGTTAGAGGGATAGTGGATGGGGGCAGGGGGGTTGACACAGTGTGAGAGATATAAATGATAAATGTCTAAGTATTACTTTGTTTTGTGCACCTGAAACTAATAATATATATATATATATATATACACATATATATATATATACATATATATATATATATATATAAATAAAACACACATTTTCATGTAAATGAAAATCCTACATTTGTAAAAGCTAGCAAGATGATTATATGTGACAAATACTTATAGGCAAATTAGAAAAAGTAGAAAAAATGTTCCCCCTTCTAAAATAAACTAATTTCTTCTCAGCAAAAAAAAAAAAAAAAAAAAAAGGAACAGCTAATATTCCTTGAGTATTATTATGTGTCAGGCAATTGTATTAAACTCATTCAATGCATTATTTCATTAATCCCCAAGATGCCTCCTCCATCTCATAGATAAGGAAACTGAGGCTCAGAGGAGTTAATGACGCACCCATTCAGTCGTCAGCTCCTGGCATCTTTCTCTTTCTTCACGTCCACATTGCCTGCAGATAGCTCTGGTTGAATTATTACCTAACAGGTAATCCACGTCTCAATACTGGGATTGTCTTGGAGATAGTGAAGGATGGGAGGGGTCCATAACCTGTGTCATCATGTTTTCTGTGAACTGTGAATTCTGCAGGGTGCTACCGTATTTCTCTGAAAATAAGACCTGACTGGAAAATAAGCCCCAGGATGATTTTTCAGGCTGACATCCCCTGAACATAAGCCCTAATGCATCTTTTGGAGCAAAAATTAATATAAGACCCGGTCTTATTTTGGGGGAAACATGGTAGGTGTTGTATGGAAAAAAGGCTCTGTGGTTAAGTGAGTTTTTGAACTGCTGAGTGACATGAAACTAAAGAAGTTTTGTTCTTTTTAAAAAGATTATGTTTCAGGAGCCTCATGTTTCCTCAAACACACTTTGGGGGATGATGACCTGGGTTATTCCCCCAAAGGAAGAGGCTCTAGAGTTGCTCCGGCCTCCCAGGGTAGGTGACCCATTCCTCTTTCTAGATGAAATGATGGTTGAAAAAATACTAAAATGGAAACAGCTTTACTTAGAAAAGGTAAATAAAAAACATTGCTGCCCAGAGCCACATCCTGCATCTGCTGTCTTCACTGGCTCCAACCTGAGCCTCTGATCTGGGTCAGAGCACCACTTAGAGTCATCCCACTCGCTCCAAGGTGTCAGTTTTGGGGAAAATTGTGGGACTGGGGATCCAATCCCATCTCTGTCACCCTCCAGCACTGTGACTTTAGGTAAGTTATTTATCCTTTGTGCTTCCATTTCAATATCTATAAAACAGGACTAATACCTACTTCGTATGGTGTTTGTGTGCACTAAGATTATATAATAAGGCAGCCAGTATGAAGTCTGGCACCAAGCAGGTGATTAGTAATGGTAGCTATTCCAGCAAGCTAGAAATACTGCCTTCAAAATAAAAGCTGATCTTTGCTATGGCTTTGGACCTGGCACATAAAAGGGGTTTAGTAAATATTTGCTTTGCTGGCTCCTTCTTCAATGCCTGCAAAGTGCATTGAATAACATTCAGCAGTATTTTATATTAGCCACAAATGGCCATGTTGTCCATTAACTAAGAAATTAAAAAATATAAGATATTTCTCACACACACAGTAGAAGGATCATAGTGGGCAATCCTTATGGGAATCCTTTTGGATGTCCTTAGAATGATATGTGATTCTAAATGGCCTTATGGGGAACATGAAATAGAATAACCACTCCTTACAATTTCATAGCATGACACCATTTGTAAGAAATTTCATCCTCTGTGCAAACCTTACCCATCCCTGCTCTCAAGGTGAAATCTTACTCTTCCACAGAGTCTTGTCCTACCCTCAGAGACTTAGAGAAGGGGACTGGTCACTTTCGCTCAGGACATGCCTTCCAATATCTGACAGAAGCTGTCATGTTCTCCTCACAATCTCCTCCCCATACGTAGATGGGGAGAACAAAGGAAAGGCATCTCAATTACTGGAATGGTCTTCTAACTATTCTACCTCCAGTACCTACATATTTCATATCCTTTTCCACATTGAAGAGATTGTTTTTCTAAAACAGGAAAAATCCCTGCCCTTCTGGATCCTACTGGCCCACCGAATGAAACCAAATTCCTGGGAAAGGCCTTCACAATTTAGTCATAGCCTATCTTTCGAGTTACCCTTTCTGGGTCTCTCTTCTTCCTCTCCTCAGCCTTACCTCCATAGTAGACCCATTCTTTTTTTTTTTCCTGAATATGGCACGTGTATTTTTATATATTACTGTCTTGCTCAAGGTGCTTTTTTTGACAAGAATATTCCTCTTAAGGTTCAGCTTAAATTTCATATCCTCCAACTTCTCCAGGCAGTTATTTACTTCTTGCCACGTACCACCATCGGTTATGAACACATTACTACAGGAATAGGACTGACAAAACTCTCAGTAACTTGGTTCATAGTCAGTCTGTCCCACTAGACTGTGAGCACCTGGCAGTGACTTCTCTTTGTGCCTGGGACACATTTGTTAGATGCTTGATAAACGTTTGTTGAATAAATGAATAGAGAACAGAGGAGTGAAAGCATCCTTGTACTTCATAAATTGACAGACAGCCAGGGGCTGGTTGGAGTCAGGAGGGGCAAGTGATTTGAGACTCTAATGTTCTGTGTGGAATCATTATTGTTGGAATAATTACCTCCCAGATCTAGCAACACTAGGAAAAATGGTGGGTAAAGTATGGAATGAAGGGAGAGGTGACTGTGTCCTGTTCTTCTGTCCTTGCTGACTGGGGGGAGCAGGAGAGCCTAGCTCCTGAGGGAAGACCTGTGCAAGAGTGTCCACTGCAAGAGGGTTGGAGCTTCTTGAAAATGCAATCTTTGGGGCTCTCTTACCCAAGGCTAGTAGCATAGCCCTGCAAGTTTCTGAGACTAGAAGAGTCAGCCCCCCAAAAGATGGGTCAAGCAATCCGATCAGGAGGCTCAGATGAACGGAGAGGGAGATGCAGAACTTACCGAGAGGGCCAGCCTCCCTGGGTTGGTGCACGTTGGATCTGCACATTGGCCCAACTCTTTGGTCAACAGCTCCTCTGGAGGGTTGGACTCGCTGTCTTTGCTGCTCTGTCTCACTTCAGCAAGTTTCCTTGGTGGTAGAGGAGTCAGGACCAACAAACAAGTCACGTCCCAATTAAGTCATGCTAGAATCTGAAACTGCACCAGCTGCCACAGAACAAAGCAGGTGTGGGGGGACCTGAGGGCCCCTGAGGAAATCAGGACAAAGTAGTTTCGTTGGAAGTACGTAAACAACCTTTCTCATTTGATGAATAGGCATGGCTTTAAGTGGTCAGGCAGAGGGATTTGTTACCTTGGGGGTGGCTGTGGAATTTTCTTTCCTAGGGATTTTAACAGCAGGTTCCATTTTTATGTCTAGAGTTGTTCAGCTGTGAGCCATGCTGGACGCAGGGAGGGGGAGGCAGTGAGGAGAGATTAGTCTACCCTTAATTAAGGAAGCTGCTTTAAAGGAGGTATGAGGGGAATTGTGCATGATCTATGGATATATTATTACCACAGGCAAGTTTTCCTTCAGTTAGCCATAGAGGAATGACTTGTTTTCTGTGATGATTCAGAGTTCTTGAGATTCAGCATGCTAAATGAGCCTTTTAATCAGTATCCGGAATAGTGTAAGAGTTCCAGAAGAGGAACAGATAGATATAAACAACAACAAAAAAGTTGCTTTAGCTCATCCTGTAGGCTAAAACCAACTTTTAAAAAGCCTGAATTAGTAAGGTTATAAACAGGTTGTTAGAATAACTAACAGCATATTTAATGCAAGAGGCAGCATAGTATAGCTGATTAGCTCTGGAGCCAGAATTTAGCTTCATAGCTTAACTACCATTTACTGGGTGATTTTGGGCAAGTTTCTTAACTGCTCTGTGCTTCAGTTCCTTTTATAAAGGAGAAAATAATAGTTCCTACTTCATGAGGACATTATAAGTATTCAATGTATTCATTCCTGAAAAGCATTAAGTATGGTGCCTGGTATATGAACACTACTAAATAAAGTATAATATGTTAGCTGTTATTGTATGTGTGCAAATATATACTAGGCCTCTAGATTTTGTGTGGCTAAATTCTATTTACATTGAAAGTATGGAAATGAATATCTTAAAGATTCTCACATGGAATAAAAAAGGTATCAGCCATGACTAGGTCATTTGTCAAATTTATATAACTAGCATAATTGGTAAGCATTTGTTTTAAAATATTCAACTTCTTCAAATGGACTTTGGAGCTTTATAGTATTCCATTCCTTCTCTTCTTGCCTTATGCACTTCAGTCTGATTGGCCTGTTCTTTTCCTGCAGGCATCACACTCTTTCCTCTTTTCTTTAGTCTTTTTTTTTTTTTGTTTTTGTCAGTTGTCTGTTCTACCTGGGAATCCCTCACTTCCTCAACATGTTTCTGTGCTTATTAAAATCTCACCTTCCAGATGTCCTCACTTCCAACCTCTTCCAATGTCTTCCATGCAGCCTTTCCCCCAGTCCTCTCTGAAGAACTAGTTTCTTCCTCCATATCTAATATTAATCTTTTGTATGTGTTTTAGGGTACTTATCTCTTTCTGTATTGTTTTATAGTTTATTTGTGCACTCAAGTCTTCTATATCATAAGTGTTTGAAACCATTCATGGAACTAAACTGAAGTCAATCTTGTACTGTTTGCTGTAAAAAACTTGTATTTTTTTGTCAGAGTTGAGTATAACTACCTATGTTTCTGATAACGTATTACTAGGGAGAGTGAACAAAATTTTTATTCTCATGTATGAAAATGTGTGTTCTCAGAAAAGGGCAGAAGCCTTTGCACCCAGGCCAAAATGTCGAACTATCATATTCTGGTCAGTATATTTTAACGTGGACATTGACCAAGTAGAAGATAGTTAAGGACAGTGTCAAGTGGGAATAAAAGGTCTCTCTCTAAATGAAGAGGTGTGGAAACTGGATGGTACAGCCTGAGTTCAGAAGGCTCTCAGAGCCTTCAAATATTTGAAGTGTTGTCATGGTGATGAGGAGGGGTTAGGCTCTGAAGTGCTTCTGAGGACAAAACCAGGACCCATGGATAAAAATTATCAGGAGGCAGATCTCAGCCTAATATTAGAACATTTTAATAACTGTTGCTCTTGAGCAGTGGAAGGAGCTGCCTTAACACAGTGGTAAGCTCCTCAAGGAGAGGATTTTGAACACAGGTTGGATAATCTCCTGGATGTGGGAGCATTGGGTGGGAGGTTGGGCTTCACGACCTCCAAGGCCCTTCCACACATAAGATTAATTCATTGTATAGAAATCTGTATTTGTGCAAAGGGTGGTAGGAGAAATATCCTGCATTATACTGCATTTTGGATGCTGGCTAAGTTAGGGATGAAAAAAAAAAGTCAATGGCTTATTTCTTTGCCTTTTCCAAAGAAAAGGGATATAAGTTTTCTCATGTAGGGTTTTTATAAAATATGTTGAGTTTGATTTTCTTGTCTCATGGCTTATGTGCCAGGAGGTACTGTGTTTCCTCAGAAATAAGACTTAGCCAGACAATCAGCTCTAGTGCATCTTTTGGAGCAAAAATTAATATAAGACCAGGTCTGATTTTACTATAAGACCCGATCTAATATATAATATAATATAATATAATATAATATAATATAATGTAATGTAATGTAATGTAATGTAATGTAATATAATTAATATAATATAATGTAATTAATATAATATAATGTAATTAACATAATGTAATTAATATAATTAATGTAATGTAATGTAATATAATATAACATAACATAACATAACATAATATAATATAATATAATATAATATCGGGTCTTATATTAATTTTTGCTCCAAAACATGCATTAGAACTGATTGTCCAGCTAAGTCTTATTTTCGGGGAAACGGTACTAGCTGGGTTTTCTACCTCGTGACAGGCTAAACTTGTTGCCACAAATTGTTTCCTGTGAATCTTGTTTTGAGTCCATATTTATCTGTTGTATTTGACACCAGGAATGTATTTCTACACCTTGATAATTAGTGCCAAGATGCTTATGCTCTGCCTGTTGGGGAGGGAAGAACGATTTGTAATCTCATGCTACCTTGCGTTTCCTCAGCCACTCCAACAGTTTTCACACACTTTCTACACTCCTGTGGATAATGACATTGTTAGCTTGCTCCCATGCTGTTAATATAGTCATGTGTATTCTGTTTAGGAGGAAAAAAAAGTACAGTGTTGTGCCTAACGGGCTCCCTTCATTTCCTCCTCCTCTGTCTCTCTCAGACAGAACCAAGTCTTTCCTGCCATTGATAAAGACCATGTTTGCATTTTCAGAGTAATTAGCAGTGGCTTATTATTTTTTAAAACAATTTTTCTGTACTGCTTGCAGTTTATCATTATGGCATCTGACACAGAGCTCACATTTATACTGAGTATTGACTAAATTATTCAAATCAAAGATGTGCACGTCCCTACTATGACCTAACCAGTAGACAATCTGTACTAGACATCTTCTCAGTCACCAGATTATTGGAAAAGTGGGAAGCATTTCCTAATTCTGATTTAAAAGAAAACAGTGTCCTACTTCTACGCCCAACTGTGCACTATCTCTAGGCTTCCTCTTGAGTTCAAAACAGTAAGATTATTCTGGAAATTCTGGGTTTTTCAGGGCGATTGGAAATAGGAATTGGCTTTAATTAAATTTGAACACAAAATAAACAGTCTTTTGGTAGACGGGCATCCCCTTGCTTTTTACCTGCAACAGCTGCAGCAGAACAGAGTAATTGCTCTCACCATTCTCAATTCAGGGAAAGCTGTGTTGCTGCCAGTGTTCTGATTTAATTAAACGGAAGGACCCAAAATAGAATTCAGCTAAGTGACAATGAGGGATATTATTTATATATACATATATATATATACGTATATATATGTGTATATATATATATATACGTATATATAAAATAATGTTTCTATTCATTTATACTAGATTTAGAAGCTATTCTCCTTAAAATAATGATTAAACTTTACAAAAAGAGCTTCTGAACAAACAAAAACATTTCAAGCTCTAACCTAGAAGGAAAGGCTGAGAGAGAGAGAAAGAGCCTTTGGTAATCATTCACCAATTAGAGCATTCTCTGCTCTGCTTTTGTTGGGAGTATTTGTCCTTTTCTCAAATTCACTAACAGAAAAAGGAAGAAAGAGGGTTTCTTTCTCCGCCCCCTCCCCCATCTTCTGCTTAAACCAGTGGACAAAGTTGTGAAAAACAGGCTCAATTTTCTAGTTCTTCCTTAGAATCAGGAGGTAGCCATATAACACATTTCTTCTCTCCACGCTTGCATTTTGTGCTGTTGTCAGTGTTTTATTTTGGATGTGATTGGTTTCACATACCACCAGATAGAGCCGAGAGAGAAATAATTTCCCCAGGAAGTCTTCAAGCTGTTAGGATACTACTATAGAAACAGTCTGCCAGAACTGACTTTCTCACACATCAGAATTTGTTTATATAGATAATGAACTATATAAAACCATCCTGTTTGCCCTTGTCCCATGCCTCCAACTAACTGAGGCACTGTCTGGTTTGGATTTGGATTTTGGTGCCATTCTCACAATAATTTATCCCACTAAATTAAAATCAGTAGGTTTCTCCTTGCTTACAATACATCTGCATTGTGTACTACTGCAACCTGCATACAGTTACCTTGAGTGTCTTGCTCAGCTTCTGCAATGTGATGAGAAATGCAGTCTTACTTTGTCAGTGTTGGATTCTGTTACCTGAACTTTACTTAGATTTTTATGAGCAAAGTTAGAAGCTCATCATCACCAACTTTAATCCTCAGAGGTCAGGCTCTCATCCACTTGGTAGCAGGGAGGTGTTTTGGAGGACATGCTGTCATCTTCACAATAAAATCCATAAAGCTCTAGGCACTCTTAGTTTAGATAGTACGCTGAGATTTATGTGCTTACTCAATCACCATAGCTTTCCAAGCATCATGGTAGTTTTATTATCCCTAACTAAGGGAAAAATTAAGAATGAAACTTTAAAAATGCAGGATAGATCAAAAAGGAGTAGGGGAGTTCAGATTTCTATAATTGGGTGTACAAAGTCAAAGATGTTTAGTACTTTAAAAGAGTAATAGCATTATTCTTTGTTTGCTGGCATATGTTTTTATCTTGTGACTTCACTTAGCCTTTTTAGCTCAGTACCTCATTTTTGGCAATGAAGTTTTCTGCCTGTGAGAGCCAGCCTGTTGAACAATGAACGAAAGAGATCTTGGGAGGAGAATGTTTCCTTCTGGACTTACTGGCATACTTCATAATGCCACCAATCTCTGTGCCATTGACATACTAACAGGACAAATAGCTAAATATGTTATACATGATATTTGAACTTTATTTCAATTATTGTTTACTTATGGTCAATTCAACATACATAAAAGAGAGTTTTTCTGACCCGGATTTTTAAACCTGTGTCATCTGCTAAGAAGTTGACACCATCCAGCTCTCATTTACTCCATTTATCCTACGATTATTTGCTAAGTGAAACTGTCATGGGTTGCCAGGTGTCACTTCTGGAGTCAAAGTCTGAATTACTTGTTGTTTGGGGTTGAAGTGTAGGATTTCAAGGGAAACAGGATGTTGAGGTTAAGACTTTTCATTTTTTGTAGAGTGTGGACACCATGGCCCTGTAGGTATAGTAAGAATACTAGATGCAGGCAGGCATAGAAAATGGCTCAGTGCGTGTCAGGGAGAGTAGATGAGACTGAGAAGGAAAATTCAAGGAATGATGCTTAAGAGCATACAAAATGCTGTATGGAGGTGGGGATAAACAAAGGTAGGTAGGGGCAAATCCAAGATAGAGCCACAGAGGTTTAGTTAGCTAGAGAACTCAGTCCTATTATTCTCCAAGTGAGAATCAGGTTGTAAACAATAATGTCTGTGGCATTTGTCTCCACTGTCCCTATCTGCCATTTCTATGCCCTTTCCTTTTGTTTGGTAGCCTGTGTGCTCTGTCAGCTCTGTTTTTATACTGTTCTGTATTCCAGTTGTACCACATGTTGAGTGTTCTGCATTTCAGTGATGCTGTTCCTTCATAAGCTTCTCTCATTTTTCTTAATGTATTTTATCTCATTTTGAGATACTAGATTACAATTGTTAGTTGTGTTAGTGACCATATATTATTTTTTTCTGCTATGTGGTAATTGTCTCAGTATATGACTTGGATCATTTCCCCTTTTTTATTATGTATACATGGGGCTCCATAACGATGTTCTTCTGTTCCTCGTTGCAAAATGTGATAAATTTTTGTGTGCTTTTAGGAGTTCCCTTGTAGAGGGTGGAAGTGGGCCAGGAAAGCTTTCCCAGCCTCATGGCTATTGCCAAGCATTAAAAAATATGGTCTCTTTATGGAGCCACCTCTGAGTCCCTCGTTCATGAATAGTTGAACCTTCTGTCTCCTTCATTCCCAGCATGCCTGTTCTGCTCTTGGGATCTATTCCCAAGGGTTTATCTCAGGATCCAGTTTTGTTCATCTGGAAGGGGTTTAGTTGAGAATTCTGAGAGCTTTGATGGAGATGGTTCAAATCACCCCCTTTGTGCCCCGTCTTCCGTCTTCCCATATCCTCTCTTGGATTCCTGGAACTTTTCCATGCATATACCCTGCAGGTTAGTGTGGTGTTCCCAGATCCCACTCAGAGAGCTATTCCTCTCTCTGGATGTGAGCCCGAGTATGCTGCTTTGGGATTCCCTGCTTACTATATCAGATCTCCTCTGCTGCTTTCCTAATATCACTTACTCTATAGGGTCAGGCTGCTGGGGAAGGGGGAAGAAGGGAGGAGAGAGATACCTGCCGCCCAAATCCCACTTGTTTTTGGAGGATTCCTTTTCATAGATATTCTCTCTCTCCTTTCCTCCTTACTTCCTCCTCCCCTACTTTTTTTGTTATATTACTTTATTTTATGAGGAGGTTTGTACCTATGTGAGCTGATGGATGTTAACTAAATTGATTGTGGTAATCACTTCACAACATATAACTGTATCAAATAACTATGTTGTGCACCTTAAACTAATACAAAGTTATATGTCAATTATATTTCAATAAAAGTGGGAAAAATTTTTAATTAAAAAATTGAAATAGAAAAATGAATTCTACTGCCTATGTAGATGACCAAGTTAATACTGCCGTAACACCATTAAGGTACAGCATAAGGAATCTAGTCAATAATATTGTAATAATTGTGTATGGTGTCAGATGGGTACTAGATTTATTGGGGTGATCACTTCCTAAGGTACATAAATGTCTAACCACTATGCTGTACACCTGAAACTAATATAATACTGAATGTCAACTGTAATTGAAAAATAAAAAAAAATAAAAAAAGATAAATTGGGCCTTTATGTGTTTTAGATAAATGTATTAATAAGAAAGGTTTAGTAAGCTATTGAATTTTTACCAAAAATTGAGTTTATCTCATTGTATATCAGCATAATTTTACAAACATCAATTTTTCACATTAACAATTGTTTTTACAACTTATAGAATTGAGAACAGCTTCAAAAACTTTTGAAACAACTAAAGGCAAAAGAATTTAGCAGAAAAGTAAGGTGGGAAATTTATTAGCATGAGATGAAATCTCGTCTTCAAGAAAATATTGCTATGTATGGGATCAATCTAATCCATAATGTTGTTGGGAAATTTTTTGTAACTTTAAAATATCTTTTTTTCTTTGCCTTCAATTTTTCTGGCAAGCAAAACACTGTTCAGAAGTTCACTATCATACAAGAAAAAAGTATTTCTGATCTTTTTCTTCCGAGTCAAGAGGAGCTTATATGTTCCTCTTTAAAATTCTCTTCTCTTGAAGCTTATTTGTAGCCCAATTTCCTCACATCTAAGTTTTTCGAAGGTAAACTTTTTTTAAATATTTCTACACACACACATGCAATTCTTTTTTAACATATGAAGAGCTTCTTTCATTTCATCACCATTTTGATGTATATTAGCAAACTCCTACCCTTAGCATTGTTATGATACTTTGTTTATTTTTCCCCAAGAATCTGTCATTAAGTTTAAAACCCCGAGTGGTGGATCTCTGCCTTTATTCTGAAATAATTTAGTCTGATACATTGGTTGTGATATCTCTAACCTTTATTATTTAATTGGGAAGGTTTGGTTGGCATCATCTTTAGTACATGAAAAGTGATCTTTGTAGCTAGCTGTCCTATTATTATAGATCTATAAAATTATTTTAATATTAATTTAGTTTTTAAATTTTATTTTTTAAGGATTTCTTTTAACGTCCTTCTTTTATTTTTCAACTGTAAATTATTTTTTTGTTTTGATAAGAAAATATGATAAAGATAAAATAATTTCTCTGAATTTAAATAATATAACTCTTTTTAAAAGAAGTGACTAATGATACATCAGTTGTAATCCAATGCCATCTTGGAAAGCTATTCTAACATGTTTCTCAGACAGCAGAGCATTTTCGAATAGACATGCCAAATTAATTCCAGAATGGAAATCAGCCACTAGAAAAACTTCAACATTCAGTACTGCCTTTTATAAACCTGATAAAACCTCATGTTAAAATGAGCAGAGGGATCAGGAGTTCAACTTTTAAAAAATGGGGATATTTAAAACTCTTCCCAAATAAATGGGAATATTTAAATTAAAAAACATGATTAAGAACATCTAATTAGCCTTGCGTATAATTGGTAAATAAAGAAATGCATCTGATTTTTGCATAATCCATCATCCCTCAATCTTTTTTCTTTTTTGCAAGAATGCTAATGGAGGAGAATGGATACTTCGTGAAATTCAGTTGGCCTGAGCCTTGAAAGCTTCAGGACCCACTCCTCAGGAATTGGCTGAACCAAATTATAACTACCAACTTGTATCCAGGAGTATGTTTTTAAAAACTAAAACTTGCCTTGTGAATATGCTTATAATGTCTTTTCCAGGAGTTGCAGGCATAGCCAGATATGTCTTTCCTCAGATCTTTAGAATACTTGTATAAGTACATTAATATTACTGCAGGGAAACATTTTGAGCTTTGGATTCTCAAGAGATATGATACAATTTGTAGTTTAGACAGGGTGATAGTTGTGATGTGGCCCAATGAAAGTTAAGTACTGTGTTTCCCCAAAAATAAGACCGGGTTAATTTTTGCTTCTAAAGACGCCTTAGGGCTTATGTTCAGGGGATGTTATCCTGAAAAATAATGCTAGTGCTTATTTTCCAGTTAGGTCTTATTTTCGGGGAAACATGGTGAAAAAGGAAGAATGCAAAGATGTGGAAAAGTGATGATAACACCATTTTAATAATTATTTTTACATCAACTCCTGATTTCTCCCCCCAAAGTAACTCCTCTCGTCCCATGCCCCTATTAATAGATTCTGGCTCACTAACAACAGACATTTGGTTCCTCAGGCCCCAAACTTCTTTGAATCATTATTGAGTCTTCTGTCTTTCACATCCCATATCCAATCCACAAGTAAATCCTGTTGCCATTACATCACAAATGTGGCCATTTCTCACCACTTCCACCTCCACTACCCTAGTCACCATAATCTTTTTCACCAGGACTATTGCAGTAGCCTCATAATTGGTATTCCCTATTTCTGCTCTTGCCCCCTTACTTGCTCTCTTGTGCCACACAGAAGCCAGAGTGATCCTTTAAAAATGTAAATCATTATTTCATTCCTCTACTCAAACCTACTATGCCTTTCCATCACATTTGATACAACTCCTCCAAATCAGTACTCAAACTTGTCTGCCCCCTAGAATCAGCTGGGGGGTATTGAAAAATTCTCGCTGCTTGGGTACCACTCCAAATCAACTGAAATCAGATCTTCGGGGACATCTGTGAATTTTTTTTTTTTAAAGTTTCTTGGGGTGACAATGGTTAGTAAAGTTACATAGATTTCAGGTGTACAATTCTGTAATACATCATCTATATCTCACATTGTGTGCTCACCACCCAGAGTCAGTTCTCCTTCCATCACCGTATCTTTGATGCCCTTACCCCCATCTCCCACCCGTCTGTACTAGTCCCTGGGGTGTAGCCACACTCAGCCCTTAAGAACTGTTTCGCAGTTCACTTGTGGGTCTCATGGATGCAAGCCCGTCAACTTTCAACGCTAAATGTTTTGGGAGCTCGTTTCTCAGGTAGCATAATAGTTGGGGTGCCAGATGTGGGGTTCAAACCCTTAATCCTCAGGGAAGAGCTTGGAGTTGTGGGTTCCCTCCTGATTCTGGGTTGCCATGCCACGGGTGGGTTTATTGTGAAATTGTGTCCCATCCTCTCCTACTTGTTTTAAGGTGGGTTTTTTCCTCATTTGCTTGATATGTAGGAGTTACTGATCTACTTTTTGGATTTATTTCAGAGGAAATTGTTCTATTTGTAGCTGTAGATTTGGTGTGTCCATTGGAAGAAGTGAGTTTGGTATCCTCTTAAGTTGCCAGAAATATTTATTGAGCCAGAACTCAATAAATATTTGTTGAATGAATGAGCTAAACAACAATTACAGTTTAATTCAATAAATATACTTATTGGGCACGTATTGTGTTGTAGGCATTGTAGGAAGTTCTTCAAGGCAGGGGAGGCTCCCATGCAAATGGATAAAAATGGAATACAGGCCACCATATGAGCTATAAATAATGTGCTAGTGGTAACATAGGGATATTAATACTGATATATCTTCAGGAAGTTCCTAATAGATACTTTTATTGATATGGAACATACAGGAGATTGGTTTGTTCATTTGTTGCAACTTTTTGTACCTTCGATGTGAAAGCTGGAAGGCTAATTATGTTTCCTAAACTCTTACTGTTAGGCTTTTAGATGCTGTTTAAATTCTGCCAATCCAATGCGTACACGTATATAGGAGACAGTATTTCAGAACTGAGTCAAGTGGGCCAAAAACAGTGATACATGAACCATCCATATTGCTAGTTTGGATTGAGCAGGTACTGCATGGCTCTGAATTCAGCAGTGCGTGTAACCGCTTTCCAATCCCAAGATCACTGGGTTTACCATACTCTGTGCCCTGAGAAGCTATGAACTTCTTCACTACTTCAACTAGGTGTCATTGCCTTAGTTTTTGAAAGTGATTTTTGTTGGGCATAGCATTCCAGGTTGTCTCTCCCCTCTTACCACCTCCATGTTTTAAAGATGTTGCTCCTCTTTTTTTTCATTTGCATGTTTCCAATGAGAACTTTGTTTTCATCCTTATCTATCTGTAAATAAGGTCCTTTGACTCTGACTGCTTTTAAGATTTTCTCTTTATCACTGGTTTTTGAACAATTTTATTATGATGTGCTTTAGTGTAGTTTTCTTCAAGTTTCTTGTGCTCAGGATTTCTTGATCTGCTTGCTCCTGTGAGGTTATAGTTTTTATCAAGTTGGGAAAATTTTGAGCCATTATTCCTTCTCATATTTCTCAGAATGCTATCATAAGAGGAAGCCAGAGACATTTGAAGTACATGAAGAATTCAATGCATTGTTGCTGGCTTGAAGCTAGAGGGGCACATACAAAAAAGATCTGAGAGTTTCCTCTAGGTTCCCAGAGTGACCCCTGATTGATAGTCAGCAACGAAATGGGGACCACATCCCTATATTCACAAGTGACTGGATTTTGCCAACTACCTGAGTGAGTTTGGAAGTGAATTTTCTCAGAGCCTCTAGATAAGAGTCCAGACCAGTCAATACCATCATTTCAGCCATATGAGACCCTAATCATGGATCCCAGCCAAACCCTCCTGGACTAATGACTTATAGAATTGTGCACTAATAGATGGGTATTGTTTCAAGCTACCAAATTCTGGATAGTTTTTATTTTTTTTACTAGCAATAGAAAACCAGTATATCACACCTTGTAATTTTTTATCTCTATGAGTTTAATTGGGGTAGCTTTTTATGTCTTCCATGTCTCTACTTAACTTTTTAAACATAAAGAATGAAATTATAAAAACTGTTTTAATGTTCTTGTCTGCTAGTTCTAATATCTAGAACTGTCTGGGTGAGTTTCATTTGCTTGATATATATAGTACACATTGTGGGTTGTATTTTTCTGTCTGTTTTTTATGCCTTGTGATTTTTGATTAGATGCTATACATAATGAATTTTAGCTTGTTGGGTGCTGGATATTTTTGTTTTTCTATAAATATTCTTGAGCTTTGTTCTGAGGGTACAGTTAAGTTACTTGGTAATAGTTTCATCCTTTCAGCTTTTGCCTTTAGTATTTGTTACGCAGCACCAGAGTTCTGTTTAGCCTAATGCTAATTATTCTCTACCTGACAGCAACACCCTTCTAAGTACTCCACCAGTTCCTTGTGAGTTGTGAGGGTTATCCGTTTGATTGGTGGGACTAGGCACTATTTCTCGTCCTGTGTGAGTACTGGATATTATTCCCTCTAATTCTTTTAATTGGTTCTTTTTCTTATAGTTTTCACACATGCATGAGCTGTTCCATGCTCCAGCTTTGAATTTTAGACTTCTCTGTGAAGCTTTCTCTTCTCTGGTATTCTTATTCTCTAAACTGTAGCTTACTTCGTTTCCCTGGGCTCCAGCTCTGTCTCTTAAAGTCAAGGCTTCTACTAGGCTCCACCTAGGTTCCTTCTCCATGTACCATAGCCTGAAAATTCTCTCAAGGCCGTAAGATGGACAGTCACAATGCTTACGTCATTTGTTTACTATCTGTCAGGGATTGTTGGCTTTCAATGCCTGATGTTCAATGTCTTGAAAATTGTTGTTTCATATATTTCTGCAGGTTTCTTTTATGGTGTTATTTCAGGTTCAATCATAAATCCATTCCCTCTATCTCAGCCAGCAGAAGTCTATTATTAATCTTTTGACATGTAATGGTGTGTTGAGATACACTGCTCGTATCTAGAAAACATATCTTATATACTACATGTACATATAGTATGCATTGTAAGGCATAAATCAATGTGTAGCATGTATTGCACACCACATCTATTTACAAAATTATTTCCATGCTGTTTTAACATCCAAATAGAAATAGGTAACTGTGTGAATCAGATGAAAGTGGTCATTAGAGGACAGTAGAGAGAAAGGCAAGTTGTGAGAATAACTAGGAGTCGGTGTTAGAGCATATGGCAAAAGCAAAATTATGAGGAATGAGGAAGGTGTATTGTAAAGACCAGTAAGGTAGTCGTGTGTGAGGCATGGAAGTAAAAATGAAGGGAGTTGTGATCATCTTTGGAGAACATCCTTTATCTAATGAATATGTTTCATCATATGAGGGGAGGTAAGTTTTTTGTTCTCTTTTTTCCTGTGTTCCTGTACCACTCCTATATACCTCTTTCCTACATTCATCTGTAGGCTTGTAGCCCTAGATAGAGGATAGGATAAATGACGACAGTCATTCATTCCTTCAATAAGTAATTTTGATTTATTATCTATTCTAATCCAGGCACTGGGCTACAATAAAAGATGCAACTTTGAACAAGCCAAGTACAGTTCTTTGTCTCAAGGATGGTAGAGTCTAGCAAGGGAGACAGGTAATAGGCCATACATTTGTTGCGAAGATAGGAGTAAACGGCACTAAAGGGAGTCATAGAAGGCCCCCTATCCCAGAGTTGGGGTGGGAGTGCTCAAAGAAAGCATCTCTGAGGTGAAATTTGAAGGATGAAAAGTTGGCCAAGTAAAGGGAGAGACAGAGGAAATAGGCAGAGGAAGCAACAAGTCTAGCATCAATAGAGAATGGTTTTGCAGAATGGCAAAGCTCAGTGTAGCTGGAATATGGAGTGTAAGAGGTAAGGGAATTTACTGGTAGGTTTGAGAAATTTAGGGGTAGATTTGACACTTGCCAGGTGTTGGTGTAAGTGGTACCAAGAGACTAAAGAGCACTTATGCCTAGGGATTCCTAGTCATTTTCTTCAAGGCAGGGCAGCTAAGTCTTTTGAGAGCTTGTCCCTTGATCCACAGACATCAAGATGTGAGGATGAAATAGCAGCCAAGTTATATAATAAGTGAGGATGTACACTTTGGAATGTACACCAAGCAAATTTTTAATTGTTCAAATATATAGAATCCAAAGAACAGGCTAAATTGCCTTCTTTGAACAGTGATAAATCACTGATTAAATATTTGAAGTGTTTTTTTGTTACTTACAGAAAGCTCACAACTTTTAATTTGTATAATGTCTCATAATAGTTCATTAAAAATGATGAACAATGTAGAGCAATGTATCATTTAAATTACTTATGAAGTAAAGCTATTCACCTCCCCCAGCCTTGTGTTTTATTAGAATAATTTTGATTGTAAAATAGCATTTTTTTTTAAGAGAATAAGATGATGGGAAGGAAAATTTTATCTTAAGTTCTCTATCCCTTGGTGGCCAGTTCTCCAAAACACGGTAGAGGTAGTATTAATGTGATGGTCTTGAACATCTGTCTGGGCTCAGATTCAGCCCTTCAACCTTAGCTGTGAAAACATGAGCAGGTTATTTTAAGTTGAGAATCTGAGCATCATTTTCTTCACCTGTGATATAGGTATATCAATAATACTTTTATTGTAATATTGCATTGAGAATTAATTTAGGTCATTTATGCTAGTACTAGGCACACCTTAAAGGCTCAATAAATAAGGGTATTATTATTGTCTCTTAGAAGAGTGGGGCTAAATGTTTTGGGTTCCCTCTGAAATTTTTATGAAAGCTGTGGATGTTTGCTCAGAAAATACTAATACATAAGACATTTTGCATTTGTATTTTCAGGAGTCTAACCAACCTCTTAAGGCTTTTTCATAATTAAGAGCAGATGAGAAGTGGTGAGATTGTACAAGGGGAGAGATTGGCTAGATAAGAGCAAGACTGTTGATGCATATGAAAAGTTGGTAAATTTGATTGTGGGAAGATATGGCATTCTCTTCTGTTTGCATCTATTTTCTCATTGAAATAAGAAGCAAAACCATTGGTTGGGAATGAGGAGAAAGGGAGCTTAAAGTGAGTAATTGTCCGAGAGATTAAGAAAATGAATTTCATAGGGAAATACAGCAGGATTGCCAGACAGCACTGAGAGTCCACTTGAGGTTTGTAATCACAAATTTAAAGTGAGACCAGGCAACTGCTTGAGCACAAATGCAGAGAAAGAGGATGGTTGAGTATAACCAGGGATGGGTGTTTCCAGATGAGTACTATGGAAGAAGAGGCAAGGGAATTGTGGTATATGCTTCTCATATGACTTCACCTACCCCTTGTTATAGCGTTTGTATGGAGAATCATGGGTCATGTGGTGACATATAGACTCTTTGTTACTGGAAAGTGGTGGGAGATCCATCACGGGAGAGGCAAGAGTGCCCTCTCTTCCTCCACCTCCACTCCTGTCTTCCTTAACAGGAGCTAAAATACTCAGAATCTTCATCCTCTGTTGCCTTGGACAGTGGGGGGAGGTACCCTTCTGAGATGGGGCATGGAGGGAATCTGTACTCTATTAATAGAATAGATGTTCATGCCTCTTTCCACCTATTACTGTCTTAGGTAAGTATATTACCTATGCTAATTCCATCTTAGGTAACTACATTTCTGTTGGGTTTTCAAAGTGTTCTTTGATAATCAAAGTACTTATGCATTTAACAAAACATTTTCCAAGCAAACATTATTTACTGCATAAAAAGTCATGTTCATAGTAAATTTCCATAACTTAAAGGGGGAAATACATGCCTTTTTCACTTACCTCAAACAGTAGGAAAATAAAATCAAATGAGGTTAAGGGGTGTAACTTTCCTTGCTCTTTTTGGAAAAGTACACTAAATTTCTCTACATATTTGAATTCACTGGTAGCATTTTATTTTTGCCATCATCTTATTTCTGCTAAACCTTTGAGAATAGAAGTTCCTAGCAGCTTCCTTCCCATTACTGCCATAATTTGCACTGTGATAAAACATGGCCAAGGGTAGCCACAGAACAGAAGGAAGGCCAGCAGTTTCTGCCTCCTCCACACACCTCCGTAGAATCTGGGTTTCTCCTTTCAAGATTTGTTCCAGGATTAGTACTCTTTCTTTCCCTCTTATGCACAGTCGTTTGTTTCCCAAGAAAAAGCTACTTCACAAGCTGGTGTGGAGATCCAGGGCATACCCTATTCAGGCAGGAAATTAACAGTGTGCTCCTTTCTGCTATTTACTGTAGAGAGGCAACATGAGATGATAGTGGGAAAAGAGAGGCCTTCAAAGTTAGCTAGACCTGAGCTGAAGTACTGATTTATTGCAAGTTACAATAAATTTTCTATCTCACATATAATTGTAATTTTTCGTCCTCCTCCCAGGATTTTCTAGATACATATGACAAAAGCATTCACGTCAAACTAACTTCAACCATAAGAATTTTATCGACTTCTGAACTTGGAAGTTTTAGGTAGGACAGCTTCCAAGAGGTCTAATTCCATGACCCTTGATCCCTGTATTTGTATTTCTTTAGCTCTTCTGTCCGTGGTAGAATGACTTTATTCCTAGGTAAGAAGCAGATCTGGGCCTTGCCTCACAAAGAACAAGTTTTTAGGAATGTACCAAACGTCTTCCAGAAGGTGGGGAAGAACTTTTGCAGAAGCTCCAGGAAGACTCTCCATGGTCTCAATGGGTCATGTGACAATTTACCAATCTTTGGAAAGGAGGATGGGATTTCTTTTAGACAACTAAAACCCTCCCCGAGAACTGGGGATGGGGTCAGCTTTCTTTGAGGTTGCATAGGGGAAGAGAAAATCCATGGAAAGAAATCGAGATTTTGCCAGGAAGAAAGGAGGTAATGAAATCTGGGGAGATAACTAACAATTCATTGTATCCAGAGCTGATGCATTGCTGTCTCTTAGCTCTTCTGCTTACCAAACAAGTGAGCTCCCTTCTCTATTTGATTCCAGCTAAAAATTTCTCAGCCACCTGGCCCCAGAAGTCTCTTATGTCTCCCAATAGCATTTGCCTGAAGTAGACTTTCTGGGCATACAGCCAGTACTAGAATCTTAGAGACTCTGCCCTATTCCTTTGTCACTCAGTCTTTCTTTGTGCTTTTGATGGCTTGGCTTTCCTGAACAGGATTTTGTATATTCTTTCATTAATCAGTCCTCTCCTTGGCACTGTCACCATCCATGGCTTCCAGGTCCTATCTGAGATTCCTGTACTCTGCCCAGTGAGTCACTTGTCCCAGGAACTCATCGTCTGGTCTTTTCTTGTTATTGACTTTGGCATCTAATTCGAAAAATCTAAAACCTATGTTTGATTAATCTCCATCCATTACACCAAATTCTTTTCAATTCCCATTTTATTTTCATTGTCATCCAGGACATGAAGTGAGTAGAGCAAAAAATGTGAGGGTAGGAGAAGCAGCCTAGGCATATTCAGCACAGGCCACTGCTGGAGGAGCCACAGTTATAATTCTTTTAATGTGAAAAATGAGTCCACTGAAGGGAAGCCTTCACAGCTTATACATTGGAGGATGAGGCTTCATAGTTCCCCATCTACACCATAAAGAATGGGTCTGCCTCCTCTGTTTTGGGAAGTTGCTGCCATGGAGGCAAGGGAAAGCATTATACCCCTGTAATCACATCCTCACTGGTGAATAATTTCAGAGAATTTTAAAGCATAGTCCCAATTTTTCAAAAACAAATTAAAAACTGATTTAATACAAGGTTGTTTTCCACTCCGGACAACAACTATATGTCATAATCTGTGAAACTTTCTCTCCTGGAAGGAACATGTGTTACTATGAATGAAGAGCATGAAGCAGGCTACTTTACTATATTCTCGTCCAGAGACAATACTTTTTTTGGCCCTTGGTGAGAATAATGGCATTAAATTGGCACTTACAGATGCAAATTTTAAGATTTCTTACATATGTTCAAGATACTAATAAAAGGGTCAAGGATCCAAGTGACGTTATTATCATGATATTAGTCAACTTTAACTGAGTACATACGGTGTGCCAGGTATTTACTTACTTAGTCTTCACAAACTGCTATGATGGAAGTGGTGTAATTATTCATCTGTTAAAGTTAGGACCCAGAGAAATTAAGTAACTTACCCAAGTTAACCCAGTCGGTGAACAGCAGAACTGGATTCACATCTGTCTCCAAAGCTCTGGTCTTAACCACTCTCACTGTAGTCGCAAGTCTGCCCCACCCCCACCTGTACAACCTGTTCTTTGGATGTCAGTGCACTGTGCTACCTTAGGACTATCCCTTTGTTTCTTTTTTCTTGGTTCCTTTTCTCTTTCCTAGTTCTTTTCATGATTTTTATGTCCTTTCCACGTGGAGGGAAGTTTATGCCAGCAAAGAGGTCTGACAAATATGTCTGGGTCTGAGGGAGGAACTCAGCAGAGTCATAAAAGGTATGTTGGACTGGATGAATTCAGTGAGCAAAAAATTGATTCCAGTGGGTCAGGAAGATCACAAGGGCCTGGAAAAAGACTGATCCAGATTTGGGCAGTTACAAAGTTCTATGTAGTGGCCTTAGTAAGGAGTTAGACATGAGGAGATCGCCACAGACCATCTGTTTCTCACTTTGTCTTGTCCACTACCCGATTCACTCTATTTAATCAAAGTTCTAGTGACCAGATCATCTATATGATCTTCCAAGCATTGTTCCTTTGACACATCTTTATTTTTCCTTTGTCAATCCCATGTTGGCTTCATTATGTTGAAGTACTCCTGAAACCTTCTGGATGAAATACAAACAAATAAATTCTAGAGCAGAAGCTGTTGCTTAGTTTTTCCATGCATCAAGAATTTATTGAATACCTTCTATAAGGTCTTACCTTAATTCAGGAAATTATTCAGATGATAAAGACATCTTCAGACACTCTATAGAGGAGGCAGAAAACTGAAAAAGAAGACGTTCTAACCCTACAAATGTATGCCCATGAGACAAATCACATTTGTCTCAACTCAATTCCAAACCAGGTGATAAAATTTGTTTCAACCTTAAATCCAGACCATTTATTTTCATTAGGCGATTTAGTTTTAGTCAGTTGTCACTAGATTCAAAACTCCAGGGATCAGGTTTGTGTTTTAATCACTGCATTTCAGGACCTATCACAGGGTTGGTGATGCAGTAGCAAACATTTACTGAAAAACACCACTGATTGTAAACCACTTTGTAATATTAGTATGCTCTTTGTATGGATTTCTTTTGCTTTTTCTCTCATTTTGACTGTAAGTTCTCTCAGACTTTTCTCTCAGACCTTCTTATAAAGAAGGACCCAGGAAATAAAGAGATTCTTCAGGAACTGAAAAACAAAAAACAAACAAGCAAACAAACAAAAAAACAAACTTTTCTGGAGAATAGGTGACAGGAAGGTGCTGAACTCCTCTCCTCCCACAGACACACTGAATTGATAGCTACACACAGAGCAATTACCTCTGAAGAAATCCAAAACCTGAGCAACTCCTACGCAATGGAGAATGAGAAAATGCCTACCGTGTTTCCCTGAAAGTAAGACCAAACCTTACATTAAGTTTTGCTCCAAAAGACACATTAGGACTTATGTTCGAGTCATCCTGAAAAATCATGCCAGGGTTTATTTTTGGGAAACACGGTATATCAAAAGAAGTAGGGAAGGCTGAGACCCACTCTTGTCATAAATACCCCCCAGCACAGCGTCATGCATTCGGGAAGAAACTCCTTCTCTTAGCTTCTCCTTGATAAGTAAAGGATATGATCTTATGTAGAGAAAACCTCAAAGGCGCCACCAAAAAATTGTTAAAAGTAATAAACAAACTCAGTAAAGTTGCAAGATACAAAAATCAGTTGTATTTCTGTATATTAACAATGAACTATAAGAGAAATTAAGAAAACATGCCGATTTATTGTTGCACCTAAATAATAAAATACTTAGGAATAAATTCAACCAAGGGGGTGGAAGAACTACACTGAAAACAATAAGACATTGGTGAAAAATTAAAGACATAAACAAATGGAAAGATATTTTGTGCTTATGGATTGGAAGAATTAACATTGTTAAAATATCTATGCAACACAAAGTGATCTGTAGATGCCACACAATCCTTATCAAAATTCTAATGGCATTTTTTTTCCCAGAAAATTTTGTCACAGATAATGACAAATATTGCATGGAATCACATTTATGTGGAATTTAAAAAAAAATTTTAAAGGTCAAACTCATGGAAAGAGAAAAGTGGTTGACAGGTGCTGGGGGGTAAGGGAAAAAGAAAGAGGTTGCTAACAGGGTACAGACATTCAGTTACAAGATGAATAAGTCCTGAAGATCTTATGTATAACGTGATGACAGTAGCTTATAACACTGTATTGTATAGTTGAAATTTGCTAAGAGAGTAGATCTTAAATATTCTCACCATAAAAAAGAAAAAAGAAAAAAAAAGGTAAGTATGTGAGGTAATGGATGTGTTAATTAACTTGATGACAGGAATCTTTTCACAATGTCTTTGTATATCACTTCAACATAATGTCTACTTTAAATATCTTACAGTTTTATTTGTCAATTATACCTCAATAAGGCTGGAAAACTCCAAAAACTTTCTGGAGACTTTTCCTATGAATGTGGGAGAGAGATGACATAGGAACAAATTCTGTGTGAAACTTTTGCTTGGAGGCCCCTGCAATTAAATTTTGATTAAACTTTCATCACTGCATGTGATGGGATGTTATGTTTGTCTAACGAGCCCTTATACTTTCTCTCATTTTTCCTTTGTGTTCAGCTGTAGAAGATCTGAGGCAGGAAAATGTGAGAAAACAGAGATTTCAGAGACTGAAGGTACATGGCATAAATGAATCATGACTGGAAACATTGCCTAGCGTCTTCACCGGTGTGTGAGAAGAGAGACAAGGAAGAGGTAAGAGTTGGCAAAGGCTGTGGGAGGAGGTTAGCTATTTTGCTACTGCATGTTTTTATACTGTGGTGAAAATGTTCAATTACATAGCGTGCTGAATGAAATTCATTTTAGTGCCAGAGATAAAATTCTCAGAATAAAGATTATCCAATTGCCTATTTATTAAAACTCAAGCAAGCTGTGGTTGAAAATGTTTAACTAAAACTTAGACTCTTTGAGGGAAACCATGCTGGACTCTCATTCCTCAGGGGACCATGTGAAGGTTCCCATTACTGCACTTGCTCCATCAGTGTTGAGTGACACCATTTTCTTTTCTGGCCTTTTACTCCATTCTCAAGGTTAAGCTATGAACAAGAGTTTTGCCGATTGGAAAACTCTTGGTCTTAATTCTGAATAATGTTCACTAGCCATCCAAGCCTGTCTTTTCATCCATGTGATTCTCATGCATTCATTCTTTTCGCCTTACTGAGCCTCAGTATTTTCATCTATGAGGTGGAGAGACTAGATTTTGCAGTTTCCTTCCGGCTCTAATCTCCTATGGCATCTATGATCCATCTATCTTGGGAAGAGGACTAAGGGAGATCATCCCTTAGTGGGACCCCTCATTTTAAGTAGCAAATGAGTTTCTGAAAAAGCATCTGTGCCGAAAACTGTATTTTAAACATGCCAAGAACATTTTCTGAAGGAAATTTTCAGTGACTTGCTTTGGAAAGTTCTTTGCTCCAGTCTCACCTAATTTAGTGTGTTTTGATAACATAACTTGAAATAGCCATTTATCTATTGTTTTCTATCTATAAAATATATACTTGTTTTGCCCTGCGCTTGTTAAGTGATAAAAGCATCAGTAAAACGCTCTATCTTCATGGCGCTATGTGGAAGTCATCTCAAGAGAGTTAAATATATGGTACTTGCCTTCGGGAGAGTGTCTGATAAAGCTGTTGTATGTGTAGATAATCAAATGACAAAAACCAAGTTCTAAAGTCACAATATTTTAATTGAGTACAAAGAACAGCAAATATAGCAAGTTATAACTGAGTGAATTTTCATTCGGTGGAAGGGAGAAGGCACCATCTCCCCCAGCAGGAAGGACATCAGAATTTAGGAACCACACAGGGAAAGGGGCTGCCTCATCAGTTTGGGGAGAAGGCCTGGGCATCTAATGACATCTCGAAGACTTGCAGACAGGTGTGGGCTTAATTCATTCTGAAGAAGATCCAGTTGTCTTTACAGTGGTAGGCAGAATAACAGCCCCACAAAGTTGTCCATACCTAATGCCTGGAACCTGTGACTATGTTACTTTACATGGAAAAAAGGGACTTTTGCAGATGTGATTAAGGTTAAGGACCTAGTGATAGGGAGATTATTTTAGACTATCTGAGTGGACCACGTATAATCACTTGAGTCCGTAAGATCAGAGACCCTTTCCTAGAGATGTGATCACAGAAGAAGGGTCAGAGAGGTGATACGTTGCTGGCTTTGAAGATCAAGGAAGGGGCTATAATCCAAGGTATGCTCACAACCTCTAGAAGTTAGAAGAGGCAACAGAACAGATTCTCCTCTAAAGCCTTTAGAAAGGAACACAGCCAAGCCGACACCTTGTTTCACTTAATGAGATGTGTACCTTCTGACCTATAGAACTATAAAATCATAAATTTATGTTGTGTTAAACAACTAAATTTGCAGTATTTGCAGCAATAGAAAACTAATACACTTACTCAAATTCATATCCACTTAAACAAACCTCCTGGCATTTCAGTGTCAAATGACTTTTTAAAAAAAATCTAGATTCCATCCTCAAAATCCCTGTTATCCTCCAAGTTCTTAAGTCACAATATTTTAATTGAATACAAAGAACAGCAAATATATCAAGGAAGTGTTTATGTCTTGCAATGTTGAAACCAGATCAAAATAAAAGCCGGGTGCTTCTTTAATTTCTCTGAGTGCATAGGGCAGGGGTGTCCAAACTGCGGCCCGCAGGCCAACTGCGGCCCGCAATCCATTTTTTATTGGCCCCGCAGCCAATTCCAAAAATATATTTAGTTTACTTAAATAAACCAGGTGAGGCAATACGTATTTCACCTCGAGTGAGTGACCCGGCTGTTTGTGTATTTTACCGCATATGGCCCTTGGTGAAAAACGTTGAAAAAAGTTTGGACACCCCTGGCCTATGGTCTTTCCTTGGCTCATGCAGGCTGACCTTGTGTTTTTCTTGCCCCTTCCTTTGTGTATACAGAAAGCTCTCTTTTGGGGATGACAACTCTCTGCCCTTTATCACTATGCTGTCCTAAACGTCTTTCAGTTTGTATCTTGCCATTTGACTTATTTTTGCTAAATATTTCAAGTTATTTAATGAAGTATTGGATATTCTAATCTTTTCCTTGAGAATTCCTGCATTAACTTATCTTGCTTATTATTTTAAAAATACATTTCAAATGACCTCAATTTGCTGAGTCTTTGTTCTTGCTCCTTATGTTCAGATACTCTTGGCTTGAATATTGAGACAAGTTGTATCTGTCTCATGTGAACACATTTTGTGATTTGATGTGGAAATAACTCATCATTGTAGAGATTCCCAGGTTTAAGTTCTCCAGGCAAATGTTTCTATAGATTCCTTCTGGGTCTTCCACTTCAGGAAGACTAGATAACTTACACATATACATCTAAAGGCTTTTCCTTTAGCCTCTTTCATCCAAAGGCAGGAGTAGAGCCAGCCCAAGTAGCTTAGAGTAGAGTCAACCAATGCCTCACTCTTGCCTTGCTTACCCCAAAGGTGAGAGAAATTCCAAAGCAGTGGATTCCTGCAACTCTGTGTTACCTCCCTTGGTGTAAAAGAAGAATGAGAGTAAATTGTTTGTTCCAACCCAATCTTCCATGTCAGTGAATGCTAGGATCATGGAAAACAATCCAAGTCCTTAGAATTCATCTCTGTAATACACCCACCCCATTCACCTCAGTCATAGCTATTTTATTTGCAAAGAGCAGAAATCCCCTGCTATGGTCTGAAAGTTTGTGTCCCTTTCCCCACCACCAAATTCATATATCAAAATCTTAATGTCCAATGTGATGGCATTAGGAAGTGGGGCGTTTGGGGGAAGATTAGGTCATGCTGGTGGAGCCTCCATTTACAAGATTAGTGCTCTTGTAAAAGAGAGCCCAGAGAGCTCCCTAATCGCTTCCACTATGCAAGAACATAAAGAGAAGTCTTCAGCCTGGAAGAGGGGCTTCGTTCAACCATGCTGCCACCCTGATCTCAGAATTCCAGCTTTCCAAACTGTGAGAAGCAAATTTCTGTTTCTTATAAGCCACCAAGTCTGTGGTATTTTTTTATGGCAGCACAAATGAACTGACATCTCCTGAAATCATCTCAATTTTAAAAAGTGTGATTATTGAGGCTACAGAGAAATCTCATGGAAAGTCCTGACAATGATGAACAGCTAGTCCTTAGGAAGTGCAGGCACTGGGGAGCTCAGCAATCAGTTCAAGGAGTATCTAGTACTTTATCAGTCAGTAAGTTCCCCTTCTCTTTGTCTTGCAACAGTCTGAGGCTCTCAGAATCCCAATGAAAATTCCTAGAAGAAGAGGATGATTGCCACCCACCTATACCATGATGGTCTCTAGAACAACCATTTTACTTGGGAGAATCACAGGGAATAAGCATGGCTGCCTAGGGCTGGTCCTTTACCAGAGGCCATGACTGGCAACAACTACTAGAGAAGGTGCTTTGGGTGGAGCAGGACAAGTCTGGTCAATTGATCACGTGGCCCACTCTTACTGTTCCTCCTCATACCTTGTTCTACACTTTAGTCCCTTGCCCCTCAATTGATATCTCAGTTTTTGCTTTGGTGTTCCACTTTAACCCTATCACTTCCTTCAGGATACAACTTCAGGTTTTCTATTTAGCAATTTATTGTCACAATTAAGAGGCACCCTGGCCTATGACCCACTTTGGGCCCTATGTACCAACAAACTAGGACCATTTCTTGTCTTGTCCTCACTACCATGAAGAACTGTAAGGAGCGAGAGGCATTTAATTCCTCTGTTTCTTTTAGCAACAGTGCCTCCATTCTGTAGGCTTACAACCGTATTTTGTGGATTAAAATGATCATTCTGGCTGCTATGTGATGAATGTAAGCCATAGGAGACAAAGTAGCACGAGTATCTTAGAGGCTACTGGGGTGGTCCAGGGGAGAGGTGGTCATAGCTTGAAGTAGGATGGTGCAAGTGGGTATTATAAAAAGTGATCAAATTCGGCACTTATTGTGAAATTGAAGTCAATGGTATTTGCTGTGGATTGGATGTGGCAGATGTGAGAAAGAGAGAAGTCAAAAATAATTCCAAGTTTTTTGGTCTATTTGAGTAAATGTTGACGCCATTTGCTGAGACAATGAATACTTGGGAAGGAACAAGTTTGGGGGAATAAGAAATAGTCATCTCAGTTGAATTCTTGGTAGTATTTATTCCTTTCTTGAAACATTTTCTGTACTTGGCTTTGGGGAGCATCTCTTGGCTTTTTCCTGCCTTACCACTCACTCCATTTCTTTTCCAGATCCTTCTCCTCTTCCCAGTCCACAAAGATTATAGTAATGTAAGGCTACCCTCATTATTTCTGCCTAGGTTATCCGTCATCCAAGGACTTAAATACTACCTATTGTGTGATTTATAAATTTATTGGTCCAGCTCAAATGCCTTCCTTTAACTCCAGAATCCTATAAATAACTTCCTAAATATCTCTACTTGGGTATCTAATACGCAGCTCAAACTGTTGACTCCTCTTTTTGAACAAAGATTGATATTTCTCAACGAACTTCAGATATTATGTATTGGGGCTTTCTGTTTCCTGATGACTATTTCCTTAGATTATACTGGGAGCTTCTCTGAATTTCTTAGATCATTAGATATATGCGTTTAATATCACTGACTAGAGCTTTTCCTTGTCCATTATATGTCAGATATGATTAGTTCAAGAAATGCTGTAGGAGAGGTTTATTAGGCATTTTTTATCCGAGGCTACTTATAATTGGTCTTCCAAAGTATGCTCATGTGGAAGTAATATGATTGATGATATGTTATTATAATACCTCACCAGCCTGATTTTCTTGGTGAAATGTAAAGCTCTTCATTGTGATTTTTGGGGTTTGTGATGGGTGTTTTATAATTTCACCAAATATCCAAGTTTGTATACCCACTGGATTTTTCAACTGATTATTTACTTTAATATCAAATGAAATATTTTCAGCATATGAATAGCAGGAGGCAGAATGAATGGTGAGAAGTATTTATTTAATTGCTAATTTTGCTTCATTGTAGATAGACTGTATTGTTCATACTTAAATTCCACAAGGTTTTAAATTCAAAATAGATTTCAAAATATTGGCTTTGAGGAGTATTCTCAGGAAGCACCCTGTTTGCCAGTGTGGTGGAGGAAAAGGGCATGGAACTTTGGGAGTCAGATGTTCCTGGATTCAGATACAGCTCCGTCCCTTACCAGTTGTGGGAACTTGGGCAAGCATCACTTTAAGCATTATCACCCTTCATTAAACATAAGTTTCCCTCATTTGTATAAAATAGATAATATTAGGTTTAGTGCAAAAGTAATTGTGGTTTTTGCAATTAATTTCAACCTTTTAAACCACAATTACTTTTGCACCAACCTAATAGCTGCTTTTGGAGTGAGGATTACCTCAGTTGGTATATGTAACGGGCCAGAACACTGTCTGGCACTTGGTCATTCCCTTTCCTTTTCTCCCTCCTTTGTTTTTAGCACTCAAGTCCTTTTATATTGAGTTCATACAAATTTCAGTGGGGCATTTCTTATTGAGTTACTTGAAATTAGATTTCTACTGCCTGCTGTTCAGCACTTTCCTTATTAAATAGTATCCCAATCTTGTTGCCAAATGATAATTAATATGTTTTTAATATCTTGGATAGCAGGAGTCCCAGATCATATCTAAATTGTTTCTTCTGTAGAATTCTAAGGGGGTTTGGTGGAGGTTAACTTTATCAAACCAAAGAACCTAACAGGAAAGAATTCAACTTATGAGAAGAAGAGATAGGGGTAAAAGTCTGGTTTTAGGTCAGTGGGCTAGGGCTCAAAAGGGCCAAGAAGAAGCTGAATATGGAGCTCTAGACCCAGAGCTTGGTTTCAATCAGGGAAGAGTTTTACTCATTGTATTTTCTTAGAAGATTTTTTTTTTTTATTAGAAGAATAGTTTTACACTTTAGAAAAGTTTGAATACTATGTCCTTTTGGTATATGACCTTGGGACCTGGAGATAATTTAACTCAGAAGAGAAAATGCTAACATTATGCTACTACTCTCCTCATATAGCCTATAGTGTTTTACAGAACTTAGGATTCATTTTTATCTAACATTTGGCAGGATTATTATTTCTAATTAAAGTTATGTCATGGTTAATGTTCATCAACCAGTTATCATGCACACATGATCTCAAAGTTAGTTGAGTTTTTAGCCGTACTTATAAACCTATATGTTTTATTATTAACCAACTATTTCTAAATGTTCATTAGACACTATTGCTCTATCAAAATGACTTTCTTGAGTCTGCAAAAATTTGTGTTTATCTCCACTTCCCAATATTACCTGTTAGAAAGCATTCTTTTGATGTACTACCTATTTCTATTTCTCTTGGATATGAAACCATTCCTTCACTTAACAATTGCCTTGGCTAAAACATCACACTGCTTTAGGTCTCCATTAGACATACAGACATTTCCCTTGTTTCTGTCACTTCAAAGCCTTGGGTACTTACTCGGAACAGACAAAATAGGCTGTACAACTCAGAATGAACAGAGGAGGAACAACAGCTGTCAATACTAGCCCACAAAGAAATTTAAACTTATCAGATATATTCATAAAGTATGATTAAGTAACAAGCTTTCCTGTTTCTTTTTCTTGAAAGAAAAAGTGTCACAGTGACCGCAGGAGGCGTCACTATGTTATTGATACTGGTCAGTCACTATATGCCTTCTTTTATATGAAGAAGTAAACACAAAGTTTGCCTGAGGTTCTGAGAAATCTAGCTATATCCTAGAGCATACTTTAATATTGTGGTGCTTAGAGTTGTGTTTTACTCATTGAGATCTCTTCTGTGTAGCAGGAGATTTCAACCCTTACAGTCACCTGAGGAGCTTCTAAGAAACACTGATGCCCGTGCTCCATCCCAGACAAATCATAATTTAAACCATCATTTTTCCTGTATAGTTCCAATTTGCTGCCTGGGTGAGGGCCACTCAGAGGTTGAATCCAACATTCATTCATTTTTGAGGACGACAGATGGATATGACTTAGAAGGCAGATGGCGGATTTTTCTACATCTAGCCTGGTTGCTTACCTCAGGAATTCAAAATTTTATGCAGAGATGGTTCTAAGCACTTATTTATGAGATCTCCTGAAATATTAATTTTAACCCTCCTAAAGAGGGTTGCTGCTAGACAGAAATATTGTTCATAACCTTTTTTTTTTTTTTGGCATTCCAATCAGGTTTTAAGAATTCAGATTCACACGTTTGACCGTTCACTCATACGATGGAAAACAACTGGCTAAAGAAACCCTCAAGCTACTGTGTTTCCCCAAAAATAAGAGTGGGTTTTATATTAATTTTTGCTCCAAAAGACGCATTAGGGCTTATGTTCAGGGGATGTCATCCTGAAAAAAATAATTATAGGGCTTATTTTCTGGTTAGGTCTGATTTCTGGGGAAACATGGTATGTATTCAGTTAACAGCTGACCTGCTTTGGGGCAGTTTCTTCAAGCTGCTCTGGAGGCTGCTGTGTGCTGTCATGGGAGGTTTTCAGCCAAAGCCATTAATTAATGCTCATTACGATAGTCAAAATGGGTTGTCTGTTTTGCTTCCATCTTCATTGTTTTGCATCTCCATTAGTTTTACAGTCACAGCCTTGGCTGCCAGTCCCTGACTTTCAGCTTTTATTTGCTCTCTTTCTGCATAGATCAGCCAAAATCACCACTGCCTAAGTCTGCCATGCGCCCTCAACATGCTCACCTGGTACCCTTACTTCCCAGGCCCTGCCACTCATCCTACATTCTTTTGCTTCCCAAACTTAAAACCCTATTTTGCCATTCTTGCTCCTGTTGCTCACTTGACCATCTTCCTTGCCTATTTGACATTCATCCATTCTGATGCTCTCCATTCTCAAGCCTGAGCTCGACATCCATTCCCTCTCTTGACCTCTACCACCACTGCTAGCTAGCCTCCATTCACTCAGGAGACCAAGTTGTGAATTTCTACCAAATTATGTGAAAAAAGCATTAGTTTTCCTTTCCTGAAAGTGATTTTAATCGAGCTCTGTTTTTACTGTTGCTGTGAAAGTGTTTGATATCTATGCCTGCCTGCATTTTTATAAAATAGCCCATTGGTAGATAAATGGAAAATTCTCTAGTGTGTAATTAGAGTATAATGTAAAATTACATATATTCATAGAACACTGGGGCAGCTTGGAGCAATCTGCGTGCAAAATACAACTTGCAATTACAAATAATAATAATTACATATAAGAATAATTAATTTTTCATGTCTTATAAAAAACAGCAAGGAAAATAAATCAGAAGCTAAAGTCTCAAGTCTGAAAGAAGTTATATCAACCTTAGCAAGCATCAGTCACTGAATAAGTTAGATTTTAAATAAAAAGGCCACATCAATGAAAACTTCTGCAGACTAAATGATATTTCCGGCCCTTATGTGCGTCATTTCTATCCAGTGTAGGACGATGTCAAAATTAGGCTTGTGGATAAATTTGAGGACCTGTGTAGTTCAGAGCTGTGTCAGGCATTTAATTGGAAATTTCATGTGCGGTGTGGCTCTGAGAAAGAAAAAGACATGCATTTGTTGCTCAAATATTATTTATCTGAATTCAGTTAGGTATAATTGCAATTAATGGCTCTTAGGGAGCTTGCAGAAACAAGGGCATTTAACCATTTAAATTTCTAAGTGGTGGGAGATCACATGGTTAACAGAATATACACCATTATAAAGTAACCCCCTTTTTTTTTTAATGGTGATCCAACAAAATATGGGTGTCTTTATACAGAGAACTAATAGAATTGGAAACACAGATTAGGAAATTTCAAGAATGATCTTTCTAAGGAAAGTTATGGTCCAACATGAATATTAAGCATTAATGTTTAAAAGTAAAAAACCTCACATTTTTTCACAGAAGATATTCTTAATTAACAGTGCCTGGAAAACAAGGCAAAAACCTGGTCCCTTTATATAATGTGAAAGCATTGTTATTTTGTTGTTTTCCCTGTAGGAGTAAAGAGGTAACAGGGCAGGTTCAGATTCTCAAAATGGATTTTCCTCCAGATAATGGACTCTTCTTTATCCACTTTTCAATCACTCCAGAAAGGGTGGCTTGATTTTTGCTTTGATGTGATATTAAAGGAAGCTACTTTCAGGCAAAATAATAGAAGTCCTACCTGTGGCTTTTTGATCTTATTGCATCATTAAAATGTTAACTCTTGAACGGAAAATGATAATTCACATTTTATTCAGAAGTTTCTGATTCCTAGAATTCTGAATAAAAAATCCTTATTTTCCATAAACAATTTTCAATGCCTATAATTTATGCTATTAAGTTGCTCTTATATGTTATGTAAGAAAACAAAACCAACCAACCACACAAACAAAAACACCACACACACAGGGAAACATTTTTTTCTGAAAGCTTCCAGAAAAATGGTAGTCAAAACATTCAAAGGCATTAGTCTGTTTTGGGTTATAGTCAAAGTATTCAGGGGATTTCCATATGTATCTAACCCAGTAGTTCTCAGAGTGTACCCTCTTTCCCTAGCAACAGCTTTGGTATCAACTAAGGGGTTGTTAGAAATGCAAATTTTCAGTCCCTACCCCAGACCTACGGAATCAGAAACTCTTCAGGTGGAACCCAGCAATCTGTATTTTAATAAGCCTTCTAGGTGATTCCATGGGAGGCTAAATTTTGAAAAATGGATGGGTCTGTTTGACAGTGCATTCATTCATCCAACAAATATTTATTGGCAACAAATACGTACCAGATAATGTACTAAATTGATATGAAGGAATGGAGGCAAGGAAAATAATGGGGAAAAAGAAGGTCAAGATTGTCTGTCTGGACCACCTTTGAAGATTTGTCAAAATAAAAATGCCTGGACCCTACTTCACACCCACTGATCCACCACCTTCCTTGTATTAGCCAGGCTTCCATCTAAGGGATAGAAGTAGGCAGAATGGTGAAATCTGTCCTGGCATCTGATCAAAGGACAAAATATTGATAGAAATTTTGTTCTCTGTGGGCTAAGCCTGAACACAGAGCAAGAGAGTATTCCCCTCTAGAGGCATAATTTGGTGGCAAGTCTGTTTACTACTTTTGCAGGAAAGGACAGGAAGCAGAGTCAACAGGGCGTCTAAGGAATGGGTATAAGTTTCCAGGCATCACTCAGCTCAGAACATATTTTAGATCTCAGAGTGAGCTGCCACTGCTGTCACCATGAACAGTGTAGGGAAGGGCTGCACAGACGTGAAGCTAAGTGTGACCAGTGCTTCAATCCCGGGTTTTCCAGAAATTTCCTCAAGGGGTGACAGCTCCAGGGACTCGTGCACTGACCTCTACAAGCACTACAGGCAGTGTGTTCCGAAAGCAATAAAGAAGGAGATCCCCACTGGGGGACGAGTTCCTGGGCCATGGCAAGGAAAAGTCTGAAAGCTCTTCTTGACCTTGGCAGTCACATTGAAAATGGGACTCCTCAAATCAGGAAATTGAGCACTCTGGATTTTATCAATTAAGGCTGTGAAGATAGCCATCGATTTAATGAGGAGTTTAGGAGGGAGTTGTTTTATTTCCTCCTTCTTGATGTTTTCCTCTCACCTGTAAAAGATGATGAACCATCACACTTTGCTTTGGGATTTCTCACTGCTCTGGTATCTTGGAGGAACTCAGTGTGCTAATACTGAATTTCTTGGGATTATGTTTGCAGTACTTTATCTGGGATCAGCTTTAAATATACTGATAAATTTGTCAAGGTGATCAGGGTTGCCTGACCTCTTGAATTATGCTGCGAAGGATATTAGGTACACGGTACTGGAGTCATTGTTCATGGAAGTAATTGGTTAGGATGTCTCTTTTCTCCCATGGAGCTAATGCTCTAAAAAGGGATCACAGCACAACAGTTTCAATCAACTCTTGGGAACACCGATTTATTTTGATATAGTAACTTAACTGTTAAGATTGCTGGTGGACTGGGTTAGCCAAAAGGAAACTTTTAACAGACAGTTCCTTGCCTTAACAAGATCAAGATATGAAAGCTTAAAGAATGTTAGAGTGAACCCCATTTCAGAGCTCATAGCATAGATAAGTAATTAAGATCTTTGGAGTATGCTTTGGAGGAAACTTCTAGATTTCAAAGACTTGCTGTGGCCACATTTCAACCCAGGTTAATGACTAAGTCAACTTATGTATCATCAAAATACTGTATCTGGTTAAATGGGTGGGGGAGAAAAGAGTTTGCTTTATTTGCCTTGTTTATCTACCCTGCTCTGTAATGTCTGTAATCATGAAGATGGAATAAATTGTAACATTTAGTTTCTATAAATATATATATGTATACATCCATATACATATATATACATACATACATACATATACATACTGGGGTTGCCAAAAAAAGTATACATTTTAAGACATGTTATCTATGTATTACTTTCTGAAGTTGAATTGAATTACTGTAACAATGTGTAGTATGACCTTTGCTTAAAAGATGGTGTTAATCGAATGCTAGCATCATTCACTGTATTACAATTTTAATACAGATTTTTACTTTCTTAATATGTGTATACATTTTTTGGCACCCTCTGTATATATTTATAGATATATCTGCATATACATATATACATATATGTATATATATACATACATATATATATATATATATATATATATATATATAATTTTTTTATACAGTAGTATTTACAAAACTTCCCATCACTGAAGTACAAAGCCCAGGGCCCTGGCAGAGCATGTGTGCTGTTTTAAAAGATAACCTTAGGTTCCACCCAAATTGGACCATCATTTTTTCCTGAACATTTCTCACCTCCTCCCATTTTCTAGACTTTGATGAATCTCTTTCTGCCATCTGAAATGCCTCTACCTCATTTCTACTTGTCAAAATCCCATAAATACACTAAGGCACACAAAATCCCGTTAAAAGTTCTATTAAAAATACTCTGCCACCCAATCGAATACACTGTCTCCGTCCTTCAGTTACTTCATGGCATTTTGTATGTACCTTTGTGTTGTGAGTCATGTGTACACAATGCCTCATGTAGAAATATAAATGGCTTCCATAAAAGAATCTAATTTACTCAGCAACTACCAATCAGCTGTAGAAAACACTGGATAGTGCCACTTCAAGTTTACTCAGTCACTAGTCAAATCAGGATTAAAATTCAATTAAGGTTTCCCCCCCTACTGGGGTTGGTGTCCCCTTGTATGTGTCTTTCCTTCTCCTTTCCGGTGCCCAGAAAGGAAATACAGGTGGCTGTGCCTGGCTGGCTTGCTATGAAGTCTCACTGTGTCTGTTCTGGAGCTCTCTCTGGCTGGTGGTGTTGCTCATCATCTGTTTGCTTGTTATGGTCACAGTCTTTCCTACTATCTTCTGTCTCAGCTGTACTTCCATCAATGCTGCCGACCCTCTCAGGCTCACTGATGACTCACAGTTCCCCAGCCTTGCAGCTTCTGCTAAGCGTCCCCTTTCCCCATGACACAGCTTTCTCAAGTAGTCTCAAGGACTCCTTATATGCTGAGTTTCTACATTCTCAGATGTCTTCCTTGCCCCTCCGAGGGTCCTTGGCTTCAAGCAGAAAAGCATTCAAGCGTGAGCCAAATAATAAAGTGAAAGCAGTTTATTGAGAGGTAGTCTACTCCACAGGCAGAGTAGAGGCGGCCCCTGGGCAAGAGACCACTACATCCTCCTTACAGCGGTGGTTTTTATTAGTCAGCCTTTTTAATATGGGAATACGGGGGAGGAATATTTTGAATTAGTTCTCAGAAGGGGTGGTTTTCTCTGAGAATTTGGGATGCATCCCTTTTCTGTCCTTATATGGTTTCTTTTGGAAGTGTCATGGTGTGGAGGGGTGTGTCATTTAGTATGATGTATTATAATGACAATATAATGTGGCTGGAGATTACTTGGAGGTGAGTCTCACCTCCATCTTGGTTCTGGCTGGTTTGTTCCCCACCCAGGTTCACTGGTTTTTCTGCCTCCGGCAGACTGTTAGTGGTTGTTCTGGAGGCTCTGTCCCTGTCCCACCTCAAAAGGACTCTAGAAATTTTCTGGATGGTTTCACTTTGTGCTAGAATGGAAAGTGAGGGTCTATCTCAGATTCTCTCAGCCTAAACACAATTTGCTACCAATTCTACTATACCCACCCAGGATGGCTCAGTTCACAGAGTGAGGAGGTCTCCTCTAAGAGTCTCAGAGTTCTAGAAGGAAGTGATGCTCAATCCTCCTGCACTCTGAAATTCTCAACCTCCTTGGTTCTGTATCTTCCCTCCCCACCCAAGGCTTTCAACCCTACAAGGGCCCAAGATAGAAGCATCTGAACTCTCTGGCCCTTCTTCCCTTTCCCAAGCTTTTTCCTCCAGCCTTAGGATAGGCTTTCCTCCAATCCCTGCTCTCTTTTTCTACCCTGCATCTCCTTACTCTGTGTTTAAAACTTCACAGTCCAGTCCTTGATCAAATACTATTTCAAGGCTCATTTTTGAGATTTCTGAGAAAAAGGGGAAGGAATGAAAAAGTTCAGATTGGTAGTTACCAAATAGTCATGAGGCTGTAAATCACAGTGTGGGAAATGTAGTCAATAATGTAATAACTATGGGTAGTATCAGATGTGTACTAGATTTATTGGAGGGATCACTTTGTATGTTATATAAATGTCTACTCACTATGTTGTACACTTGAATCTCACATAATATTGTATGTACACTAGAATTGAAAGTTTAAAAATCATTAAAAAAAAGATCTGGCTCTTGCAGTTGAAAACTAGAGATTTTTATGTAAATTGTGAACCCTCTAAATTAAAAAAAAAAAATCATAGTGTGGCTGTAACTGCTTTATTTTAGACAGATCTACCTCCCCATGAAAACAATGAGCACTTTAGCCACACTGTGTGAATAGCCCCAGGATGGAATGTTTAATTGGAAATGAAAAATGGAAACATTGAAAAGCAAATGAAAAAGATTTTTTTCTGTTAATTTCCCTTTTGGTTTATCACACGCTATCTGTTATCATAGTTATGTATCTTCTTATTTTCACATACCTCTTCCACTTTTGCACAACTTGTCACCC
Organism: Rhinolophus hipposideros; assembly: GCF_964194185.1. Classification (NCBI taxonomy): domain Eukaryota; kingdom Metazoa; phylum Chordata; class Mammalia; order Chiroptera; family Rhinolophidae; genus Rhinolophus; species Rhinolophus hipposideros. The sequence continues at coordinate 67,349,212 of NC_138049.1, forward strand.
AGATAGTCAGTTTGAGGTAAGAGTGGGGCCAAAACTCTGTTCATCTCTAGATACTCTTCAGTGCCTAATGTGGGTATTGTCCCTATCATCGGCTCTTGAAAGTATGTGTTGCACTGGATTGAGTTAATTCTCAATATGTTATTTAGACTTATTTCTGTAACATACCTATTTGTTATTGAAAAAAAAATATCCTCCTTTGCCTCTCTTCTTTTTAGGTTGCTATTTAAATCCTGAATAGAAAATAAAATTCTCTCAGGAATTTACTTCTGATTCCCTGATGCTTGCACTGACTTTATTTATAGTAATAATACCTAAACCACCACCTGGATACTGTTTTAAAAACAAAGGGCACCAGCACTGGTTAGCTTTGCTTAATTAAAAGGGTGCTCAAATATGATTCCCACAGGTCTTAACTACCTCTGTGCATTCCCCCACTCCCTCTCTGTCCCCTCCCCTCCCTGCTAAATGTGCATTTTGGAAGCAGGTATATAGACTCACAGGAGGGCGTTAAACACACTGCAGTCTCAGGACTGGATCTAGACAGTTTTGGCGAGGAAGGCTATTTGGCTTGCTCATTTTGTGTCTGTATCCCACCTTCTAGTTGGGCTAACAAGAACCTTGAGTCCGGTCCCTAAAATATGCACCATTAGAAGAATAGGGGCAGTTTTTTCTTGGAGTAGGACTCTAAAAACACAGGCTTACGTGGTTCAAGCTAATAAAAATTCCTTGGATACCAAAAGAAATACCCACATATCTGTAGTGTTAATATAGCTATACCTACCTGTCTATCGTATTTGCTATTTCGTAGATCAAGATTTGCGCTTATTTCTCATAGTTATTTCAACCATCAAACTGTGAAACCTGCATGTATCAGTCAGTCTTAGTTCCAGCTGACTTGAATGGAAAGGGAATTTGTTGAATGGATAATGGTTTGTGAAGAGAATTACCAAAAGTCTGGAGGACCTGGCTCAGACTATGTGTCTCCCTGAGGACCTTGCTGTCACTGATGGAGTATTAGGTGCTGCACTTAGGTTGCCTTTATGGACCCCATTGGCACAGAGCTCTGCATGCTGATGACACTGCTGTCCCCTGGTGATCTGATCTCACTGTCACAGCTCCCCCAGAAGTGGACTTCACCCCCCTCCCACGATCCTTTGCTCTTTTACACTGCTACGTAGCAGGAGCAGTGTGTCTGATGTGGGCAGGTGCCAGCACCATACCTGCAAGGTTGGCTTGGGAAAGCGAGACTCTTACAGGCTTAGCCTCAGTAGTGGGAGATAGCTTTGCCTCTCAACTGGACTCCCAAGGTGGGAAAATTCTCAAGCAAAGGAAGAGTTACAGAGGGTTCAGATGAATGGCAGTCAAATGCGAAGTGATATGGACTTGATCAAATCAGAAGGAAAGTGGTGGTGGGCATGGATGAGAGCTATTAGTGTGAAACAGGCTTCAGCTCACCTAGGGGAAGATAAGTACTCATATGCTTTTGTTCCTAGAATGTAATGTTGAAAATACTGTGAAGAAATGAATACCTTGGGAAAGTTTAGTATCAGTCTCACTAAATCCTTGGTAGTTTTATTTCCTCATTATTTTTCTCTTTTTTTTCTTTGGTGTTCCAAAAAGCAAACTTAGGGTTGAAAGTTTGTGGTCTTCTCCTGGCATAATCTCCTTCAGCATTTTGGCTTTATATGCTATCTTAGTTTGTGTGTGTCTCTCTCTTATCTATTAGGGATAATATATGAAGCCCAAATTGTTGAAGGGAGAAAGAAAAAAGAAACAGAACTTTTTGATTTCTTACCATGGATTTTCTGACTCTCTACGTATTAGGCATCTAAAGAAGGAAATAAATCATTTAAGTGAGAATTCATGCTGAGGATATGAAGAAATATAAATATGACAGGCTTTTTCTAATTAGAAGAGAATAATTTTCTATCCTCACTTAAAAATAGACAAGGATCTTACCTATACTGACTACTGATGCTCTCTCAGTTATACAACGAGAATTAAAAATAATGATATCTCTGACCAATTCTCAGAAGTGGCCACAAAACAAGAACAATAACAATAGCACAAGGTATCATACAGGATGGAAGAGTCAGGAGGCTGAAAATAAGAGGTCTACTTGTTTAAGGAGCAATTAGACGCCAGCCCTCATCTTTTTTTTTTTTTTTAAATTAGATGACTAGCCCTCCTGTTTCCTATGAGAATTGAGAGATCCATTTATTGGAGAAATCTCAGAAACAGTTTTTGGAGTTGTGGATACCAAGCACAGAAGAGGCCAGTGATTTGATTCTGGGTGGAAAATAGAGGAAATACAAGAAACTCTGCCTATCTATTAAGGAGACTTCTAGCACCTTTCCACAGTCTAACTTGGGAATACTAGCAGCCAGACTTCTATCCCAATGAGGAGATTGAAGGATTCCTTTTCTAGGAAACTTAGAAACTGGCCAGACCTACAAATAAAGACATTTGGGGGGGGTGTCTCAATGAAAGCTGTAGATCCCCATTTGGTTACCCTACAATGACATTCACTAGATATCAAACCTTGCTCGGTCAATATTTTAATGCCACATTCTTAAATATGAGCAAATGACCTGACATTAAGGAAAGGTTTCAACATGAAAGTACCCCCCCAAAAAAAAAAATTAAAAAGAAACTCCTAAGAAAGGCAATTTAGGGAATTGAAGAAAAAAAATGGTTAATTAACTCTAGTTAATATCTTTAATGAAATGAAATTAAAATGCAAAGAGCACTTAGAAATTTAAAATGATACTTGAAAGTAAAAGTGCTCATCATAATATGGAAGATAAAGTCAAGGAAAGCGTCTGGGAAGAAGAAACAATAATACAGCAATGGACAGTAAGGTAGAAAAGCCAAGGCGTATTCTAGGAGGTCCAGTATCCTAACAAATCCTAACAAATAGGAATTTCATAGAGAGAAGATAGAGAAAATGACGGAGAGGAAATTTTCAAAGTAATAAAGAAAATTTCCTTGGACATAGGTCTTCAGATTTACAAGGTCCATCACGTACCAAGCACAATGAACGAAAACTATACTCATATTGAGCACATCTTTGTGAAGTTTCAGAATAACAGGGATAAAGATATAATTCTAAAAGTTTCTAGAGAGAAAAAACAGGCACAGATAAAGGATTATAAATCAGTGTATTATCAGCTCTCAGAAACACTGTAAACAGGAAGAAAGTCTTCAGAATTTGGGGGGGAAATTATTCCCTCCATACTTGTCAATTTATAGCTGTTTCTGTTTTCCAACTCTGCCAATTCTTGACCCAGTTAAGCTATCATTTAAGTGTGGGGGTGGAATAAAGTTATTTCAGACCTACAAAGCCACACAAAAGAACTTCACTATCATACGTTTTCCCCACCAACTCCTGAAGAAAATGATCCACTAAATGAAAGAGTAGACTAAGAGAATTTCATGAAATGTAATCCAAGAGCGAAGGTAATTCCCAGGGTTCTAGGTATTCATCTGGCCTGGAGAACAAACAGATTGAAACAGGAAGACGGAGAACTCCAGGAAGGTGGTCCCTTATTCATTTGTCAGGTTTGACCTTTAAGAAAATTAAATGAGAAGCATTTACAAAGTTGTTGGACGGTGTATGAAAATTTAGCCTACTTTCAAATAAAAGCAAGCAAATGAAGGAGAGGAAAAAGAGGAGGAGAAGCAATTAACTCCAGGGGAAAACAGAAAGCACAGAAAAAGAAATGTAATCATGGTATGTCATGGCTCATTAGTGAATGATATTTAAATATTATGATGTTATAATAATGAAAACATTAAATAGGGATTTAACTGAAAATCGTGATATCACTAAGGAACATGAAGGAGCAGATAGCCATTATAAAAGAGTTAGAAACCCACCTACCACAATAGGAAGTCAGTAGGTATGTGTAATCTTTTTAATTATGAGATAGCAATATACATGATTACTTTGAAATAAGGAGGTAAATGACAGAAAAAAAAATGCTAGAGGTGAAAATGTTTGCCTGGGAATGGGGATTAGAAGGGTAGTTGAGTGCAAGGTGGTTTTCTGTTTACCTCTGTTGGACTTTTTAAACCATGCTCATGCCTCAGTTATAGATTGATTAGACATAATTTTGATTATCTACTAGATGGAAAGTTGTAAGCTGTGGTTGCTAGGAGGAAGTTAAAAATGACCAAGAAACAGATTTGACTCTGAAGGAGCTTCCAAAAGGAAATACACAGGTTTAAAAATGGGGAATCTATAATTATAACCAGTATTATAATCTTAATTTGTCTGTGAAACCCATAACTAAATGACCTTAGATATTAGCTGTCCAATAAAGTAGACACTAGCCACATATGAACACTTAAATTTAAACTTCAGTCTTTATCTACACTAGCTGCATTTCAAGAACTCAGTAGCTATATGAGGTCAGACAATTAAGTTGGCAAACTTGTTGCAACAATGTTGCTAACCTTTTTTGATACCAGAGGGATTATTCATTATGAATTTGTACCAACTGGACAAACAGTTAACCAAGTTTACCATTTGGAAGTGCTGAAAAGCTGCGTGAAAAAGTTAGCTGACCTGAGCTTTTTCCCAACCATTCATGGCTCTTGCATCACGACAATGCACCAGTTCACACAGCACTATCTGTGAGGGAGTTTTTAGCCAGTAAACAAATAACTGTATTGGAACTCCCTCCTACTCACCTGATCTGTCCCTTCTTTTTTACCCAAAGATAAAGGAAATATTGAAAGGAAGACATTTTGATGACATTCAGGACATCAAGGATAATAGGATGACAGCTCTGATGGCCATTCCAGAAATAGAGCTCCAAAATTTCTTTGAAGGGTGGACTAGGTACTGGCATTGGTGCCTAGCTTCCCAAGGGGAGGACTGAAGGTGACCATTCAGCAATGAAATGTGTAGCACTTTTTCTAGGACGAGTTCGCGAACTTAATTGTCAGACCTCCTATGTGCCTAGCGACTACTGTATTGCACACTGCTGATATAGAACATCATAGAAAGTTCTATTGCAGAGTTCTGCCTGAGACCATCTGTGTTTGCCCACAGATCCCGAGTTAAGGGGGTGCAAAAATTCTGGCTATGTGTATGTTTTCCTATTTGTTTGGGGGCCCACGGGAGTAGGGATTGGTAGACACAGTCCATCACATTGGAGGTGAGCTGCAGAGCAGTTACTTTACAAGAAAGTTCTGCTGAGTTCCACATCAAGTATGCTCGAAACTGGAAGTATGAAAATTGCTCTCTAGCACTTCTACTTGAATAAGCTGTGTTCTCCTAATTATACAACTGCCAGCGAGCCAGGCCGAAGCCCCATCTACAGAAAAGCAGATGCGTAGTATGAGCTCATCTTTCTCTCTTTGGGGAAGGTTGGAGGCATAGAGTGAGGTGGGCAAAGAAGAGATGAAAAAGGCAACCCCCTTGTATTGTTTGCTGAAAGACTGGTCCTCTTCCATCTGTGTCAGGCTCTCCTCGAGTGTGTGTGTGTGTGTGGGGGGGTGCAGCTGTAGTTGGTATGTGTGCATTTGTTTGTGCATGTGCTTTGTGCAATGGGAGGTGGGAGCTGTTAGAAAAGTTTATTACCAGGTCACGCTCTGAACCTGCTAAATTGGAATCTCTGGTAGTCAAGACCAGAAATCTGTATTTTTAAACAAATTCCCCAGGCAAATTTTTATATGTTAAAATTTGAGAACCTTTGAGTAGTTAAGGGTCTATGCTAGGTTCTTAGTGAGAAGAAACTTGAAAGTTGCTATCAGCCTCCATTGAATTGTGTTCCTACATAGGCAGGTATGCTTTAGTAAAATGTATCTGCTTTTCTTTTCTCTTATGCTTTTTCTATTAAAAACTCTGTTAAGACAGTCTTCTAATTATTAAATATACGTTAAGTATCAGTGGAAACAACTATAAAGTATGGCATCCAGCGAAGATAAACTTTAAGATTTTTTTTTTTTTTTAATGAAGACTTGCCCTTTTAGAGAGACTGTAAAACATTTTGCCTTATGATAAAAATTAACGAATAACTTTGGGGCATAGCATCCTTTCAATCTGCTCCTTAATACATCATCTTGGTTGGGCAAAGCCCTACCTGTTCTTGGGGAATATCATGGCCTGGAAAGTGCCTGAAGATTTACATTTTGTTGATGGGTAGGATTAAGGGGTATCTCATAATTATCTCTAAATTTACATGGGATAAAGCAGTCTAGTCCCTTGCTTTTGAAATTTAAAGTTATTAAAACATGTCTGGTGGACTGAGGAAAGAAAGGATCCAATGAAGCCAGATAATGGGAAAGGACAACAAAGCCCAATAGAGAAAATTCACCTTTAGAAAGAAAGATAGAGAGAAGGACTGGTTAATCCTGGAAACACATTTGAACCAATCGTCATTGTTACTGGCACAGACATGACTTCGTGGAAATGAATTATAACTGAAGGACTCTTAGCACTAGAAACTATGATGCTAGGGCCTGGCAGTTTCAATCTGGGTATAATATTGAACTGGGTGTCTACAAGAGAAAAGAAGCATATTCTTTCAGTTTTCAGGAAGCATTGGTGAATTTGCAGCTATCAGTTATGAAAGCTATAAACATGAATGATGGGGCATTTAGCTACGGGTGGTCCATTCAGGCTGTATCTAGTATTTGGAAGGGCAGCAGGGAGCAAGTTCTGAAGTTGTGATTTCCTGATAGGTAGTAACAGAAGAGTTATGAGGAAGACAATTCCTGGGCAGAATAAGGAAACCTAGGGTCCTTAGTTATACAATGCGTCTATAATAAGTGCTCAATTAATATTTGTTGAATCACTGAAAGTACACTGATATGATGGATGATGTTGTATTGGGTAAAAACACGGAATATGGACATTGTGACACTTTGTTGAACTGAATAAAGTATTACAGTTTTCACTTTGCGTTCTAAAAAATTTCGTAATCTCAGATGCCTTAGAAAGAGGTTGATATCTAGAAGAGATTAATCCTGGAAGTCAGTTGGCAAAGAGAATTGATTATGTGTAGATCGCAAAGTAATAGAAGGGACAGGAAGAGGACTCCTGTAAAGCATGGGTTGGCAGTGTTTGTAAATATGTTAGGCTTTGCAGGTCATATGACCTTTGTTGTGACTTGTCAGTTCTGCAGTTGGAGAGCAAAAGCAGCATGGATAGTACGTAAATGAATAAGAATGGCCGTGTTCCAACAAATATTTCTAATTGTACAAGTATTTAAAAATGTCAAAATCATGCATAGTTCCTGTAGGCAGTATAAAACAGATGGTAGTGTTTACCGCTTGTACTTGAAGCTAGCAAAGACCAAGAGACTGTATTTCCGAGCAGTGTAAAGCTAATCACAAGGCTTCATAGTTTGTCTAATCAGTCCTTCTTGCAGAGGCTACCAAATAACCCAGAACATAAATGTAAATTCCTGTCTAGGCTATGGGGTATGGGGTCATTAGGACATTAGGTGGACAGTGCTAGGGCTAAGTAGGGGAAATCATGATAATAAACAAATTTTTGATCAGAAAAAGCAGAAGAATGGGCTTTGCTAACTTATAGCTGCTAAGACATAAATAAAGCATTTGGCAGTCACATTTTTGGAAGATGCTGGTGACTCTAAGAAAAAAAAACGGTGAATCAGTCCTTTTCTGTTTACTAAGGGGATAGAATTTGAATGAAGCGAAATGAAAGACGGGAGAATAAAATGAATCATCTGGTTGAATCGAGGTGCTCATTTTTTAAAGAAATTTTGCTTCAAATAATTTATCAGTTTATGTAGAAACCACTATGATTGTCTATAATTATTCATTGAGAATAAAATACACAAGGCAGAGAGTTTAAAAGACATGAATTTGAGCTCTAGGTTTAGCAATTAGCAATATGTCTTTGGCAAATAATTTAACCTTTTTAAATATTCAGTTTCTTCTTTAAGATTATTGGTTTGACTATATAATCTGTAAAACGACTTCCAGACCTGAAATTCTGAGTACAAGTATATTTAAAATGTTCAGTCTAAGGCACACACAAAATGGTATGCTCCTTTTTATTTAAGAATGTTTTTAGGATATGAATATATTAAAAATGAGAAGACAAAAAATTAACATAAAAAAGCAGGTAAAGAGGAAAGAAACAGAAGGGAGGTCAAAGGGGGGAGAAACTAGACTTCTCTGATTAAACTTCAGTTTCTAGATTTGGATTTGGAACCATGTAAATATTTTACATAATTCTAAAAGAAAATATTAGAAAAGCATTCTCAAAAATTGAAAGCAAATGAACCTGTTTATAGAGTTGCTGGCATAATTGAGAGAAACCAATTCAAATAGCTATAAAACGCAGTAATTTGATGATATATCCTCGTAGAATATATCCTGAGGACAAAAAGAACTTAAAACATTTTTAAACTGTTTTCAATAAGCATATTGTTGGTGGCAATTTTTCATTTTTATTCTGAGTCTGCTGTGCATATATTGTGCATATAGTATGGTGTTTTTCAGAAATGAAAATTTTGGCATGGAAGAAAGAGATACAGTTATCAGACGAGTGAGATTAAGTACACGCGTATAGATCAGAATTGAGTTGGAGAGAACAGTATACAATCATGATTTATTCTCTCTTTAAAAATATATATGTTTTCTTAATCTCTGTTAACCAAAAAAGTCTAAAAAAACATATTTTAATAAGGCTGAAAAAACCCAGTAGCACATTAAGTACCCACATCAAAGCAAAGTGCCATGCCAGCAGAGGGAGACTTTGGTGTTTAGGTTTATTGAGTCTCCTGGTTCCCCTGTGTGTGGATGGGATCTCAGAGTAGCCACAAGTCTGGCTGAAGAGTCATTCAGAGGGAGCTCCCATATCAAGGTTAATTGAATTATTAATGGCTATGGCGTGACCCTTGGACAGGGGACTAATGGAAATCATGGCCAGACTTGAGGGGTGACATGTTAGTGAGAGTCAAGGTGGAGCTGACTCAGCAAGGAAAAATCATAGAACTTGGGTGAGCTGAGAGTGAAGAAAAGATGCCTACGCCACTCCCTGGCATTAGCAACAGAAAACAGAACACCAAGGGAGGCAAGACCAGTCCAAACTCACCACTGAGGCCTCGGCAACCAGTTCATAGTTCAAGTATATGAACAGCAGGCTGAGTCTCCCTCTCTGATTAAGACCACAAGGTTTATCAGAGCCGCACTGCCTTGCCCACACACCCAGACGTCATTTTGTAACAGAGGAGGAAAGAATGAAAGATTCTTCATTTTCCTGAATTACATAAGCCAAACATGAGTTCCTTAGGGACACATTTTAAATTGTTGGATCGAGAGTATTGAATGGGACCAGACAATTTGTTCCCTCCCTGCAGCTCAGTGGATGGCACTCATGAGCAAGAGTAGGTCAGTTATAGATAAAATAATAGGCCTATATATTTTTTACAAATCTGAATCGTAAAGTAAGTAAATTTTCCACCTCACTACATACTTTATTAATGCAATAATTAATAATTTTCCTCTTTAAAAATACAATCATTTACCAATTAGTTGTTGTTCTTTTAAATAAAATGGTATCTACTTTACCACCTAACTGACACACACACACACACACACACACACACACACACACACGTGCACTAGCGCACACACTTGAATTGTATGGTTTCTCAGAGTATATACTCGGATAGGAATATGCCACAACAGGAAGGGGACCTGGGACCTCTCCTCAAGCAGTTGCAAAGTCAGATGCCCACAGGCACCCAGACAGGTGAGAATGGAAATGACCGAATCCCACAGGGTGGGACTTTGGCAAACTAAAGAGCCCACACCTTACCTATGAGGAGGATGCCAGTATTCAGCTCTGGGGCTGCCAGATTTTAGTTGGAAGCCTCAACTTTCAGCTGAAATCTTTTTATTAATGTTGGCAACTAGATGAAATAAAAACTCAAACCTCACTGTGAGAGGAAAACGTACCATGTCTGTGGGCTGATTCAAGCCAAGGGCCTCTGGTTTACAACCTTAGATCTAGTCCAATCAAAACAAAAGCACTTGGCACATGGGAAACTGAGGTCCAGAGAACCTGTGACTTGCCCAGCTATTGTCATATTTTAACTGCTTTAAAGGTTGTATTGTTTTTGGGGAAAATTTTTAGCTATTTGCAGTAGGCGATATATAAAAAATGGTTCAAAATTCAAAATGATAAGATATGTAAGATATAAAAGATTAATGCCCTACATTAGCAACCAATGTTACCAGTTACTTGTATATTTTTGAAAGATGTTATATGTTCCTTTTTGTGGTTATATTGTATTAAAAAATAAAACTGTATTAGCAGATGGTATGATCATTTTTGTAGAAAATAAAAAAAAATCTAGATAATTTATTAGAAATAATAGGAGAATTAAATAAGGTAGATGGTGTTGTACAAAAGTAAACTGCATTTCTTTATACCAGCCTCAAATACCTGGAAAACATCTGGAAAGTATCAGCAATATTAAATACTCAGGAATAAATCTAACAAAAGTTATGCAAGTTCTCTAGGGAAAACTATAAACTGATATATATATTCAATATATAATGAAAACTATAAATGGGACGTTAAATAAAGACCTGAAGGAATGACGAGATAAACTGTGTTCATGGGTAAGAAGATTCAATATTTTAGAGATATCAGTTCTCACAATGATCTATACCTTCAGTACAATTCCAATCAAAATCTCAATAGATTTTTTTCATCGAGCATGGTAAGCTGATTCGGTTTTCCAGGCAAATTCATCAGCATTTTTTGATGATTTTGGTGAAGTATTCTGGACTTAATGAACAAAACTATTTCCTTTTATCTCTCTTCACATGTTTTGTGATGTACATGTTTATAATGTCTGTTCATCTTACATCTAGATTTGAGCATCTGTTTAGATAACAAACTAACATCCTGGGACTCTTATATTTGGACAAAGTGTTCTTTAATTTTGTCCTCCACAAATTACCAACCCAAGGATAATGCAAATTAATTAAAATATGGGCAGTTGTATTCCTTTTCCATGTTTTTTTGGAACTCTTCTTGGTCTGTGTGTGTCATCGTCAGTCTCGACATCCCAACAAAATTTTGGGTAGGGTCCATCCAGCTTCTGTGGGGTGGATACAACAATCCATTAATCAAATTGTATTGATGCAGTTTTACTGTTGTCATTTTGTGTTCTTCACATTCTGTGAACACATGTGGATAGGAATTGTAGTCACGCATATTCAGAGGCATGTGAATATCAGATAAGTTTTTTCTCTCTACCTTAGGCCAGTGTGGTGGCTGCAGAAAATGGCCTCAACTGTAATGACAGCTATGCTGCCACAGCAGACAGGCCAAGTTTAGTGGGCTTGGAACCAGGGGGAAGAGGTCTCTGGGTCAGAGATTATGTGTAGCTTCCCCTATTAATACTAATTCCCAAATTTGTATTTGGAAAATTGCTTTTATCAATCTACTCCCACCAGTAGTTTAGGTATGACAAATAGGTTTCTCCACATTATCCTAGCAGAGAGGGCCAAAGTGTAAAAGGTGCTTGAAACATGCATGAAAAAGTTCTTGAAAACTGAAAAATGATACTATTTTATCTTTTGTTGGTTTGAAATTCTTGGCATGTTAATTAGTCTAAAAAAAGGGCCTTACCAATGTCATAAAGCAAATTCTAAAAGCTTCAGGCTTTTAAACTTGGAGCAGTACAGTGAAGGACGGATCTCACATAGAATGTTCATAATGTATTGCAAAAACTGACAAAAGTTGATTAATTACTTACATTAAAACTAATTTCCAGTTATGGTATTAGTATTCTGAAGTAGTAATTTCCTTGAGTTTGCCTCTTGTGATTGGGAACCTGTCTTCTTTGTTCATTTCTTAAAGGTACCATCTTTCATTTTCCCATGTTAAACTTTTTCTCCGAAGAACTATAAATACCTGAGATTTACTTATGTAATCAAGATTTCTTTCTTGATAGCAGTCTTTAGAGAATTCAGTGGCAAAAAAATTATGAATATTTTTGAATTGAGATCTGAAATTACTTAAAAAAGAAAGATAAGCATGCTCCTTTCTTGGGCAGCATGCTTGCAACAACAATTCTATTAAGCAGAACATGTCAAGGTCATTATTTCATACCAATCCCTTATTCCCTCCTTCCAAATTTTAAACAACTAATTCAATGTATAGAGTCTTCTAGAAGCTATAGGGGTTACCAGCAAGTGTTCTATTTCTGAAAATTGTCTTTATACATCCATAAATGATATAGATACTCAAACTTTTAAAAATTTAAGGTATGTAAAGTGCTTATCATAGTGTTTGATCTGTAATAAATGTTCAGTTAAAAGCAGTGATTATTTTTACTTGTTGTTGGAGGCATTTCTGTCCTACCCCTGGTTTGAGGGATGGACAAGGAGGAACTCCTTCTGTCATGTGCTCCAGCTTTTGGTGGCAGGGCCACCTGACAGATAGCATAGGTAGCTAAGATCTCTTAATTACATTAGTTCATTTTTTGGTCCATTGGTCAAAATTTGCTGCATTCCATTGAGCAGAATTTTCCAAATGTATTCCATGGAACACTGGTCACAAAGGAGGTTACACACACAAAAGTTCATCTGATCAACTGAATGTGGGAAGCACTAGAATATGAACATTTAATAAGTTTAGTATTCTTAAACTTGGAAACTAGTGATTGTGCATGTCTAACTAGCATTGCTAAATACCACTAGGCTTTAAGTGGTTGCAGTACAGTGAATACTTCTGTAAAAGGATTATAAATTTATAATAATGTTTGCCTCTTGGTCCCAACCAGAGTCCTCCCCTTTGAGGCAGTCTTTCTCTCAAGACCTGATAATTCCAACCTCCACAGACTCCAATAAGGTTATCAAAGCCCATTAGATGTTAATGGACTCTGTTGTAACTTTGGTATGCCTCTGCTGGCATGATAAAATACACTGAATTTTAAGTTCAATCGGTGGTACAGCATTAGTGATGAGATCTTACTTTCTTCTCCAAGAAGCTTTTGAAGTGCATATTTCTCTATGACTACAGCCTGGTCAGGAGGGAAGCAGTCTTTCATGATAATCTGGAGTCAGACTGCAGAGTCTGACTAAGTTGAGTTTACTTGTGGATTTGCCACTAATTATACAGAGGGTGCCAAAAAAAAATGTATACACATTTTAAGAAAGGAAAACTGTATTAAAATTGTAATACTCAATATATACTGATAACAAAGATGAAAAGAAGTCACTTTTCACTTCTGCAATTACAAGAGGTGCTCAAAGTGATTGCCATCAGCTTCCAGACACTTCTGATGATGGCGAACTACTACTTGAGCAACGCTGACCAAAGTGTCCACTTGTACACATTTTTTTGGCATTCCCGGTATATTTGCTCATGGGCAATACCTTAAACGTTCTGTGCTTCAGTTTCTTCACCTGTAAAATGGGAATAATAATGGGACGTACTTCATAGGATTGTTGTGAAGATTAAGTGAGCCAGCACTTACATAAGAGTAGTTACTGGGACGTGATTAGCAATAGATAAGTAGGAATTATTATCATTAGTGTTATTCTTCTTACTTTCTCAGTAGTTGGGGTTGGAGTTAGCTTTCACCAGATAATGCTTTTGAGAGTACATCTGTAATTGGAGCTTTCTGGTCTCTTTTGGAGGGCATGTTACATTCAATAGGCATATGAGACTTAGTCTGCACTTAGGCAACGGTGGCCTGATGTGGAATTGATGTTGAAATGATGACACATTGGAATTGGAAAGGACTGCAAAGGAGACCAGTGGTAACCTACACAACATTTTACAAAAATGCATAATCAAAAGAGGAAATTGACCAACAAAAGATGAAAGTGTAACAAAGAAACAAAAATGGTAATGCTGGAAGTGAAATTCAAATCTCACATGAATGAAGGTAGAGAAGAAATAGCTGACCATGCAGTTGTTGAGACTGCATCATTTAAGACTAGATATACAGCCAGAGGAACTCAGTGAAGGCAAATTTACTGACATTAATGAGGCAAGTTGGTTGTGATGGAAAATATAAACATGTCCCTGAGGAAGTGACACTGGCAAAAACTTCATATTAAAGGAATTCTTGAAGATGCTTGATGACATTAGAAAAGCAAACGATAAAATGTTGGAAGCTTGTTCAGACTTAAGAGGGAGTATGACAATTTGTCAAGGCATAGGGAACAACGCTCATTCCATATGATAACTTCTATGAGAAGAAAAAGGCAAATACCATTCAAACTACTCTTCCTAAGTTATTTTACAAAGAAATAAAACACCTTTAATTTACAGTGTTTCTAATATGTTAAATTACAGTGTACTAAATAAATATCAATTTTATTATTTTTTTATTTCCCTATTATAATTGACAATAAGAGAGTTTTTAATGTCTTAACCAAAAAGTTCAAAAGTCATAGAAGAGTCATACATTTCCCCATTGATTATGAAGACTGTTCTGTGTGGTTTCTGCTTGCACAGTCATTTTTAGTCCTGACATGCCATGCAAAGCAAGGACTGTCTGTGTTTGAATGCGAGAATGTGTAGGAGCATAGGACTTGGAGTATAAATTGCTCCTGAAGTGAACTTGAACTTGTACAATATAGAGTCATTACACACTCATGACATAAACACATTTAGGGGTTTGACTATAATTGGGAATTCTCTGAAGTAATTTCCGTGTAAAAATGTTTATTAAAGGATATGCAATTTAAAATGAGCTAATTTGAAGTTCATGTATATAATATTAAAACTCAGTAATAGTAGTAGTCATAGCAATTGTTTAGAACTTAGAGTGAGAAAAGATTTTTTTGGTGGGAGGAGTAGTTTTGTCACTGACATTATTTAGATTTACTGACTCAGAGGGATATTAATAAGGAGACTGGCTTGTAGTCAGTGTTACTATTGTTTTAAACTCTCAGTAGACTTGCCTAGCTCGTCGCCTGCACTCGGGTGAACCATTCCCACCACCTGCCATTGGTGGATCACGGAAACATCGCTGGAGAAGCAATTTGGAGGGAGCGTTATTAGAATGCATTTTGCGGAGAAACTGATGGAGAAGACTGAGCTAGGACAGTCACAGTGGAAATAAACTTATTTTAGGCTATTGGTCTTTATGATGATAATCAAATTTAATCCCTGTCCAAAATGACCACTGCCTCTTAAAATGTCTACCACAACTCATCACTATCAGCTCCATTCTTCCCATAGTTGACATTGCTGATTACTTTTGTTTTAGAATGCTAAAAACAAAGACCTTTTAGATTCTAATGTGCTGTTTTAAAATACATTTTTCAAATTAGTTTTGGGTGTACAAAACAATGTAATAGTTAGACATTTATCGTTTATGTCCCTCACATAGTGATAACCCCCCTCCCCCCATCCACTATCCCTCTGACATCACACAGAGCCATTACATTTCCACTGTCTCTGTTCCTAATGCTGTACTCCACTTCTTGTAACTATATATATATATATATGTATATATACATATACACATATATGTATACATCAACCACAATTCTACATATATATGTAAATATATATGTATATATGTATGTGTGTATATATATATATATATATATACACATATATATATATATACATGTAAAATTGTAGTTGATATTCATTATTGTTCAGCTTCAGCTTCAGGTGTACAGCGCAGTGATCAGGCATCTACATCATCCCTGAGGTGGGCTCCCTAATGAGATTACTTTTAAACTTTCCTTTAACTTACCTGTGAACTTACTAATTGCCCTTCAACTTGTCACTGAACTTCCACTTCCCCCAGTGTCTGTGTTGAAACTTCAATGTGTCTTGGCCATGCCTTCAGTTGGGTTTGATAGTCTAAACAATGTAGGCTGCGATGAAAATTGTTAAATGAAATAAAAATTGCTAGTGAAGTAGATTCTAGAATTTCTTTAGTATCTAAAATCTTTTGGAATCTACTGATTTGTAAAGTCAGGAATTTATCCCCTTCCCTGCTCAGTTTTCCTGAAATCGTCTTTCTATAATATAACAACTTTTAAAAAATGTGATTCTTTCATCGTGCTGAAGACGGATATATTTTAATTGTATATCTGAATGTCCCGGAAAAAGTTCAATAACAACAAAACCTGAGAGTTATAATCATATAGCTAGGTCAGAAGTTACAAATTGATGGCCTTCAGTACAAATTCATATTACAGATATATTTAATTTGGTTCAATTAAAATTTTTAATTGTTACTCATACTTTAAAATTGG
The DNA here is from genome assembly GCF_964194185.1 of Rhinolophus hipposideros. Taxonomy (NCBI): domain Eukaryota; kingdom Metazoa; phylum Chordata; class Mammalia; order Chiroptera; family Rhinolophidae; genus Rhinolophus; species Rhinolophus hipposideros. Next base: position 67,365,448 of record NC_138049.1, read on the forward strand.
GAGTCTTCACACAAAAAAATAAAGCTTTTCTACTTTTTCTTACAAATTATCATTAACCCTGGGTCTATATTTCCACAAGGCAGTAGTCGATTGGTGCTAAGTGGTGGCTACCACTTTTAGACAGAGATCCTTTCAACTTGATTCCTATTTTCCTTGATTTCTGCTTTTATGATACCTATCTCAACCTGGTGGACATTTGAATTTTTAACCCATGATTTAGAATTTAGTGGCTACATCATTATCAAGGGTCACATTTGCCCAAACTGTTTCAGTCAGAATAATAAATCAGACTGTTGATTGTCTACTCCCTAAAAGACACTAAATTTAGCTTTGATAAACACATTTTTCTGGTGGTCTTTTCAGTTTTCAGCACCCATGCATAAAGATAGGGTCAATTTCGCTTGGCTTTGGGGCAGACTTTGAATGAAAAAGCAGGAGGGGTGCCTCCTCCCAATTATGCAGGTAGGAGTAAATTAAGTATTCTGAAAGTATGTTCCTAAACAGTGACCACCCCCTGCCCTTGTCCAATCTGTCATGGCATAGGAACTTGCAGGTGACCTGTAAATAATTGCTTCCATGTCCTTCCTGAGGTCTTCTCCAGCTCAACTTCTCATGGCCACTCAGAACACCGAGAAATTTAAACCACTCATTCATGTTTTGTCTAATGTGGAAAACAATGTCTTCATAGTCATACATCTGCCAGTCTCACTGTATACCCAACCGACGGCTTAGCTTCTCCCTCTGAAATATCTGCCATTTGGGTCAGTTCACTGCTGTTAGGTCTTCCTTAGGAACAAAAGACGTGTACTTGCTTTATATTTTCGTAACTAAAAGGTCTACTGTATTGGTTGTCCCAGAACGAAAGCAAGTTAAATTCAGAGCTCCTTATTTTAGGAAACCAACTGAAACTTGCTTTCACATTAAAAAACAAAAAGGAATTAAGTACACTTTCTCCTTTAGAATAGTTTTAGATTTATAGAGAAGTTTCAAAGATACTAGAGAATCCCCATGTACTCCCCACCAAGTTTCCCCCATCTTACATTACTATGGTACATTTGTCACAACTAAGGAACCAACATTGGTACATTACAATGAACTAAACTCCACATTTTATTTGGATTTAGTTTTTCTCTAATGTTCATTTTTTCTGTTCCAGGATCCCATTACCACAGAATACACATTATTAGTTATCATGTCTCTTTAGGCTTTTCTTAGCTGTGACAATTTCTCAGACTTTCCTTGTTTTGATGACTTTGACAGTTCTGAGGACTGGTTGGATATTTTACAGACATCCCTCAGTTTGGGTTTGTCTGATGTTTTCTTCTGATCAGTCTGGACCTAGGAGACTTTGGAAATAATACCTCAAAGATAAAGTGCCCTTCTCATCATGTTACATCAAGGGCACATGCTGTCAACTCGTCAATGATGCTAGGAACTTTGATGACTTGTCCAACCTAGTATTTGCCTGGTTTCTCCATTGTCAAATTTCCTCCTGCCACCCTTTTTCATATTTGAAAGTAAGTCAGTAATTGCAGCCCACACTCAAACTGTGAGGAGTTAAACTTCACTTCTTTGAGGGTGCAGTATCTACATAAATTATTTGGAATTCTTCTGTATCGGAGATTTCTCTCTACTCTCCGTTTATTTATTGAATAATTTATGTATATAGGTATGGCCTCATGGATATGAAGTTTATACTTTGGGTTAAAATACACAACTATCTTATTGTTGCTCAAATTATTTTCATTTTGGCCTTTGGCAACACTTTCAGTTTGGCTTATGTATCCCTTTAACGTACCCTCCATCACCCCATCATTTCATTTACTGAGGTCTTCCTTACTTTCGGGCACTGCAAGATTCTCTAGGGACATCCTAGAAGCGGCTGTTTCTCCAAGGAGCCCTGGATCCTTTTATTGGAGAATAGTATTAGAAACCAAGGTCTGGGCATTGGATGTGCTCATTGTTTCTAGGCCCGTGTTTCTGGGATGTCATTGTTTCTAGGCCCTCTCAGTGGGAAGAGCCAGGAAATATATGCATATGTACTAACCATGTATTGACATGTGTACAAAATTATTTCTGTATCTATCCATCTGTATCTATCTTAAGGTAAACATGAGTTTGTAATGATGTTTCTGACGCTAATTCAGTACCACGTGGTTCTTTCTGGCTTCTACCTTGCTATCTGTAACCTCTCAACAATGAGAAATCTAGATCCCACCAGCCACCAACGATTTCCTTATTTGTTCAGTCCCACTAGAAGATTTTCCTACCTCCATAGTCTCTAGTTATCATGAGTTGAAGAGAGATCTTGGGGACCAATCTCATGTAGAAAAACCCTTTTAGTTCTTTCTAAAGAAAGGTGTAGGTAGCAAAGCACATTTGGACACACTACGAAACAAATCTCTTAGCATTTTTTCTTAATTCTTTGAAATAAATAAGCATGCATTAGTAGATAACACAGCCATGCAGACCTGAGATGCTATGAATGCTATTAGTGGTATCAGGTCTAGAAGATTTATGAATATAAGTGGTTGAACAGGTAAATATAGAGTTTAGTCATTCAACATATCAGGAGTGCAAAGTTTGTTTTTTTATACAATAGAAATCCCTTGAGAAGCTTTAACTATACTCATTACTTTGTTCCAAAACAAGATGGTTTAAATAAAAGGATATTTTGTACAGTTGCACAAATGAAATTTTACCCTGTGTGAGTAACAAAAAGGTGATATCAAGGTGAATGATATTTAGGAAATTAAATTATAAAATGAGATAATACAAGTTTGAGGTATACTGAACTATTGCATTAATAGTTGTTTAAATACAAAAACAGCTTAATGTCTTTCTGGAGTAAAATAAATTTCAGGGTATTTTTTTTAAATGCTAATGCAAACGTATTATAAAAATTTCCCATATCATTAGATGGAGGCAACTAAATAATGAGTGTACTTCTGGGAAAGCCTACGGTGCTTTTGGAAGAATTGATCATGTTTTCCAAAATGAGCTTTGCTCTGGGTGCTGTAACTATGCTAGAGGCAAAATGTAAAGCGAGTTTTATTGCAGAAAGATGGAGGACTCATATTAACAAACACAAGAAAACCATTGAAAAAGACCAACAAAGACCTGTAAAGTTCACAATTAATGTAAACTATTAATACAGTATGGTGTGTGGAGGTGAGACTGACGGTATGAAATAATTTCACAAATCTGTCATAAAACCAGTTCATTGCCTATTGCTATAATTAGTGACCATTTCATTCAAATCAATAGCAAGCTCTTCCCAGGTTGATGCAAAATGTTGGGAAATTATAAGTGGCAACATCAACTTTCAAAAGGGGTCTTGGAGGTACCTCCGGTTCTCTCTGTGTCCCCTTGCTTAGACAGACAACACTGATTTCTGCTGGGTTTACATTGACTGCCTGGTGTTTGTCATATCACAATATTTAGAGTGTAGGGAGTACTTAGAAACTCAAACACCACTGCAGAGAGGCTTTGAGAAATAAACTGTCTGAGCTGGATTAAGTTAAATCAGCTATGAGTACATGTAGTGGATTAAAGGGAAAAGCTAAAAGATCATATAGAGAAATTCAGAAAAGTAATTTTGTTTCTGATATAGCCTTGAAACATTTGATACACTTCTGAAACCTATTCTATTCCGTAATATGGGGGATTTATGGAATAAGCGGCCTTCACTGGCTACAAAAGTATATATAACCAAGAGCTGACTGACCAGATGAAATGAGTGCAATTGTTTGAGTCAATGCAATTCTCAGGCTGAGCCATTGTGTGTCTATTACTGATCTTGTAGTCATCATCTTGGGAATCACAAAAACATTACAAAAATAAAAATACTGATGTGCCCTTTCCAGATATTAAAAACTGAATCTTTTACAAGGTATGGTTCATTATTGTTATAAAAAAGTGTTTATAAAATGTTCTTTATGGATATGCCATGAATCTGTGAAATTGGATAAGTACAAAAATAGATTTTATCTCTTTATCCTCAGTAAAATTTCTCTGTTTTATGGTTACAAATCAAGAAAATGATGTTCTGCATTATATCCATACTGAATACAAAATAATGCTTATATAATTTACCTTTTACAAAATATTTGCACAACCATTATTTCAACTTGAGTTACCAAGCACAAGAAATGTAAGATTTCAAAAAATATTTTCTTGGAAATTCTGAAAGAAGCAATGCTTTATGGTGTTTCATTAATATTTTATCTATTTAGATAGTATATCTCCCAACCCCAATGTGTGTTATACTGTTAACAGTTTTAGCTTTAAGGTAACATGTTGTTTTAATGACAGACATAGAAACTTCTTAACGATACAATGAATACTCATCATAGGAAATATTTTCCTTAAAGAAAATTCTTTGAATTTAATCTAGTTAAGCTCAACCATTAATGATGGCATGTTCATGAGGTGGAGGGTGCTATGCTGTGTGCTTCATGAGTAAAACCACTTCTTGCTTTCGAGGAGCAACAACTACACATAACATAGAAGCAGTTCAATGAATAGCATTGGTGAGTGATAGTCAAGACAAGAACTAAAGAAACTGTGACACTAAGTCAAACTTGATGATGTCATGGGCATTCAAAGGAAGATGATAGAGCTGTGAGTTGGTAGGATTGAGAAAGCCTTCTTGGAGGCAGTGAGTATGACATGATCTCTGAAGAATAAATAGAATTTAAAGAAGTGAAGTTTAAACATCGTCATGGGCAGAAACAAAAGTATTTGAATTAAGGATGGCTTAATGAGTTGAACTCTCTTTTCTGCCAAAGATATCTATAAATCACCATTTTATCAGGGAAGGACATAAAATAGATGCTCACAGTCTTTTGATCTGTGTTACTTCATCCAATTTTCTCAGGAAACCCTGGTTCAGAGAAGTTAAGTGCCAGCCCATAAACCCTGGGAGGTTGTTGAAGGAATCAGATTAGAGCCCATCTCACGTCCAGGCCAGTGCTAATTACCTACAAAACAAAACAACACAAAGCAATGACACAAATATTGATAACTCTTGGAGGTTTTTTTTTTCATTCCTTGGGATGTCAATATAAGGAAAAAATGGAGGTGACCTTTTTTATTGGTGATACAAGGTGGGATCTGAAATTTTTTTCTACACTATGTATATTGGTTTGCTATGGCTGCAAGAATAAAAATACCACACACTAAGTTGGTTAAACAACAGAAATTTATTTTCTCAGTTTTGGAAGCTGGAAGTCCAAGATTAAAGTATTGGCAGGGTTGGTTTCTCCTGGTTCCTCTCTCCTTGGCATATAGGTGGTCTGTGTGTCCTCATGTGGCTTTTTCTCTGTGCACACACATCCCTGGTGTGTCTTTCTTTTCTCGTAAGAGCACCCGTCACACTGGATTAGGGTCTACTCATAGGACCTAACTTAACCGCAATTCCTTCTTTAAAGGCTCTATCTCCAAATGTGGTTACATTCTGAGGTATTAGGGGTGGGAAAATCAGCATATGAATTTGGGAGAGACACAATTGAGCCCATAACACTCTATCATAGTCTTCACTAAATGGAAGGTAATAGTAATAGATGCCATTTCTAGGAGTTGAGCATTTAGCATATGTTATCTCATTTAATCCTCACAATAAACAGGCATAATTAGCATAATAATCATGATGAGGAAAATGATTCTAAGAGAGGGTACATGATGGGGTTAGTGCCGTACATTTAGAAAAGGGTGGAATCAAGACTCAAACGTAGTGTGTTGAGCGGTGGATCTGTACTTCCACTTTGGAACAGAGGTTAAACAGCCTATGATTGAGGATGAATGAAGGCTTGAGACTCCTCTAAGGCCTTTAAACTACTCTTCCCTTTTTTCTAAGAAAAACATTTGTGGACACATTTAGGTTATGTTTCCTCTAATATTTGGTCTAGAGGCTTTTTGGAGAGGTTAGGAGGGTTAATTTCTTCCCTTAGAACCAAAGAAAACACTAAGTATGTGGTTATTAATATGTGGGGGAGTGTTATGTTAACCATTTCTATTAGTTTCTTGCCTCTTATGAAGTTATTTTAAGCTGTTACCTGCAACCTTGCTGATAGCTGTCTGAAGCGTTCCAAGGCGTAGGATTGCTGTCCTTCACGACAAACAACTCTTGTCAGGCAAGGTGCCCTCTCCTGGCTGATCCCCATTACTGCTCCTTTACTGGTCACACGTGGCTGCCTTGCTCCGCTGTAGAGGCAAGTAGAAGGTATATTTTGGACTTTTAAGTGATGAATTTTCCTTAAGGCTGAATGTAAAAATATTTGCCAAAGAAAGGTCTGTGGAAAGTGGAATTTCCAATTGCACACAAAAATGGAGAGACGCAAAATGGAGACTTCCAGAATCAAGTTTCAAATGTACAGACAGGTGGATATAAGTTTTCAACTCCTTTGAGGGTAAATACTAAGTAGCACAATTGCTGGATCATATGTTAAGAGTGTGTTTAGTTTTGCAAGAAACTGTCTTCCAAAGTGGTTTTATCATTTTGCATTTTCACCAGCAATGAATGAAAGTTACTGTTGCTTCACATCCTCAGCAGTATATGCAGTGTTGGCAGTGTTCTCAAATTTGGCTATTCTAATGGGTGTGTAGTAGTATCTCATTATTGTTTAATTTGTGTTTTACTGATGACATATGATGTGGAACATTTTTCATATGCTTATTTACCATATGTCTATCTTCTTTAATAAGTGTCTGTTAAGATCTTTGGACCACTTTTTAAATCTGTTTTTGTTTTTTTATTGTTGAGTTTTAAGAGCTCTTTGTATATTTTGGATGACAGTCCATTATCAGATATTCCTTTTGCAAACATTTTCTCCCAGTTTGTGGCTTGTCTTTTCATTCTCTTGAAGTCCAGTTTTAAAAAGTCATTACCATACCCAAGGTCATCTAGATTTTCTCCTATGTTATCTTCTAGGAGTTGCATAATTTTAATTTTACATTCATGTCTGTCATCCATTTTGAGTTAATTTTTGTGAAAGATGTAAAGTCTCTCTCTGGATTCATTTTTTTCATTTGTTGTTTTTTTTTTTTTGCATGTGGATATTCAGTTATTCCAGCACCATTTGTTGAAAAGATTATCTTTGATCCATCGTATTGCCTTTACTCCTTTGTCAAAAATTAGTTGACTATATTTATGTGGGTCTGTTTCTCAACCCTCTTTTTTATTCCAATGATCGATTTTGTCTATTATTTCACCAATGCCACACTGTCTTGATTACTGTAGCGTTACAATAAGTCTTGAAGTCAGGAAGTATAAGTCCTCCTACTTTATTTTTCTCCTTCAATATTGTGTTAGCTATTTTAAGTCTTTTGCCTCCCCATTTAAATTTTAGAATCAGTTGGTCAATATTTATAAAATAACTTGCTATGGATTTGATTGGGATTGTATTGAATCTAAGATCAAATTAGGAACAACTTTCATTTTGATAATATTAAATCTTCCTATTCATGGACATGGAATACATTTTTACATTTATTTAGTTCTTTGATTTCATTCATCTGAGTTTTGTAGTTTTCCTCAAATAGGCTGTATATATTTTGTTAGATTTTCGGTGTTTCATTTTGGAAGTTCATTTTGGAAAAATGTTATTGTGTATATAGATGGTATTGTGTTTTTAATTTCAAATTCCACTTGTTCATTGTTGTTATATAGGAAAGCAATTTATTTTTATATATTAACCTCGTATCCTACAACCTAATATAATTGCTTATTAGTTCCAGGATGGTTTTTTTTTTCTTTTTCAGATTTTCTGCATAGACAATCACGTCATCTGAAAAGAAAGATTGTTTTCTTTCTTTCTCCCCAACTTGTATTCCTTTTGTTTCCCTTACTTGTCTTATTGCATTAGCTAAAACATCCAAAATGGTTTTGAAAGGAGTGGTGAGAGGATATCCATTCCTTGTTCCTGATCTTGGAAGTTGCCCTCTATTCCTAGTTTACTGAGAGCTTATATGATGAATGGGTGTTGGGTTTTATCAAATGTTTTTTCTGCATCTGACATAAATGAATGTGACTTTTTCCCCCTTCCTTAACTAGTTCGTGTAATGGATTATATTTATTGATTTCCAAATGTTGCACCAGCCTTACATAATTGGGATAGATCCTAGTAGGTCATGGTGTATAATTCTTTTTATACATTGTTGAATTCAATTTGCTTGTTTTGTTGAGGATTTTTGCGTCTATGTTCATGAGAGATATTGGGCTCCAGTTTTCTTTTATTGTAATGTCTTTTTCTGGTTTTGGTATTAGAGTAATGCTGGTCTCATAGAAATAATGAGGAAGAGTTGGTATAGTTTTTTCCTTAAATATTTAGTAGAATACACGAGTGAAACCATCTGGACATGGTGATTTCCGTTTTGGAAAGATATGAATTACTGATTAAATTTCTTTGATAGATATAGGCCTATTCAGATTATCTATTTTGGAACCTATTTATGATGACATCATTGAACTACTGGATTACCTTCCTAGAACTTAGGTACCTTGAGATTTCTAGTTTTGTTAGATGATAGGCGCCCCTATTTTATAAGTCTGTTTTGGATGGGTTTTCTCTAAGTTGCAGCTGAAAACACTAGTTGGTGTGTGTCAACTTTTCATTTCTAGGATCATCTTTACCCCTCGATTTGAACTCATTCTCATCTTGTTTCTGTACTTTCCACGTAAAATGCTGTTTTCTGGCTTCTGAGACCATTCAGAGTCTGCAGTCTCATATTTTATGTGAAATCTGCCCAAAACTTTCTGGAGGGAGTCCCTCTGCTGAACTTCTAGAATAGTTTAGTGTTCATAGCAGCCATCTGGGAATCTTGTAAAACTGCAGATTCTGATTCAGACAAAGATTTCAGTTTGAGTTCAGCCAATTTAACAACAAAATCAACACTCTTCAAAGGAACATAACAGAGTCCAGAGTCTGTATAATATCTCATTCACTGTGCTCAAGATACAATCCCAAAGTACTTGACATATGAAGAAACAAGAAAATTTGAACTTTCTCCGAAAAAAGTCAATCACTGCAGGCTGATTATGAGATAACTGAGATGTTGGAATTAGCAGATAAGGATTTTAAAGAACTCAATTAAACCTGTGTTTAAGTATATGAGGAAAACATGCTTATATAATGAATTGAAAGGTAGTAAATCTTAACACAAAAATAGATATTATAAAAAAGAACCAGATGGAAATCCTGGAGCTGAAAAACACTTTATGTGAAGTTTTAAAAATCCACTGCATAGGCTTAAAAGCAAAAAGAAGAAAGAGTCAGTCTATTTTGAAGACAGCCATCTAAATTCAATGAGATCATTTGATTCTGTAGCTCACAGTTTGAACCTCAGATATGACAGTTGTGGCCAGTCTGAAGACTTTATGGGGACTAATTATCATTTCAAGAACCCCAGGAATTCACTGTTTTTCTGGAATAAGTATTTTAAAACTCAGGAAAATTTGGGAGTTTCCATGGTTCTTAATTCTGCCAAACAGTTGAAAAATTTAGTGAGCTCAGAAGAGACATGCCAACCAGGAATTCTCCAGATACCTGCTTCATGACAGCTCTATTAGGAAAGCCCCAGAATGTACTGAATAACACCAGCCTAATTAGACTGATTAGAATCTGATCGCCTCTGAGAATGTCATTAAACAAGCTACTGCTTAGTTAGTGTTATGTCACTTTCAAAATAACAGATATATTTGATAATTCTAAAAGAAAAGAAGGAACTTAAAAGTCATGAAAAGGTAGATACATCATCCTTTGAAAACCACCACAATAATAATATTTTCAGGCAAAAATTATGAAAGAAACCTAAAATTAGTGGGCAAAAATTTGATGAGAAACAGGATATTTACATTGCCTCACAGCAGCTCCCCAGAAAAAAATTTACTAACTACAATAAGAAAAAAAATAAATTTACACTGGGGAAACCTGTCAGGATCACCTTAACTAGGTGATCAAATTAAACATCACTAATAGATGTATAGATGTCATGTGACTCTTCTTACTCACTGAGAAGGACACAACATGAGTTTTGTGGTAATGTCCCCCAAAACGCATAACCTAAATCTGTTTATCAGGAAGCACCAGACAAACCAAATTTAGGACCTATACCCTTCTTGAATGTCAAGGTAATGTAAGACAAAGAAAGACTGAGGAAATATAAGGAGGTAAAGAGACATGACAACTAAAGGTAATGTATGATCCTGGACCAGAAAAAAACATTTTTTTTCCTTTTGCTGTCAAGGACATTAATGAAATAATTAGTGAAATTTGACTAGATTCTGTAGATTAGATAATAATAGTATTGTATGAATAAGTTCTTGATTTTGATAACTGAACTGTGTTATGTAAAAGAATGATCTTGCCCTTTTAAAATAATTAATCAATTTTATTTTTTAGAGTAGTTTTAGGTTCACAGCAAAATTGAGCAGAAAGTACAGAGTTCCCATATATCCCCTGTCCCCACACATATATAACTTTCCCACTATTGACAACCTACACCACACTGGTTCATCTGTGACAATCAATGAACATGTATAGACATACCATTACCACCCAAAGTCCGTAGTTGACATTAGGGATTATTCTTGGTGTTGTGATATTTCATTTATTTTTTATTTTTTAATTTATTGGGGTGACATTGGTTAGTAAAATTTTATTGGTTTCAAATATACAATCTATAATACTTCACCTATATATTGCATTGTGTTTACCACCCAAAGTCAAATCTCTTTCCATCACCATGTGTTTGACACCCTTTACCCTCTTTGACCACCCCCTCCTCCCTTATCTCCTGGTAACCACTAAACTGTTGTCTGTGTCTATAAATTTTTGTTTGTTTGTCTTGTTCGTTTATTGCTTTCAGTTTTATATCCCACATATGAGTGAAGTCATATGATTCTTGACTTTTTCTGTGTGACTAATTTTTCTTAGCATGATAATCTCAGGATCCATCCATGTTGTCATAAATGGTAGTATTTCATCTTTTCTTATGGCTAATAGTCCATTGTGTTTGACAATTAAGTTCATGAACTCATCCTAGAAAAAGTGCTACATACTTCATTGTTGAATATCATTACAGTCACCTTCAAAGTACTCCCTTTGGGATGCTTTGCATCAATGCCAGCATCTAGTCCACCCTTCAAAGCAATTTTAGAACTCTTTTTACAGACACCAGAGCTGTTGTCATATAACCCTTGATGTCCTGAATGTCACCAAAATGTCTTCTTTTCAATATTTCCTTTATCTTCGGATAAAGAAAGAAGTCATTGGGGGCAATATCAAGTGAGTAGGGAGGATGTTCCAATACAGTGATTTATTTACTGGCTAAAAACTCCCTCACAGACAGTGCCGTGTGAGCTGGTGCATTGTCGTGATGCAAGAGCCATGAATTGTTGGCAAAAAGTTCAGGTTGCCTAACTTTTTCATGCAGTCTTTCAGCACGTCCAAATAGTAAACTTGATTAACTGTTTGTCCAGTTGGTACAAATTCATAATGAATAATCTCTCTGATATAAAAAAAAAAAAGGTTAGCAACACCATTGCAACAAGTTCGCGAACTTCATTGTCAGACCTCGTATATACCACATCGTCTTTATCCAGCCATCTATCGTTTCCATGCCTTGGCCACCATGAATAATGCTACAATGAACATAGGGGTACATATATCTTTATCAATAAATTTCAGATTTTTTGTGGTAGATACCCAGAATAGGCATTTCTGGGTACACTTTCTCCGTAGTTTTGCTTTTTCTAGAATGTTGTATAGTTGAAATCATACAGTATGTAGACTGTTCACATGGTCTTCTTTCACTTAGTACTTGGCATTTAATGTTCTTCCATGTCTTTTCATAGCTTCATAGTGCATTTCTTTTTAGTGCTAAAAAATATTCCATTATCTGGATGTACCACAGTTAATTTATCCATTCACCTGCTAAAGATTGCTTCCAAGATGGGTCAGTTATGAATAAAGCTGCTATAAACCTCCATGTGTAGGTTTTTATGTGGACATAAGTTTTCAACTCTGGTAAATATTAAGCAGCACAATTGCTGGATTGCATGGTAAGAGTGTGTTTCATTTGCATAAAATGTGTTCCAAATGACTGTACCATTTTACATTCCCACCAGCAATGAGAGAAATTTCTGTTGTTCCACATCCCTGTCAGCATTTGGTGTTGTCAGTGTTTTGGATCTTGGACATTCTGTAAGGTGGATAGCCCTTGTTTTTAAGAAAGGAACATGACAGTACTTGCAGGTAAAGAGGCACTGCAATATAATATAATCCTACATAGTTCGTAAGAAAGCGTATGTGTGCATGTACGCATACATGGCCCATACGAGGCACTCACAAAGCAGATATTAATAGTGATCCATACTTTTCCAAGTTTCACCTTCCCCCCTCCGCCCTTTCCTCCTTATCTTCAACTTCTCCCTTTCTCTTCTATGTCCAAAATAGCAAGAAGGAGGTTTTATTATGGCCATGGTTGGGGGAAGAAAGCGAGAGAAACACATTTCAATTTCTGTGGCCCTGACAATAAATTCTAGAGCAATAGTTTTCAAACTTTGCTATCTGTTGGAATCATTCAAGAAGTTTTAAATAAATGCCAGGGCCTGGATACATCCCTAGAGGTTGTGATTTAATGGGATTGGAGTCTGGACTAGATATTTAAAAGCTCTACTGCACATTATTCCAATATGTAATAAAGTTTGAGAGCAACTACTCTAGAGTGACCTTATGATTTACAGATGCAAATAACAACATTGACAAGGAACATGAATTCTGGATTTATTAGACATTTAAATCCTAGATCAACTAAACCTGTAGACGTAGGCTTCTCTTTAATGCACAAAGCAAACTTTGTGCATTAAAAGGAGTCCAAAATAATTCTTAAACCTGGCCAGATGGTCAAAATTACTAGAGAAAGCCCTTAAAAAACTATACATTTTCAGACCCCACTCCATACCTTCGGAATCATTACATCTAGAGGAAGAGCTAAGTAAATGTTTGTTAAAAACAAACAAAACGTAAAACCCCCAAGTAATTGTGCTGACCAGTGAGGGTTTGGACCACTTGGGGATTGTGTACACTTTTCTAAACTTCAGTGATCCTCTAGCCATTTCATTCACTTCCAGAGTACGGTGTCTACTAAGTTAATTTTTATTTATTGAGTATCAGTCATGTAGTAGGAACTATGGAGTAGGGTTTCTTAACCCAGGCTCTGAGTTCCCTTAGAGATCCAACTTGAAAGGATATAGGAAACATTTGAAGAACTGTTAAAATGTAGTTATTGGCTTGACCACCAGTGATCCAGATTTTGTAGCTCTGGGAGGGGCCCAGAAATCATTATTTTAATAATATTTTAGGTTGATTTTGAAGCAGATGTTTCAAGAATCAACTTCTGAAAAACTCTTCCTTAGGGAACCGTAGAATTGCTTTAAGGGGTCTTCAAAGCTGTATGCAAAGTTTTGTGTATGTGTGTGCCTGTGTGCATTTTTCTGGGGAGAGAGTCTTTATTGGTACATCAGATTCTCAAAGGGGCCAATGACTTACTACCTAGGATAGAAAATTTGAGTAAAATGCAGAAAGTTTACAATCTAATGGGGAAATAAAGCAAAAGTTTGCATTTTTATAAGCCATGATCTAAATGTAGTCATAGATATAAAGTAAGTAGAGGGGGGCTGACAAGAAAATTAAATTAATTTGATACTGACTGTGTGACAGATACCATAACAGTGTACTTTACATATGTTATGGTATGTCACTTTCACAGTAATCCAATGTGCCAGGATTTATTGCCTTCATTTTACAGATAACGCTAAGTAATTTGCTCAAGGTTAGTTATTGAAGTCTGTTTTACTCTAATGCAGGTGTTTTCAAAGTGTGGCCACAGTCCCTTGGGGTTCCACAAGATCCTTTTGGGGGTCCATGTAGTTAAAATGATGTCAAAATAATACGAAAATGTTATTGTCTCTTTCACTGTAGTGACATTTGCAGTCATGGAGCAAAAGCAATAAAGGATAAAACTGCTGGTGCCTTAGCAAAAATCAAAACAGTGGCTCCCAGCTGTGATTGAAGTCATGGCATTCTTTAAGTGCCATGCAGTTACAAAAAAAAAACAAAATGCCAGTTTCACTTAAGAATATCCTTGGCGAAGCAGTAAAAATGATTAATTCTAGGAAAACTCGACCCTTGAATACATGTATTTTTAATATCCCATGTGATGATGAAGTAGGAATTTCTATGGAATACTGAGTACAACGGTCAGCTTGAGGAAAAGCATTTGTGCAATTGTTTTTTGTTTTTATTGTGAAATAGATCAGCTGCATTTTTCATGGCACAACAGTTTTGCTAGAAGGCGTGATTGACAGACAAGATGATTATTCAGTCATGGATATTTGGCAGACATTTTCTCAAAATGAGTTAAGTTAGCTTATTGCTTCAAAGAAAGTCGACAGTATTCGTTGCCAATGATAAAACTCAAGCTTTCAAGTGAAAATTGGAAGTTTGGAAAACTTTTAATTTCCACCATGAGTTTGACAACTTCTCAATAGTTGAAGGCTTTTATCATGATTTTGGCATTAATATTAATGTGTTTTTAAAAATACTGTATAATCAAATATGACATTGGAAAGATCTACATAACCCAATTAATCAATATTTTCCAAATGGTCAATGCATATGGTGTTAAAAAATCATGCATAGCTAAACAGATTTACTCAAGTGCAAAATAGACTAATAATTTAATATAACAGTATGACAAATTCATTAATATTGTTTCAAATTTCACATTGAAACTAACATTTAAGAAACTACCACTTGTAGAATTTGGGTGTAGTATCAGAAAATAGTCATAATTATCTGAAAAGTCTACCAAATATGCCTCTCTTTTCCAACGACATATTATGTGAAGCAAATTTTTCTTCAGATGTTTCAATGAAAACAATATATTGTAACCTAATAACTTCAGGAGCAGATATGAAAATCTAGCTGTCTGTCTTCTATTAAGTCAGACATTACAGAGATTTGCAAAATGTAAAACAATGCCAATCTAGTCATGATTTGTGGTGGTGAGAGAGCTATAATTGTTTTCATAAAAATGTGTTATTTATGCCAATATGTGATGAGTTTTTTATTGTTAATTTTAATAAATATTCGAAGTTTTTTTCAGTTTTTTTTTAATTTATTAGTTTCAGGTGTATAAGACAAGGTAATACTTAGACGTTCATCATTTATATCCCTCACACTGTGTGGAGCCCCCTCCCCCCATCCACTATCCCTCCGACCTCGCACCGAGTCATCACATTATATATATAAAATTATAGTTGGCATTCATTAATGTTTAACTTCTGGTGTACAATGCCATGATCAGGCATCCACAGTATCCCTGAAGTGGTCTCCCAAATAGGACACATGTCCATCGGACATCCAACAAAATCTTTACAACATTATTGAATACGATCCCCAAATTAATTTTCAAAAAACCCTGAGGCCATCTTGTGGTCACCAGCTGCTTCCTAATCCCTTCACCTTTCCCCTTATCCCCACCCCCTGCCCCCCACCCATCTAAAAACTCTCGGTTTTTTCTTTGTGTCCCCAAAACTGTTTCTGATTAGTTCATTCACATATCCTTTTCTTTAGATTCCGCATATAAGTGAGATCATATGGTACTTGTCTTTCTCTTTCCGACTTATCTCACTTAACATAATGTTCTCTATGATAAGTATCTATAGATATAATTCAATTAAACAAAACCTCTTTGAGGTTTTCAGCATGTTTTAAGAGTATAATGGGATTCTGAAAGTATACTCAGCATTCACCTGGAAGGATCAAGAAAACTCCCTAATATTTGATAGTGTCTTTATTAATTGGCTGGGAATTTAGCAGCTGAAGATTGGAGCTGGTTGTGTGAGAGGATATGCCAGGCAGAGGGATCAATGTGAGCTGAGGCCCAGAAATGTGAAATTTTGGATTGTCCATTTCAATTTGACAAGTATCTGTAGAGTACCTTTTGTGTGGTTGGTTCATGCTGTGTGTACCTTGTCGGGGAGTAAGACATAGTCTCTGCCTTCAGCTCACAGTTCATATGGTGGGAACACAGGGTTTTGAGTGAGAAAGCAGTCCAGGAAATACATGGCTTGACCTCAACATTATTTTCCTAGGTGCTTTCTTTTTAAAGAAAAACAGAACAATTTGCTTAATTTCATACTAATTCCTCATTTATTATTCTATGCAACAACTTATATTTAATTAACTGTAATGCCTGAGGGCTCTATTATCCAGGCAGTCTTGGGCCGCAGGCTCAGTTTTTCCTTGTAGACACCTTTTTCTTTATGCAGCCATTTTCATACAGAAGCAGGTGAAATCCTTGAGCTGATATATGAGCATGTTATGTCTATTAAAATTAATGGGAGCTGAATATGTGCACTGAGGGAAGAATATACTTCAAAAAGTCAATTTACACAGTGTTCCTTGTTACGTTCTCATTGTAGGATTTCTATTTCAATTATACTTAATGAATTGTATTAGATACCCCTGTCTCTAAGGTTAGTAACCTCAAGTATGCTTTTAGTTCTGCCTCATGTCTTGGGCTGTCCAAAGCAATCTTTTAGAAGTGAAATTAACCTCACCACCTGTGATGTTTAGACAAACTTAACGGTTTCCAATATAGCTCAGTGTGAAAGGCTCCACAGCAAGAGAATATGACTGAGAGAGTAATAAAGGAGCGAGAACGGATTTCTTGTAAAACGCATGATTTTAAGTGATAATAAACGACATATGGTTTATCAAAAGAGTATTCTAAGTTATAAAAATAAACAAATAAAACCATGACACAAGTGCATGGATATTTAGGGGAGGAAGTGGACCTTTTCTCTGAGATCCTCTCATGGGTTGTGCACAATTTGTCAGTAAACGTTGGTTTCAATAAGGATCGTTTGTCCTTGAACTAATAAACCACATTTGCCAAGAAACCCCAGAATAACATGATGGCAAACATAAACCACATATTTGTTATTTTTCTACTTGCTTCTGGATACAAATTGACCCTCGGTCTACAGGGCTGTGTCAGCCTTTGTCGGAGGCTCGGGAACTGCCAGGGGCTTTCACTCAGAGGTGCCAAGGAATCTGTGCATCTTTTGTTGTTGTTATTCTTCATCGTCTTTCTTCTTGTCTTCCAATATTGTCTCATTCCCTTCCAAAGGGACACCTAATAAGTGCCTTAACTCTTCATCAGCATCGTTGGCATTAGTGCTGCAGGAATAAAGTTACTGTTTCCGCTCTATTCTGCTTCTGGTGCCTTTAATATGTTCTCGGAGAGTGCTAACGTGGCATTTCAGCACTTCAAAAAGGGGGGATGGAGGCAAAGTCAAGGGCAGAGCCAAGAGACACAGGTGAAAATTGACAGAGGAAACACAAATAGTTTAAGAATAGAATGTCAATTGCAAAAGTAACAAACAGAATGAAAACCTACACAACTATGAAAACATGAGGCAAAAGAAGGAAAGGAGAAATTGGGTGGTATGAATTCACTAAGTGCATATTTATCATGATAAGCAATAAAAAGGCAATGTTTAGAGTTGATAAATTGAGTTAGTGATATAGAAAGAGATATGAAACCAAAAGAACTAATATAAGATTACAAGTGGTTATCACCAGAGCATAGCAATGATGGGGAGTGAGGGCACCACAGCTTTTTATTATGTCTTTTGGAATTTTCTGATTTTTTAAATAAACCTTTGATAAACCTAAATATGCAGACTTAAAAAAAAAAAGCATTCTTTGGATTGCACTTTTGTAATTTGAACATTTGCGTTTGGGGGGGGGTGGGTATGGGAAAGCTATGGGGGTGGTCCAAAGGAGCCTTGCTTTTACTCAATGATTTTGTTAAGAACATTTCTTGTTATGGAAACTCTCCTCCTTTCTTTTGAATGCCTATCTGCTAGGCTGTGCAAGGAACTTTATTTACAGGATTCTCTCATTTACAATTCTTTGAGAAAGAGTTGAGAAAGATAATGACTATTATCTTTTCCTTTATAAAGATGAGGAAACTGAGACTGGGGGAAGCTAACAAATTGCATGAAACTGCATAGAATTTGAACCCACGTGGACTGGCTCTTAGCTTGGGCTTCTAGTAACTTCTCCCTTTACTGTATTTTGGGGAGAAAGGAGGATTAAATCAATACTAAGAAGGCTTGTGTCATTTGCCATGACTTTCTGTCTATGACCATCTTCTAGCAAGGACTCTGTTCTCATCAGTGTTGCTTCCCACCCCTTCATTGTAGAAGCTGATAGCTATGATTATTTGTACATCTACATATACACATATGTATACATATATGTATATATGCAGAGGGTGCCAAAAAATGTATACACATTTTAAGAAAGGAAAAAACTCTTAAAATTGTAATGTTCTTGTTTTATTTTTCTTGGTTCTCATTTGTTTGTCTTGTTCTTCTGTTTTGGGTTCATATACCACGTATCAGTGAAATCATAGGGTTCTCTGCTTTTTTTGTCTGACTTATTTTGCTTAAAATTATACTCTCAAGATCCATCCATGTTGTAACAAACAAAAACTCATAGACACAGACAATAGTTTAGTGGTTACCAAACGGTAAGGGGGGTGGGGGGAGGGAGATGAGGGTAAGGGGGATCAAATATATAGTGATGGAAGGAGAACTGACTCTGGGTGGTAAACACACAATGGGATTTATAGATGATGTAATACAGAATTGTACACCTGAAATCTATGTAATGTCACTAACAATTGTCACCCCAATAAATTTAAAAAATAATAAAAAAAAAGTTGCAAGGGGACATAACTAAAAAAAAAATTGTAATGTTCAATATATACCGATAACAAAAGACGAATACAAGTCACGTTTGACTTCTGCAATTACAAGAGGGGCTCAACCACTGAAGTGGTTACCATCAGTGTCCACACTTCTGATTATAGAGAACTACTGCTTGAGCAACGTTGACCAAAGTGTCCACTTGTAAACAATTTTTGTCACTTCCAGTATATATGTATACACACACACACACACACCCTGTACTAAGGAATTTGCTTCATGTCCCTTTTAAAAGTAGATTAAGTATAAATAAACAAGTGATGAGGAGTGACATGCAAACATCCAGAGTTTTCTAAGCAGCCTTTGTATGATTACTTTTCCAAAGAAAGGGTCCATTTTTACATTTTTAAGTGTTTGTGGGGCATATGGCTTGGGCTCGGACATCAGACATACCTCAGTTGTATTCACAGCTCTGCCTTTACTGACTCTGTCATGTGAGCAGGTAAGTTACTTAACCTCTTTGAGCCTCAGTGATCTCATGTGAAAAATAAGGCTCATCCTGGTGCTACCTCACAGAGCTGTTGTAGGAATTGCATAATTGCATAATTTCCTATGCTGAAGCCTTAGCATAGCATCATTATAGGCTATGTGCTCTGTTAATGGTGCTATTTTATTATTAGCTTTTACTTTTAGCAACCATGTATCAACTATTCTAGCTTTTGCAAAATTTCATTCATGCCTTCATTCAGTGTTCTGGCACACACGGTAGCAATCACTAACACGTAGTCATTTTTCCTTAAAGAGCTTTTGGTTTAGTGATCAGCTGAATACGCAGACTTTATTTTCCATGAAAATTAGATTTAAAAGATCGACTTTGAGCTCAGTAAGTGACACTTTGGTTTTACATATTTATACTGGGCCAAAAGATGAAAACCAAGATTTTTGGTCTCATAAATAATGCTTCCTTTTTGGCTTATTTGTTTTAACCGTCTTCTTTGAAGAAGGCATTTCACTTCAGAGGGTCTGTATGCTGTGCTACTCTAAACACAAAATGTGGGCACCTTTAGTCCCTGTAAGGAGCAGGAATATGTGCAAACATATTCCTTTCAACTCATCTGCCCCATTTTGTGTCTAAGACTCCTCACAGACTATAGGTTTCTTAATAAAATTTATTTTAGTACTTTATTTTTGTACTATGAATTCCCTTACCTGAACCCTTAAAATATATGTTTGATCTCTTCTATTTGTTTGCACCCATGTTTCCGAGAACGTGTTCTTTCAGTCACTATGGGAATTGTTTCACAGGGTATAGGTCCAAGCCTCCTCGAGTGTATCTTAAACATTGCAAGGAGCACACCCAGAGCCCAGATTGGGTGCTGAGGCATTGAGTGGCTGAAGGGGTGAGGGCTTAGTTTTAACTTGAAGATTTATGATTTGAACTGAAGTGTTTTGGGGGGGAAAACACATGAATTGATAGGCTTTAGCACAGTGGCTGTCCAAATAATGGCAGATGTGGAGTTCGGGAAGGAAAGCTACATTTAGATATGTTGTAGGGTCTCAGTACTAGAATGAAAAGACTCCAAAGGAAATGGAATCTACACACAAAGTGTAAATGTCAACTGTACGATATATTAAAATGTAAAAAAAAAATCTTTGCTAGAAAGAGATTGATACTAGTATAAACAATCTGCCTATTTTTTCTTAATAAATCTTTTCCAAATACTGTTGAGTAAATAAATCTCAGAACAGATGTACATGGAAAAGTCAGATATCAAAAGAAAACCCCATGGTAAGAACAATTTATGGTGTGATTTCTTTCTAGTTCCACCGGTAGTGTTTCTTTATGGACTACACTCTCCACAGTCGGTTCCTCAGAGAGAAGTGTGCAGTGGAATTACTTGGTTTGCCAGTCAGTAAGAATTGTTGCATTACGATCTGGAATGGTTTCTCTTATTCTAGGGAACCACAAGCATTTTGATAAAACAATATCATTTTAAACATTTATTTTATTTAGATTTGAGGGCCATTGTGTTAGTAGAATTAAAGAACAAACAGATCAGTTCAGAATATATAAAATACTGTTTACGCAGCACCATTCCAATTACAATGTCTATGTTACAGCCAGTCTGGCAGGTTTATTTTTATGTTGCAGTTATAGCTTGAGGTAAAACGGAAAACTACCAGTATGTCTCCTTACCTAGCTATTGGAGGCACAGAAATGGACTCCCACATAGGTTGTAAATCAGGTAAGTGAGTTGCTATACTTGACTAAGATTTGCTTTCAGAATTCGGTGCCTCCTCAGCCGTAGATTTTTGGAGAACATTCAGCTCTATTACAGCTATGACCATTATGTGGCATTAGCTGCTTTCTGCCACGTTCTGAATCACACAGCCTCTTACACATTTGTGTTTTTGTTCCTCTTTAGTTCTGCAATCAGTTATTAATATTAATTGTAAAGATAATGATTATTATGTTAACCACCTCTAACTGCTGAGAAGCTGGATCTGAGATTTACGTAAGAGAATGGTGGCATGGTTTCATGTTCTAGTATTTTAGAGGTTTAATTAAAAGCCAAATACTTTTAAGCTCAGTTTGGTCTGTTCTCTTACTCTTTCGATCTTTTACATAAAATCCTGAAAATGAAAGCATTCTAGCTATTTTTAATTCATAGGATTTCTACTCATTTGAATTGTAGATTTAAGGTCTAATCAAAAATTTGTAATGTGTCTTTAAACGTTGAGATTTCGAAAGCTTTCCTGCATGATGAAGTGGAATCCCCCTGCCACCTCCACACACATACATACATACATTACAAAACTTGCTTGTTTTCTCTCAGATGGGCACCTTGGGAAAGTTTTAATGAAAAAATAAAATGTAAGATGTAGTGATTTACTTCAAGGCAACCTTCATGTGACCATATCTATTTTGTAAAGTGGGAGAATAGTTTTCCAGTCAGGGCCACCACTCCCATTTGCACAGGAGAGTGAGGAGTGACAGCCAGCGTGTGATCCAGTCTCCCATCCATTTAAGGGGAGGGGCTCCTTTTTCTCCTTGGTCCATCTAGAGAGGTGATTTTTTTTTTTATTCCTATGAATGACAAGGCGTGTGCTAGCAGCAGCCCTGAATAAGAGGTTTTCAAAAGCAATTAAAAATGTTTTTAAAAAGATAAAAATTACTCCTTATTTATCTTTTTAAACAAAGCCAATCATAGTGTTGTTGCCAAGTAAGACAACCATGGTGCAAAGTTTCATATTTCTGGGAGTATCAAAGTGTGTTTCCAGTCCCAGAAATACACACACGGAGAGAACTAATGTTCAATATGGCTGTAGCTCCATATTTAATTATTTATTATACTGATATCCCAGAGGTTGAAGGTAGCAACATTTCTGCTATACATTCATACCGGAAAAAAACTAATTATAGAAATCTTTATGTAGCTATACATATTCACTGAGTTTTTAAAGCTGTTTCTCTAGATAAATTGCTAACATCAGAAAATAACTTTATTTGCTTACCTGTAATCCAGAGTCATAGTATTTGCAAGATTAATTTGCATCATTTATTTTCTGTTTAGAAAGAAACAATAACCAGTGAACAAGTTGACAGAATTCTAGAAATAAACTTTTAAACTTTTATAACTAGAATTACCATAAAATTTATCTTCCAAACCTGGGCACTTTTGAGCGTGAAAGGGAGAACTGCACTGGACATCAGGTGCTAATTGAAACTTCCCAGGCAAGTTGGACTATTTGAATACCTTGGTTATAGATCACAGAATAATCTGAATTAATAATTCAATGGGGGTTCTAGGAAGTTGCAGTACTTCCCACATTTCTTTTTTTAAAATTAAAATTTATTGGGGTGACAATGGTTAGTAAAATTACATAGGTTTCAAGTACACAATTCTGTATTACATCATCTATAATCGCATTGTGTGTTCACCACCCAGAGTCAGTTCTCCTTCCATCACCATATATTTGACCCTGTTTTTACCCTCATGAACCTCCTCCCTTACGCTCTGGTAACCACTAAACTATTGTCTGTGTCTATGAATTTTTGTTTGTTTGTTTGTCTTGTTCCTTTTTTTGCTTTCAACTTTATATCACACATATCAGTGAAGTCATATGTTTTTTTTACTTTTTCTGTCTGACTTATTTCATTTAGCATAATAATCTCAAATCCATACATGTTGTCGCAAATAGTACTATGTCATCTTTTCTTATGGCCAAATAGTATTCCATTGTGTATATGTAATACATCTTCCTTATCCAATCATCTATTGAGGGACACTTTGGTTGTTTCCATGCTTTGGTCACTATAAATAAAGCTGCAGTGAACATCGGAGTACATATATTTTTATGGATAAATGTTTTCAGATTTTTTAGGTATGTACTGAGGAGAGGGATTGCTGGTTCATATGGCAATTCTATTCTTAAGTTTTTTAAGAAACATCCACATTGTCATTTTTTGCAGATGACATGATGCTTTATATGGAAAACCTCAAAGACTCCACCAAAAAGCTATTTAAAAAAATAAACAAATACAGTAAAGTTGCTGGCTACAAAATCAATGTACAAAAATCCTTTGCATTCCTATATACTAATAATGAAATTACAGAAAAAGAAATAAAAAATAATAATTCCTTTTGTAATTACAACAAAAAGAATAAAATACCTAGGAGTAAACTTAACCAACAAGGATGTGGAAGACCTATATGCTGAAAACTATAAGACATTTTTTAAAGAAATTCAAGAAGACACAAAGAAATGGAAAGACATTCCATGTTCATGGATTGGAAGAATCAACATAGTTAAAAATGGCCATATTACCCAAAGCAATATACAGATTTAATGCAATCCCCATCAAAATCCCAATGGCATTTTTACAGAAATACAACAAAAAAATCATCAGATTTGTATGGAACCACAAAAGACCCTGAATAGCCAAAGCAATCCTAAGTAAAAATAATAATTCCCACATTTTTTAAACATGCACTAAGCACTTTATATTGTACCAGTTCTTGATATTGCAGTATGTACAAACATGAGTCAAGGACAGTTTCTGGACAGCTTATAATCAGGATAAAAGACAGATAACGTGGATCAGTTCCCCTAAGATGCTGTTTCTGGCCTGGTAAGTTGTGTCAAGGCACAGTCAGAGAAATGTAGATTTCCCAGACCAAAGTGCTGAATGCTCTAATTCACAAGCCTGAACTTCTGTGTTGCCTTAACTGCCTTTGTTCTCACCTTCCATCTAGTCTCAAGCAGGCCTTCAGGTTTTCCCTAGTTACTCATGTTAGTGCCAATTCCTGGCTTTGCTTCCACCTTCCTCTTCCTAGCTTGCTGATCTTATCTTCTTCTCCTGTCCCTCTTTCCCCAGGCTCAACAAGACTTAATCTCCTCCAAGTCCTCTAGAAAACCATTCTAGAAAAATGACAACTTACCACATGTTTTATGGATTTCTTTTTAGCCTTTTATAGCATCAATTAATTTCATTTGCATATGTACCCTGATTGGTTAGTGTGTGGGAGATTATTAGTCAATTTTATCTCCAATGATATATTTAAGACTTTCAAACCACAGCTGCTACTCATTTTGAGTTTTATTATGTATTATAATTTTATTTTTAACTGAACCATGCAGGTAAATTCTCCCATTTTAACTTATTCTTATGTTGTCTTTCCCTGGAAGAGTCATGATTTTTTTTTTATTATATTCTGTCCAGTATAGTAGGAAAAGAATAATAAAATAAGCCAATTAAAAAGGAGATAAGTTATAAACTTCTCACTAAGATAATAATGTTCATCCCACCGAATAATATTTTTCAAATCTATTTCCATAAAATTCATACAATGGTAGATAATCCTATTTTATTTCTTAGCATAGAGCATTTGGAAGACAGTGATTATAATTAAGGGAAAGAGAGCAAATTGCAGAAAGTTCAATATGAAATCCAGTGATGATGGATTCTATATTGCCCCAAGAGAAGCAGATATTTAGCCATTATCTCTTTGGTCTGATCAATACAGACAATCAAACTGGATAATTTAAGCCCTAAATAAAGAGCACTCAGAGCATCTCCAGAGGGCCCATTTATGAACTTGATTCAAGTCTGAGAGCTTGGATTTTCAAAAGAGAGCGCAGAATTCATATTTAGGAAAATATGAAGCCTTCAGCATTTAACAACAATCAGTTCTTCCCTGTATACTGCATGACTAGCAGTGTAGAGCACTAGAGTTTTAACAGAAAATTAAATAGACCCCTTCCCTGTTCTTAAGGTTTTCAGTGTAGTTGAGAAGAAGACGTTGAATGTGTAATTATGAATATGACTAATGTTTCTGAGGACAGGTACATAGATGCTTGGGATCTATGTAGATGAACCATAGGCTGATAGACACTCAGGTTGGTAGAGGCATTTTGACTATTTAGTACAAGTACCAAGTGAAATCATTTCTAAGGGGTGAGGGTGTTTTAGCAGAAGAAAATGTGGACAGGAAGGCAGAAGGCATGGGCAAAGGAAAGAGGGAAGGACACACTAAAGTGTGCCCTGGTGGGAGCATGGATGAAGTCACATTTTGACTGCTCTTGAAAGTCTGGTCTAAAAGTTATTGTTTCAGTTGACAGGAAATAGGGACACTGAAGTTTTGTTTTTGTTTTTTTAAGCAGAGAAATGACATCAGAAATGCACTTAAAGGAATATTAGTCTGGCAGTAGTGTGCTCAGTGGGTTGGAACAGGATAAGAGTTTGGAGGGCTTTATAGTTGCGCAAGGAAGAGGTAATGAGGCTGAATTAGGATGGTGAAAGTGGAGCTACAAAGGAGGTGCATGAGGCAAGAGACATGGCAGAGTATGGAAAGCAGTATTGTGTTTCCTTAACAAATTAAAAACAGAATTACCATATGATTCAGCAATTCAACTCGTGGGTGTATACCCAAAAGAATTGAACACAGGGTCTTGAAGAGATATTTGTACACCCTGTTCATAGCAGCACTACTCACAATACACCAAACATGGAAGCAACTCAAGTGTCCACTCAAGTGTCCACACTTACCACGGAATATTTTTTGTCTTTATAAAGGAAAGAAATTCTGAGACATGTTTCAGTATGGATAAACCTTGAGAACATTATGGTAAGTGAAGTAAACCAGTCACAAAAAAAAGACATATTGTATGATTCCACTTATATAAAGTCCCTAGAGGGTGGTCAAAACCACAGACAGAAAGTAGAACGGTGGTTGCCAGGGGCAAAGAGGTGGGAATGAAGAATTGTTTAAAGGGTTTAGAATTTCACGTTTGCAATATGAAAAGAGTTGCAGAGATTGGTTGCAAAATGTGTACATATACTTAGCACTACTAAACTATACACTTCAAAAGGGATTAAGATGGTAAATTTTATGTTGTATATGTCAGCACAGTTTTAAAAAGAGAAGTTGTAGTGAGGGCATCCACAGGGTTTGAAGAGTGGGGACTGAAAAGAAGACATCAAAGTTGGCTTTAAGATGGCTTTTGAGTTCATGTGACTAAGAAAAGAATGGCAACATTTGACTAAGAGAGAGAAATCAGGTGGCGAAGGCTGGCTGGAGGTGGCTGAGGTAGTGAAGAGGACCTGGTGGAAATGATAACTTGGATTTTAAAATGTTGACGTGAAGTTCTACCGTGTTTCCCAGAAAATAAGACCTAGCTGGACAATCAGCTCTAGTACGTCTTTTGGGCCAAACATTAATATAAGACCCGGTCTTATTTTTACTATAAGACCCTGTCTTACATAACATAACATAATACAATATAATATAAGACAGGGTCTTATTAATTTTTGCTCCAAAACATGCTTAGAGCTCATTGTCCGGCTAGGTCTTATTTTGGGGGAAACAGGGTAGTGAGATATCCTAATGGAGATGGTTGGAAGGAGGAAAGCTAAAAAGAGGTTTACTTACCTTTTTTTTATATAGAACTTACCTATTTTGTATATTTGGTAAGGTTGTTTATGATGATGCCAATAAAAGCTCCCAATAAATTTTTTAAAAAAAGAACTTAAGAAAATAAAAAATAAATAAAAGGTCCTAATGGCTCAATGCGTTATCCCTTTCAGGTAAAATTCTCAAAGCTTTATGGCTATGTTGCTTAAGAGTGATCCTAACAGTTGGAGTTGCAGGAAAAATAGTAGGGCTTATGTTTTCAGGGAAAGCCTTTTTATATTTCTTAAACGATACTTGATGGAAAGGGAGTGACAACAAAGTCCATCCTTAAAACCTGAGTCAAAATTGCTTGAACCAGCTATGATGGTTTTTGTTTCTTCTCTACTCTTAAATGATCTCCTGTTTATACCATCTATCTGCTGTGAGTGGAAAAGCAGCAGTGTTGGTTTGAGCTCTTTGGATATTTCTCAATGAAATGGGGTGGTAACAATAATTTTGTGTAAAGAATAATATTATTATCATGATGAATTCCCCTTTGTTTTTCCTATTATATGAGCTGCTTAGGGAAAGGACCGTATCTTCTTCATCTTTGTAGTCCTAAGAACTAGTAAAATGCCTGGTGCCCTGTAGTAATGAGTTCATGGGCCTTGATAATAGAATCATGGAAGGTTACAGTGGCAGAAACTGGAGGGGCCATCCAGTTCGTCCCCTTTGCTGTCATATGAAGAGGTGGAGTTCAGAGAAGCAGGTGGGCTT
Organism: Rhinolophus hipposideros; assembly: GCF_964194185.1. Classification (NCBI taxonomy): domain Eukaryota; kingdom Metazoa; phylum Chordata; class Mammalia; order Chiroptera; family Rhinolophidae; genus Rhinolophus; species Rhinolophus hipposideros. The sequence goes on from NC_138049.1 coordinate 67,392,907, forward strand.
GCCCAAGGAAGTACTGGTGAACTAGTTGGAACTAGAGCCTGAATTTCCTGGCTCCTAGTCTGGTTTTACTTCCACTTTATCCCTTCATTTCATGAAAGTTCCTTAAGCTCACAAACCTCAAGTTATATCTCATTGTACGCTTCGTGGTGCTCAGCATAGTACCTTGCACTCCGTAGTTTTTCTAATAAATATTTGTTGGATTACTCCCTTGCAGAGTGAAAATGAAGTGAGAGGGAGAAGCATCAATGTAGCATACCTTTGAATGATACCTAAGACAAGTTCTTATTTGAATTCATATTCTGATATAAAGAGGATTTAGACACTGGATTATTAAACCAAATTCAGGGCTTCCCTGATGAAAATTGAGTCTTTTATAACAATCTTACTTATAACAATCTTACTACCTGTGTATTGCAAGTCAATTGGTCACACAAAACCCCTTCAGTTCCTTTTGGTACATAAAGGCAGCCACTGGAGAAGTTTGAAGTTGTTGAGGGTAAATAGACCACTCAACCTGAATACAGCTTATGAGGACAGCGGGTGTCAGATCAAATTCTGCCATGCATACAGATATTTATTAAATATTAATTAGAAAGCTGGCACAAGATAACACATGCAACTAGCTGTGTAAACCCAAAGAGGCCCCAGCTCTCTGTCCTAGAGCATATTCTGACCACTATCTTGCCCGCAGAGTTTACTTGAAACAAACACAACCACATTCTAGCAGCAAAATCCTGTCCCTTTCTAGGTAATATTGGGCCACTAAAAATCCTCCTAAACCAGTGGCTGACCACAGGACTATTTAGTTGGGTGCCATACTTAAAAATGAGGGCTTGGGCCTCACTGGATTTTTGTACCCTGTTCATGCAGAGGAGTTTAGTGACTTATCAGGGTGATCAAATCAGAAATTATATAAATGTCTAATCACTATGTTATACAACTAAATGAATATAATGTTGTATGTCAACTATAACTGAAAAGTAAATTATTTAAAAAAAAAACCAAAATATCTTAAGCCAATCCATACCTTTAATTAATAAGAGTGCTTTCTAAAATTTACTATGCTATTTACCAGGCTCACAGTTTTATCAGTGAAAATCCATTGCTGATGTTCATTAAGCTAATTAGCAAAGTGTTGGTGGTTGCTTGGGATTGGATGACTCAAGTTATCATAGAAGCTTCTTTGGGGGACAGCCTTCCTGAGTAGAACATCAGCAGTCCACCCTGGTCCTTGAATTCTTAGTTGGTACTTGGGCTGAGTTTACTTTGGGTAATGCACACACATGATTTTCACACTATACATGCTGAGTATTTTAAAGAATGTTATAGGACAGCATAATACCATGTCAATTTTCCTATTAGGGCATTTTAGATAAACTGGCTGATTAAGGACCCAAAGTGGAATTTGGGAACTAACTTTAGTCCTTTATTTCTGGGTTGGATATCTTTATCTCATGAATACCAGTGAATTGATGTACTCATATGTCAGATATGAAAACTGAGCCCCAGCCTAGTTAAACAACATTTTTAAGCACAGAGAAACTACAGGCAAAGAACCAGGAAGAGAATTCATAGCTCCTGATTTCTTTGTGTAGTTCTTGTGGGGTCCCATGGTGTGAACAAAGAACATTTACGGGAGAAAATTAAGAGAGACACTAAAATTAGGTCACACCCATTAAAAAACTTTTATCCTCACTATTTGGGCTGAGGGGACTTTAGATTCTGTACCTTAGTCAGATATCTGTCTCTGTTCTTACTCTAAGGACCATTATCAAACGTAACTTTCCTCCCTGTCTATGAGGCTAGGATCCTCATCACCTGCAGTTGAGAGTTCTGAAGGGTGTGGCCCCCCTGTTTGTTTATCAAGCCCCTGGAGTTGTGCTTTCTAGTCGCATGATGGTGGTAGTTTTGTGGACAGTGGCTGTGATGATAGTGACCTGCCTCAGTATAAATCAGATTGTCTGTCTGGGCTTGTTTCTTTTTATCTTCCTTCAAAAACCCTATACCAACATTGAATCCATGGTGCTTTAGCTTCTGTTCAGAAACGCTGAACTGGCACAATTCTTGGAATCCTCTTTTGAAGAATTTTATTCCAAAATTTCTATTGCTGAGATGTCTACAACCTCAGAGTGACCGACACTCCTATGTTTCTCCTTTTATCTTCCCCTTTCATCACCCCCACCCCACCCCCATGTCCAGGCTATGTTGACATGGAGGTCCATGAGAAGATATGGTCAGAGTAGAGAACTTTTCAAAAAGTATGTTTTCATGCTAATAGAAAAGAAGTCCTTATATACCCAATCCTTGCCCTACATCCATTTTAGGTTTTTGAGAGCAGAGAAGGAATTGAGAGATTTATTGTCTCCACTGTTTGGCAATTACCTTCAGTGCCCAGACCTAGTATAGTTCTTTACTTTTGATAGCTACTTCCCATCCCTTATGCTGTACAAGTACTTTGAAACCTTAGTAACTCCACAGCCATAGAAATCATTATTTTAACTGAGGAATGATTCTGAGATCTTGACTGATTGAAGACACTATTTGAAAACTCAATGTCAGTGATTGGGCTTTATTCCATGATTTCTGCATTTCATTCTGGGCAGTGATTTACTCACTAGATACTACCTGACCAAAACTGAATTAAATCTTGCCTGTATTTGAAGACTGGACTGTTTTATATAAGCTCAACTTTGTTATATAAAATACTGACATGTTTACCCCTTTTTATAAAAATGTAGTGCCATTCAGAAAACAGAGTAAAATCAAGTCATGAATAACATTTAAAATACCAGAATATGAAGTATGACTTCACCCAACGAGTATTATAAACACCTTGTTTAATGGAATTTATGAAGGTTTAGAATGTATAATTAAATTTTTGAAAAATGAAGTTCTAACATTACATAAGATATAAATCTCTTTGGCTCTAGAAAATTTAATGAAAAGTGTGTTTTAGTTTTTAAACCACTCGCTTTCCTAGTGGGTAAGTTATAGACTACAGAGCTCTTGGCTTCCTAGTGTGGGTTCTATTTATTCTCCCATCCTGCTTCTGCTGAGTCTCTCCATCCTAGTGGTGCTGGTGATGATAACGAACATATTATTGAGCACCTAATATCTACCAAGTGCAGTGGTAAGGATTTCACACACATTATGTTATTTAATTCCTTGTCTGAGAGATGAGGAAATTGAGGCTTAGAGAGGCGAAGTAACTAATCTCAGGTCTGCCAGCTGAGACATAGTAAAACAAGGATGCAGAGATGGGCCACACTAGCCACACTATCTTTTGATTTTCTCAATTTTGCAGCACTTAACTGGATTTCAGTTTTTTGTTTACCACTGGCCTTGGGTCCCCACAGATTCCTCAGACATTTGAAATAATCCCTTTTTGTCTTAAGCCTTAGGCACTCTCAGCCTTGGTCTACTTGGTGGGCTGGCTGTTTCCAGATTTGTGAAACACACACACACAGCTGTGTAAGAGAAATAGCCTGGTTGTATCTTAAAGATGCGTAATATATGCCTCCTTCCCTCTTCCTTCCTCCTTTTTCTCTTTTTGCCAGTGTTCTGTTTTACAGAAGGCACAGGTTTTTGTTTTTGTTTTTCCCCTGTAAGAAGCATTGGAATTCAGTTCAGGGCAGTCCTGGCATTGATCCTCTAAAAGCCACACAGGGACTAGGCAAATGACAGTGTGAAACACGGAATGGGTTATCTGAAAATAGGGTACTAGGCAGTGGCTTCCATGTGATTTGTCATCATGTTAATGAGACTTGACTCCATCGGTCTGCCGAAGAAAGTTAGACTCTCCTGAGCAGAGGACACACACTTGATCTTACAATGAGCATGGTAGATGAGTCATTTCTGTTATAAATCGATCTTGACAGGCAATGTCAGAAGCTCAGGGCCAATATGTCAGTGTCATTTACTGAGCCCTAACCTGGCCACCATACAATTACTCCTGGGCTTTTCCTCTTGAGTGCACCACTGTCTTTCTATTTGACAAGGTATTAATTACTGGATCTGGGAAGTTCAATGTGTCTGATTTTGCTCCCTCACTCAAACTCATGTCAGTCTCTGTGCATGCTACAATTAGGCATGAAGAGTAAGGCTAGCAGACTAGAAGGACTAACTTGATCTCCACAATTCCTCCCGGTAAACCTATAAAATATATGTAGTTGGAGGTCAGAAAATTTTTAGTAGTTCATTCCATTCTATGTTTTGATTGTGATTGTCACTGTTATTGCCATTACTAGAAAACCTACCATCTACCACACACTAAAAAAAAATAAAAAAAATAAAATAAAATGATTTTTGCTACATTCCTGAACTACCTTGAGTGCAAGTTGTGAATCAGAAAAAAAAATATTTTGCAGGTTTTCTCTAAGTTGAAAAATATATATTCTTGAAGATCAAGTATAGAGTACATTTTACATACCCAAAGACTCCCCTTAAAACCATGTCTCTGTTAAACCATCTCTGAGCCTTCAGCAGAGTTAGAACCCTGCCCTGTATTTCCACCTTACACACGGGGTCTATCTCTTAGGGTAACACAATTTTTCTTCCTGTATTTTTCTGTTTCCCTATTTCAAGCAAGTAACCAGCCCTTTTTGGCCTTCTTATCTCAGGTATGATTTATATTTGTGGGCCAAAAGCCAAGTTTGTCTGCAAGACACAAAGCTTCTGGATTTTTAAAAAGACTAAACCCTTTGAAGATATATGCAAGGTATGTTGGAGGCCTATGGTATATAAAGGATTGAACCTTTGAGAAACTCCCCAAAAGAGGATGGGGAGTTAGTGGAATCTGGGCATAGGTCCCAGAAAGAGCAAGTACTTGCATTTAGCTCTGTGGCAGCGCTCGAGAAGCTTGCATGGCTCGGAGGGGAGGACTGAGGCCTGAACCCTGATGGGGGTTTCCCAGCCTCAGCAAAGATGCCCACTCCCCACACGGGGACAGAAGCAGTAGAGCGCTGGATCTGAAGGGACCATGCAGGCTCTACAGTGGACATATCACTGCTGATCAGGGCAGACTGAGGAGCAGTGAGTACAGGGGCCTCTTGAGGCTTGGGGTCGTGTAAGCTCCCAGGCCTATGCCTGGCTCTGCAGATTCACTCCCAGCAATGGCTTCAGGTACTGCTCTCCGTTTGCTGGTTTAAAGTAACAAACGCCTTCACAGTAAAACTTTCCACTATTAATAGCTAATGTAACTCTGCTTTCCTACAAAGCAGTAACAAGAACTTTTCCCTCTGCTTTTAAACCCTTTTCAGGTTCCAAGTCTAATGCATTCTTTTACCTAACCTACTTTACAAAGTTATTCAACTCCATTCTGTCTAAATACAATTTGCAGTGCTCTGGGGACCTTGGGACACTTGGTCTTAAGTAGTGATCCTGGTGACTCCAGCTTTTTCGTTGACTTTAGTTATTGTGCCCAGCCATTACCTGTTTGAAATAGGTGCACGATTGGGAATGAAGCAGAGAAACCTGGCGTTTGTCCTCGGTGGGTGGGCAGATTATTATGGGAAGAAAGCCTAGAGAAGACAGAATGGATTCCAACTTGGGATGACCAAAACAGAATAAAGCTAAGCAAGCAAAGATACAGAACTTAGATTGAAGTCAGTGAATGAAGAGGTGGTACGTACCTTGAAAGGGATCTGCCCACTTCTGGGAGCTCTGTCTGCAGAATGGAAGGATGAGGATGGGTTGCCAGTTATCCACATTTTTGGGTTTAACTAGCTCCTGTCAATGAGTATATCGGATTGAAGAGCTAAATAAGAGTCACGGTGAACTTTAATAAACTTATTTTGGAAACGTTTGGAATCCCCAGGTAGGTTGGACTGCCCTGTTGCTGCCAGTAGAGACGGAATAACACATTTGGTTTTAGAGTTCATCTACACAGTTGTGTGGTACCATCCCATTTCCTTTGTGTCCTGAATTTGTTCCTGTCTCCACTGGCACTGTCTTCCTTAAATCATAAATGCCTAGAGGTTAGGCACAGTGTCTGTTTAATTAACTTTGTAAAATGCCTAGCACAACTCTACACACAGGAAATTATGAAATGTGCTTGGATAATGAGCCAATATTTGACAAGTGGAAAAGGGCTCTCCTAGTCACTTAAAATAAATATCAAATTTCACATGACGCTTCTTAGCCTCTTTTGGGCCTCTTGTTAGTTTATTGGAAGTATAAGGGGTGTCAGTAGGGGCACCCAGGGAACTGGTGTTTATTTCTATGGATGAGAATATTTCCGAGGTTCATACTTGTGGAACTCCATTGAAGCAAGGCCCCATATGGCTACCTCGTTGGGTGCCGGGAATGCTTGATTCCAGTGCCTCTGAGCCTGCCCCATGCCTGTTTTCTTTTAGCAGATGCAGGGCAGCTGGCATTGAGACCTGCATGTAGTAAGTGTGAGCCTGGCCACCGGGGGATGATATGCATGGATAAAATGCATTTCTTTGTTCATTTGCTCAGGACAGGGCCAAATAAAACAAACCAGACTACACGAAACCCCAAAAGGCTTGTTAGCTCAAAATGTGACTGTAAATTAGCAAAGATATAAGGAACAAGAATCAGTAATAAAAGTAAATCCAAACTTCTCTCTGAGTAGTCAAATTTTAGGCATCCGTAGTCCTTGAAATGTAAAGGATTATGAATGTATCCAGGACACAATTGGACCAGCAAGGACAGCACTATTGTTGATGCTGACAAGGAATGGAGAGGGGTGGTAAGAGCTCACACCATGGTAAGAGCCTCAGAGCTAATGACGTCAGTGGTCCAGGAATTAAAAAGAAAAAAAGGAAGTCTTGAAAAAAGCCTTGAAATGTTTGCCTGTAATAGTTCCAGAACAGTTATCACAGCTGTCATGTCTCTGGGACCTATTTCAAAAACTGCTTTAAGTGTCCGTCTTGTTAGATAGCCCACACTTGAAGACATTCCTTGGCAGATAATTACTGGAGGTGGTATCTAGCAAAAGCTACAAACAGGCTTATTAAACTATTCAATGAAGACTCTGGAGAAGGGCCTGGAAAGGAGAGATGGTCAGTACAGAAATAAAAAAACAAATCTCTGAAAGTTTTTGTCTCGTTTGATGAATTACCTCAGGTTTAAATTGGAGGAGGAAGATTTAAAGGGCAGTGCTTGGAGTGAGGGAGCGGTATGTCTCACAGCCCACCAGCCATCAGGAGGCTGAGCACATCAGGCAGAGTCAGTCCTAAAGGGATGTGTTCCCAGCTCTCTGCTTTTCTCTGTTCTCTGCCTCCAGGTCTCTTCCTCCAGGTGCTTGTGTCTTCATCTGTCAATTTGAAGCAGATGGCTTCCACCTCTGTATCTCTGGCCTCAATCACACATTTTAAATTATTCAAGAGGATGTTTCCACTTGGAAACTAAAATTTGGCCTATATAAACCTAACTCATCACCTTCTATGGAAAACTGCTTGCCCCGTTGCATTTGTCCTTCTTCTAAGAGATACCACACCCCTTTTTTATTCCTGTACCACCAATAAAAAAAATGCTGAGGTCCGTATTGACTTCCTATTCCCAGCTTTTGCATAATTAACAATTCATCCTAACTAGTTTCTTCCAATATCCTTTCCCACAACCTGGACATTTCAGGCCCTCTTCTTGGCAGACTTGGACTGTTTCATCCATGTCTGCACTGTACGTGTACCTGTTTATGGTTTCAAACTTCCATAAGAATGGTGATTTGTATTGTTGATATCTTTCTCACTGCTCACTCACTTGATCCTCATAATACTTAATGGACAAAGAAACTAAAACTCGGTGACTCATCAAGGTCATAGCTATGCAGTGGTAGGCTAGGTTTCCTGACTCCAAATCTCTAGCTCTTTTGGACAAAAAGAGTCTCTTTTTATGTCATATAATTTAAAAGTCTAGTCAGTGCCCTTGATATCTTCTCCCCAGTGCTACCCCTCTCCAGGCAGTGGTAACAAATGTGCTATACACTGAAGTTGTGAGTCCCAGCGAATCCTGCAGGACCTAACCTTTACTCATCTCTCTCTCTTTCTCTTTTTTTTTTTTTAATAGATTTTAGTTTTTAGAGCAGTCTTAGAGTCACAGCAAAATTGAGTGGAGAGTACACAGAGTTCCCCTATACCTCTTCTCCCCTCACATACACAGCATCCCTAAGCACAGCATCCAGCACCAGAGGGCTACACGTGTTGCAACCCATGAACTGACACTGACACATTGTAACCACCCAACGTCCATAGTTTACATTAGGGTTCACTCTTGGTGTTGTATGATCTGTGGGTCTTGACGTATAATAACATATCTACCATTGCAGCATCATGCAGAACAGTGTACTGCCCTAAAGATCCTCTGTGCTGTACTTATTTACCCCTACGTCCCCTCTAACAGCTGATCTTTTCACTGTCTCCATAGTGTTGCCTTTTCCATAATGTCATATAGTGGGAATCAAACAGTATGTAGCCTTCTATATTGGCTTGTTTCATTTATTAATATTCATTTAAGATTCTTCCATGTCCTATCACTGTTACCTCATTTTTTTTTTTTTTAGTTCAGAATTTAATTCCATTGTATGGATGTACCACAGTTTATTCATTAGCCTACTAAAGGACATCTTAATTGCTTCCAGGTTTTTGATAATTATGAATAAAGTTCCTATAAACATCCATGTGCAGGTTGGTGTAAACACGAGTTTTAAATTCATTTGGGCAAATCCTAAGGAATGCAATTACTGAATCATATGGTAAAGATTATGTTTAGCTTTGTAGGAAACTGCCAAATTGTTCTCCAAAATGACTCTACCAGTTTGCATTCCCCTCAGCAATGAATGAGATTTCCTGTTAGTCTATATTCTTGTCAGCATTTGCTGGTGTCAGTGTTTTGAATTTTAGCAATTCTGATAGGTATGCCTTATAGTGGTATATCATCATTGCTTTAATTTGCAATTATCTAATGATGCGTGATGTCGAGTATATTTTTATGTGCTTTTATTTGCCATCTGTACATCTTCTTTGGTGAAGTATGTGTTCATAACATTTGCCCATTTAAAAAATTAGGTTGCTTGTTTTCTTATTATTGAGTTTTAAGAGTCCTTTGTATACTTTGGATAACAGTTCTTTATTAGATCTGTCTTTTGCAATGATTTGCTCCCAGTCTGTGACTTGTCTTTTCATTTCTTTTTCATTTTTTGCACAGCACATATTTTATGGAAGTCCAGTTCATTAATCCTTTCTTTCATGGATCATACCTTTGGTATTTTATCTAAAAACTCATTGCCAAACTGAAAGTCATCAAGATTCTCTTCTATGTTATCTACTAGGAGTTTTATAGTTTTGCATTTCATATTTAGGTCTATGATCCATTTTGAGCTAATCTTTGTGAAGGGTGTAAGGTCTGTGTCTAGAATAATTTTTTTTTATATGTGGAAGTACATTTGTTTCAGTGCCATTTGTTGCAAAGACTATCCTTCATCCATTGAATTGCCTTTGCTTCTTTGTCAGAGATCAATTGACTATATTTTGTGGGTTCATTTCTGGTCTCTCTGTTCTATTTCATGGATCTATTTGTCTTTTCTTTTACTAATACCACACTGGCTTGATTGCTAAAGCTTTATAGGAAGTTGAATAATGTCAGTCCTCTGACTTTAATCTTCTTCAATATTGTGTTGGCTATTCTGGGTCTTTGCCTCTCCATATAAACTTTAAAATTAATTTGCTGGTATCCACAAAATAATTTTCTGGTATTTTGACTGGGATTGAATTGAATCTGTATAACAAGTTGGGAAGAACTGACATCTCAACAATATTGAGTCTTTCTGTACATGAACATGGAAAGAACACGAACATATCTCTCCATTTATGTAGTTCTTCTTTGATTCCTTTCTTCAGAGTTTTGTAATTTTTCTCATATTGGTCTTGTACACATTTTGTTAGATTTATACCTAAAGTGGTTTTTTGGGGGCGGAGAAGTTCATGTAAGCGGTATTTCGTTTTTAATTTTAATTTCCAATTGTTCTATGCTAGTCTATACAAAAGCAATTGACTTTGCACATTAATCTCATATCTTGCAACTTTGTTATAATCACTTATTATTAGTTCCAGGAGGTTTATTTTTTGGTTGTAAATTCTTTCATATTTCTACATAGACAAATGTTACCTATCAATGAAGACAGTTTTATTCCTTCTTTTCCAATCTGTATACATTTTATTTCCTTTTCTTGTCTTATTTTACTAGCCAGGACTTCCAGTATGATGTTGAAAAACAATGGTGAGAGAGCGTATCTCTGCCTTTTTCCTGATCTCAACAGGAAAGCTTCTAATGTTAAATCTGATGTTTGTTGTAGGTTTTTTGTAGATATTCTTTATCAAGTTGAAGAAGTTCCCCTACATCCTCATTTTCTGAGACTTTTTATCATGAATGAGTATTGGATTTTGCCAGACACCTTTTCTGCATCTACTGATATACTCATGTGATTTTTTTTCTTTAGCTGGTTCATGTGATGGATTATATTAATTGATTTTCAAATGTTGCACCAGCCTTGCACACCCTTTTATCAATATCACTTGATCATGGTGTATATTTTAAAATATATTTTTGCATTTTATTTGTTAATATTTTGTTGAGGATTTACATCTTTGTTTACGAGGGATATTGGCCTGTAGTTTTCTTTTCTCATATGTTTTTGTGTGAAGCTGGCCTCAGAATGAGTGAAGAATTCACAGATTTTTAGAGAGTAATTTCTTCCTTCAGTGTTTGATAGAATTCACTAGTGAACCTACCTGGGACTGGTACTTTCTTCTTTGGAAGATTATTAATTTTTGATTCCATTTCTTTAATAAATACAGGCCTATTCAGATTGCCTATGTCTTCGTGTGTGAGTTTTGGTAGATCGTATCTTTCAAAGAATTGGTCCATTTCATCTAAGTTACCAAGTTTGTGAGTATAATGTTGTTAATAACATTCCTTTATTAATTTTTAATGTTCATGGGTTCTGCAGTAATGTTCCTTTGCTCATTTATGATATTAGTAATTTGTCTTCTCTCTCTTTTTCCCCCTCTTAGTCAGCCTGTCCAGAGGCTTATTGATTTTGTTGACCTTAACTTTTAGTTTTGTTGATTTTCTCTATTGATTTTCTATTTTCAATTTCATTGATTTCTGCTCAAATTTTAATTACTTTCTTTTGCTTATTTTGGACGTAATTTGCTTCCCTTTTTCCTAATTTCCTAAGGTGGAAGCTTAAATTATTATTATTATTTTTTTAATTTATTGGGGTGACAATTATTAATGAAATTAAATAATTTCAGGTGTACAATTCTGTATTACATCATCTATAAATCCCATTGTGTGTTCACCACCCAGAGTCAGTTCTTCTTCCATCACCATATATTTTATCCCCCTTACCCTCATCTCCCTCCCCCCACCCCCCTTACCCTCTGGTAATTACTAAACTATTGGAAGCTTAGATTATTGATTTTAGATCTTCTTTTGTAAAATATGCATTCAATGTTATAAATCCTCCTCTAAACACTGCTTTCACTGTATTCCACAAATTTTGATGTTATGTTTTAATTTTACTTACATCAAAATATTATTAACATTTATTTTGAGATTTTCTCTTTAACTTATGTGTTATTTAGATATGTACTGTATAATCTCCAATTATTTGGGGGATTCTCAGCTATCTTTCTGTTATTTAGCCTAGTTTAATTCCATTGTTGCCTGAGAGCATACATTTTATAATTTTTACTCTTTTAAATTTGTTAAGATATATTTTATGACTCCAAATGTGGTCTGTCTTGGTGTTATGTGAGCTTGAGAAGAATGTGTATCATGGTATTGTTGGATGGTGTATTTTATAGATGTCAATTAGATCAACTTGATTGATGATGCTATTGAGTTCACCTGTATCCTTACTGATTTTCTGCCTGCTGTATCTGTCCATTACTGATGGAGGGGTTTTGAAGTCTCCAACTCTAACAGGGGACTCATCTATTTTTCCTTGTAATTCTATCAAGTTTTGCCTTATATCTCCTCATCTTTTTTGCTCAAATGTGTCTGGATTTTGCAATTTAATGTGTGAGTTTGAAAAAATAAAGACCAAAGATGAAGAAATTTTAAAAAGCATTGAAAAAGTAAACAATTCTTTGTGGATCTAGAGGACATTATGCTAACTGAAATAAGTCAAACTGAGAGAGACAAATGCCATATGATCTCACTTATGTGTGAAATCTAAGGAACAGAAAAAACGAACAAATGAAACAGAAATACATTCATAGATGCAGAGAATAAATTGATGGTTGCTAGATGGGAGGGGATTGGGGGGATGAGTGAGAAAGGTGAAGGGATTAGGAAGTTCAAATTGGTAGTCACAAAATCATCATTGGTAGTCACTATGAAATACAGTATGAAGAAATACGAGGTCTAACAATTAAGCGCGAACTTGTTACAATGATGTTGCTAAACATTTTTGATATCAGAGGGATTATTCATTATGAATTTGTACCAACTGGACAAACAGTTAACCAAATTTACTATTTGGAAGTGCTGAAAAGGCTACGTGAAAAAGTTAGACAACCTGAACTTTTTGCCAACAATTCATGGCTCTTGCATCACGACAATGCACCAGCTCACACAGCACTGCCTGTGAGGGAGTTTTTAGCCAGTAAACAAATAACACTATTGGGACACCCTCCCTACTTGCCTGATCTGGCTCCCAATGACTTCTTTCTTTACCCGAAGATAAAAGAAATGTTGAAAGGAAGAAATTTTGATGATATGCAGGACATCAAGGGTAATACAACAACAGCTCTGATGGCCATTCCAGAAAAAGAGTTCCAAAATTGCTTTAAAGGCACTGGCGTCAATGCATAGCTTCCCAAGAGGAGTACTTCGAAGGTGACCATAGTGATATTCAGCAATGAGTTATGTAGCATTTTTTCTAGGATGAGTTTGCGAACTTAATTGTCTGAACTCCTATAGTCAATAATGTTGTAAAAACTATGAATGATGTCAGATAGGTACCACATTTATTGGGGGGATTACTTCATAAATTATATAAATGCCTAACCACTGCACTGTCTGCCTGAAACTAATTTAAAATAATATTGAATGTCAGCTATAATTAAAAAAATATTATGTATATGTACATACATATAGTCACAGGATGTAAAGTACAGCATAGGAAACATAGTCAGTGGTAATGGAATAGCTATGTACTCAGATGGGTAGTAGACTTGTTAGAGTTATCACTTTGTGAGAGGTGCAAATGTCTAATCATTATTTTGTTTTATACACCTGAAACTAATACAAATTAATTAAAGAAAACAATTCTTTAATGGGTAGTCAGATGGGTAGTAGACTTGTTGGAGTTATCACTTTTTGAGAGGTGCAAATGTCTAATCATTATTTTGTTTTATACACCTGAAACTAATACAAATTAATTAAAGAAAACAATTCTTTGAAATCAAAATTCCTGCTCCCTTAAAGAAAAAGGATATATCAAAGTGTAGTCTGAAAATTGTATTTAGAGTTATGGGATCTAGGCGTGAGTTGTAGCTCCAACATCTTGGACAACTTCTCCAAGCTTTAAAATAATAGCTCCCTCATGGAGTCATTGTGAGAATGCCACGAGATATGATTCTTTACAAATGCTAGTAAATATTTCTATGAAATCTTCAGTAAGGGTGAGAATATGATGACATTAAATATTGTTTCACAGATAACTGAAAAATGCTGTTTGAGCATATGTATACAAAAAGAACTCTGACACACAGTTCACTTTTTCACTTTTGTGTAGAGAAGAGGTGAATCCTGATTTCATTGTTTTACTTGGCTTACCTAAGAAAGTTGTACATTGCGTTACTAGTTTGCAGAATTTGAGATGAATGCTTAATGGATGTTTACAAAGAGGTGTTTTTTTTCTGTGACATGAGTTCATGCTATTGGGCTTACACCATCTGTCTGGCATACATTTACTTCAATTCTCAGCTAATTCTAATTAATGAATGTGTAATGGAAGCATTGAAAAATCTCTTTCATCATGAAGTGAGGCCTGAAATTATTCGTTGGTTTTGTGTGGGCCTTTTTTGTTTGTTTATAGAAGGTTTACTGCCAAATGAAGATTTTATTCCCTATTGCCTCAGCTGAACTAATATTTTTCCATAATAGAATTTCCGAAATACCACTTATGTAGTGTATATGGGCTTTCTTAAAGTATAACTAATTTCAGAGAGGTCCTCTTCCAGAACCTTAAACTTTATTTAATTTTTATTACAAATGTTTTAAAAACGAGTTCAACTAAGGCCTCAATGGGAGGACACTTGTAGGTTAGCAACTCAATTGTTAATTCCTGTCTCTTCCTCACTGGAGAAATCACTAATTATTGTCTTCCAATTCAGGCTTCGTCTTCCCCAGTCAGCTCCAGCCATGAACCAATCCTAATGATATAGTCATGTCCACACCTAGTAGGATTGGGAATTAGGCATGTTGCTATAGACCTGTACCCTCAGTGAGTCCTAGATAGCTCTTCTGACCAATTCGTGCAATATTCTGTACTGCCCCCCCAAGAAGAATACACAGCCTATGCAATCTACACAGACCACACACTCTCTTAGTCCCCAGGAGGTTTATGCATCCAATGCTACTCCAACAACAGTGTTAGCTGCCAAAATATTGTGAGGAAGACTAATAGAACTATCTTCAGTTATTAAAGGGGATAGAAGGTTTGGGAATAGGTAGAGAGAGGAAAATCTTTTCAGTTAAATCTTCCTTACAGAGGGTTAAGATATTTGAGCCTCATGCATGTATACTTTTCTTCTAATCTTGGTTATTGTTTTTATTTTCCAAAGCTGCTTTAGCAGATAAATGCTATAAATGTGAATTTTTAATTTGCTGCAGTGTATTTACAGCACAATTGTTTTTTGAGCCCTCTCATTTAATGTATACCAAGTGGATACTTGGGGAAGAAAAGAAATGGTATAACAAACAAATTGGGGGAAAATTTGATGGTAATATCAAATCTTATGTGCTATTTTCAACAAATTTTTCAAAGTCAAATTCCATTGGTTCCTGAAGCTAAATACCTCACACACGGTAGGTAAAGGAACTTAATGGAAAAGTACTATTTTGGGCAATGCAAGCACTTACGTATGCAAAATTTTATTGCCAAGTCTAGGTAGAATCTTGATGAAATCACATGCAATTTGTTGGAATATTTTGCTTCTAACCAGAAGTTTGACAAAATTTTCAGGGCACATAGATTGATTTTATCTTGTGTTTTAGCAGTTGCTATTATACAGAATGTATATAGGATATTACTGTTCTGACCACTTTAAAGTTCAGAAAGGCACCACAAAATACCATTGCAATCTGCTGGGTCTTAAAATGTAAAAATAATACAAGATAATGGGAAGGAGGGGAAAGAGTGCTGAGCATTGCAGTTTACTTTTCTTTTCAATACTTACTCTTCTTTGAAATTCAAGTAATATTGGACTTTCTGGTTAAAGATGTTAAAATTAAGACCTTTCTGTCCTTCTCTCCATGTAAAAGCCAACTTTTGAAAAATAGAATGAAAAATAGTAAATGTGTTTTCGATGAAATTAGTAAATACTCCAAACTCTGATCTGAAAAATAATATAATAGCTGCTAAGTGTAGTAAATAAACGCTGGACGAAAGTAAGGGTTTGTGTGTGTGCTGGCGACAGGGCAATGCCAAGAGATGAATTTCATCTCTCCAGATCTCAAGAAAGAGTTTGAAGTGCAGGATTCCCAAGAGTTGGCAGCCTACAGAGACTGAGGCAGAACAGTTGGGGTGTTTTGTGAACACAGAAGTTTCTCTGTACTCTAACTCCAAAAATTAGAGATGCAGGTGGGGCTAAATGCTTAACTCAAGGCAGGACCCCATCCAGGATACCACATTACATTTTATCATCATGTCTCCTTAGACTCCCGTTGGCTGTACCAGTTTCTTGAATTTTAAAAACTGTTTTCGATGACTTTGATAGGTTTGAAGAGTTCTGGTCGGATATTTTGTAGAATATTCTTCAGTTGATATTTGTCTGATATTTTTCTCATGATTAGACTAGGGTTATGGGTTTGGGGTCAGGAAGTGCCATTCTGATAATAATATATCAAGGGTATAGACTATTAGCATGCTTAACGCTGTTGACGTTAACCTTGATCACCTGGCTGAGGTCATGTTTGTCAGATTTCTCCACTGTAAAATTACTCTTTCCCCATTGTTCCATATCATCCTGTTCAGCAGGACATTACTATGCACAGCCCACACTTGAGGAGTGGAGAGTTTTGCTGCCTCTCCTTGAGGGAAGAATATCTTTGGAATTCTTCTGCATGGGAGATTTGCCTATTTTCCTTCCTTCCTTCCTTCCTTCCTTCCTTCCTTCCTTCCTTCCTTCCTTCCTTCCTTCCTTCCTTCCTTCCTTTCTTCCTTCCTTCCTCCCTTCCATCTATCTATCACTTATTTATATCAGTATAGATGTATGACTATTTCTTTCATACTATGGGCTATAATTCAATGCTACTTATTTTCGTTGTTGTTGAAATTGTTTCATTGTTGGGAGCTCTTTCAGTTACCTCCTGTATCTTTTTGACATACTCCTATCGTTGTGGGGGTTTTTGTTTGTTTGTTTGTTTTGTTTTTGTTTTGTTTTTTAATTTTTTTTTAGTAGATCTTTACTTTCTGGCACCTGGTAGAAGTGTTCCAAGTTTCAAGTTCATTTTATGTATTTCTTGCTCCAGGCCTAAAATCAGCCATTTTTTGAGAATGGTAGTAGAAAACAAGATCGGGGCACGAGGTGTACTCAGTGTTCCTGAAGTGTAGAGTACAGTGTTTATGTGTAATTACTTTGCCTTTTAGTCTTACAAAACCCACTCATTTTCAAAGTTACTTAGCATATTCTCTCCTGCTCCCTTCATACGTGTTTACATATTTGTAGTATACAATTAGGTTATGGTGTCATAGTCTGTGTTTCATTCTGGGATCCCACAACCTTCTAAATGATTTTTTAAATTGTATATATTAAGGTTCACTCTTTGTACTGTAAAGTTCTTTGAGGTTTGACAAATGCATGATGTCATGTATTCACCATTACAGTATAGAGTACAGTATAGAGAGATAACTCTCTACGGTATAGAGAGAACTTACTCCTGACAATTTCAATCCATTTGTAGTTTTCCCCTATTAAATTTTATGTATGAAAAACCTCCAGTCTACCCTTTCCATGGCTCTTCCTGTCCTTTCTGCTCCTTCCTCTTATGGCCAACACTGAGGTGCAGTCAGTGCGCCTGGCCTAAGTTTTACTCCCAGCTGCACTGAATTACTTGGAATTGTAGTCTATAAAACAGATGAAAAAAAGAAAGTTACTGATGCATGGTACGGAGGACATTGTAGTGATTGCTTTAGAAAATTCACATCCCAGTTAAGAGTGTGACTGCCAGCTTCCATAAATATGCTGCTTCTCCAAGGACAGCAACACAATGGAAAAAAGAAAAATCTCAGTAACCATAACAGCTCCCATTATTAATCTCTTAAAATGATATTTAATTCTGATAAAAATGATATTTAATTCTGAAAGCAACCTTCTGAGATTGGGATCGTCGTGTTCAATTTACAGATAAGGGAATATAAGACTTAGGAAAAGAGTTGAGGACACACTGTTAATAAGTAATAGAGCTGAAATCCAAACTCAGGACAGTCTCACTCCAAAACCCAAGCTGCCAACCAACATTTTCTTCCTTATCAGGTCCACATTTAGGCTTCACTCAGTGGAGATTTCTCCTTGAGTCAGAAAGATGGTGATTAATATTCATATTTCCAGTTCTGTGATAATTTTCTGTTTTAATGATTAAGACATTTGAATCGAGTGAGCTATGAGTTGCTTGCTACATGCAGTCTTGATCCATCTCTACAATTGACATTAGAAAAATGAAGTTAGGCTTCAGCAACTAAATTACAATACACATTTCAGAGTTATAAAGCACCTCACTGCTATGTTTTGTTTCAATAAATGAAGATACTGTAAATATGTCCAATTGATATAGCACCTTTCATTTGAAAATTTTACTATCTCTATGCCATTCATAAATCATCAAACCATTTTGAGAAGAAGAATTCCTTAATAAATCCCTCTCATGAAATTTGAAGTTAAAAATGTTGAACTCTCTGATATTTAAAATTTTTTTCTATGTTTATTAATAGAACAAACAAGCAGTGATGATTTTCCAAAAGACGAATAAGGCTTAAATGTCTTGGATTCTTTTAAGTGTCTCCTCTTTTTTGTGTGTCTTCTCTTCTAAATCCATTAAACTAAGAGTTGTGGTTTTTTTAAGTTAAAAAAATCTATGTGCTTAAGTATATCACTTGCAACAATACAGTATTGATTTCAACTAATATAACTTTTTATGTAATTCCTATTGTTATTATCCTGGTATAGGACTTAACTTTTCGTACTTGAATCATCGCAATGATCTCCTAACAGGTAGGTATACCTATCTCTCGTGTCTTTTCCTCTTCTTCAAACATATACATGTGCAGTACTGTGCTGTTAATTGTGTTAATTACAGCTAGAGGGGTCTCTTTCAGAAAGGGGAACTCCGATCTAGTTTCACATCCCATGGAAAGTGCTTGTTATTTGAAGTTAAGGTAGCCCTGGATTGGATAACCCTATCTACTCCACTGATTAAACTTGAGCAAATTACTTAATTCAGCTAATTTTCAGTTTCTTATTCTTTGAGGGAACCCTGAAAAATTGCCATAAAATTAAATGAGACAGAGTATGCAAATAAATATTAGTTCTCATTTTCCTATTCATAACTGGACACCTACCTAACTTTACAGCTTGTTTTCCCAAACTACTAGGTAAATGGTAGATACATTATCTACTATTTTTGAAACAAGTTTTGTCTTTCCCTTGTTCTGTACAATTTGTCATGTGTTTTCTACAACTGGAATGTACTTCCTTCCATACTTTCATCTGCCAAAGATGTCGGTTCTTTTATTGTTCAGTCTAGCTGCTGACATGAAAGATCTTCTTTTGATGGCTCAGCCCCATTGTTTCCTAACCTAAGGTCCTGGACAGGCAGACCATAAAATAATACATTTCTCATCCTAGGGGTATGTATGTGTGTGGTAATTTACAAGTATGCATGACCACTAAGGCACAGACTTTTCTTAACTCCTACCGTACTTCTCCAGCACGCAAAATTGGGATTCTGTGTAAGTTTCTTTATAGCACTATAGTTGTCCCATGTTAGGAAAGGATTCTGGCTCCGGGCTTCAGTCCTCATGACTGGGATCCTGATGCTTCCTAAATCTTGATAGCTCCTGCTTTGGAGGACTATCACCACCTGTGGTAGGGGTCTTAACCTGCAAAAATTAACCTGCAGATGATCTCACACTTAAGTTGGTATCTTCACTTGACAGAATCATTCTGCAGACTACCTATAGGATTGGCTCACAATTCTGATTTCCGCTGTGCTTCTTTGGGCATTATAATGTTGACTTCTGACTTCGTCTCTTAGGGACAAACTTTGTAGCCAAGTCAATTTCCTACCTATCCATTTCTTTCTGGTTATTCTCTCAGTCTGGGCACTGAGAATTGAGATCCCATCTTGCTTTATGCTTAGGAGCAATGGGCTACTTATCACTGAAGGCTAGCTCATATTCTTCTTCTTCTAGAAACTCCCCTTCCATATTCATATATGACCTATGAACTCCTTCGCTGAACAACTATATATTGAGCATCCAGTATTTGGCACACACTTGGGATACAGCAGAGAAACACAAAACAAAAAAAGAAAACACACAATCTCTGTCCTCGTGGAGTTTTTGTTTACGTGGCTTATTGTATTTTTAGATTGCCTTTTATTAGTTCTTTGCAAATACTGTAATAAAAGAACAGAAGACTTAAATGATCATGTGTAGTGACCCTCAGTGACCCCCAGAAGATTTGTCCATCCTACCCCCAGAACCTATGAACGTGACCTTATTTGCAAAAAAAGGATCTTTGCATATGTAACTAAGTTAAAGATCTCAAGATGAGATCATCCTGGATTATCCGGTTGGTCTCTAAATCCAATAAAAATGTGTCCTTATAAGAGATGGAAGAGAAGACAGGCCCAGAAAAGCCCATGTGAAGATGGAAGCATAGATAGGAGTGGTGCCGCCATACACCAAAAAACACCTGAAGCTCTCTGGTGAGAGGAAGAGGCAAGGAAAGATTGTTTCCTAGAGCCTTTGAAAGGAATGCAGCCCTGCTGACACCTTGATTTCAGACTTCTGGCCTCCAGAACTGTGACAGAATAAATTTCTGTTGTTTTCAGCCCCTGAGTGTGTGACTATTTGTTAAGGCAGCCACAAAAACTAATATAGTGCCATATTTTGCAGTATACCAGGGCTGGTTAAGATCTTTAGAACTCATAAATAGTAAAAAGATTACAGTGTCCCTTCTTCGCCTATGCTGCAATGTGTAATTTAAGAAAACCAATTCTAAACTGAAAGACCCAAATGTGCATGCTGAAATTAAAATAGTTCCCTTTCAGCTTTTCTGCTTATAAAACTCTGAAGAGTCCATAAAGTATAATTTGGTCTTTTTTTTATCTGTAGACCAGAAATAATAAGCCACCCCACTGGGTTGTTGTGGGGATAAAGTGATAACAACATGTTAAAATGCTTCACATGAGGTCCATCACTTGGTAAACGTGCTTTTCTTTATTTCAGGACTGGTGATGGGGTGATGGCAGGGTAGAAGGAAGATGTGAGTTTGATTTATTTCTCAGCTCTTTCTACTGACTCAGTGGTTCTAGGTCTGTGAAGCAGAGACATGAGAGCATTTGAATGAACATAGCTCTACAGATTTATTAAGGTATCATTCTACCATACGCTGGCACTTAGTTAATCTCACAGCAATTCATTTTTACACTTTGTTTTTTCTACTCTCTAGACAAGGTCATTTGTCCCTTATTGGGATGTCCTAGAGTCATAAGGCAAGATGCAGTTGGGTTTGACTCCCAATAAACAAATCATAAAACAGTTTTCCTTGAGAAGATGAGAGGAAAGTAACAGACCTTTCTCCTTGAGATGTTTCTGGGTTGGTCAGTTGTTGATTGAATGGCTGTGAGCCGTGCATGGGCCCTAAGCATTTCTTCCAAATGAGAATGAAAATGACAATTTCTTTGGAAAATTTTTCATGCTGTCAATTATATCTTACCTCCTGGAGAGACTAACCAGATAGACTCCTCTGACAATATGTAAAAGAAGCATCTTAAGTGCCACTGTGTTGTCCTCAGAGCTTTAGTAACTCATAATACTTCCTCAAAACTATAAAACTATATCTCAAATTATTTTACTTTTTTAATTAAAAGAATTCTCTGACCTTTCTCTGAATTCAGCTGCTCCCTAGAAAATTCATTGTAGCTGAAGTCATACTTTACTCTGGCCTTCCAAACATACTCATTTCTGTGCAAACAGGTTTTCTCCTATTCATTTGAAAATGGGGAAAACAATAACAGGGTATTTTTTTTTTTTGTCACAATGTTATTTTCTGAATTGACTTCCAATTGAGTTAGATCAAACCTACTAGCACTGTGATCGCTAACTTGCATTCACACGTCTGCCTTATCCCTAAGTCAATGCTGTACGCATTTGATATACTCCAATGAATTCTTTTTTTTTTAATTTCTTTTTTATTAGTTTCAGGTGTACAAGACCAGGTAATACTTAGACGTTCATCATTTATATCCCTTACACTGTGGACCCCCCTCCCCCCATCCACTATCCCTCCGACCTCGCACAGAACCATCACATTATATATATAAAATTATAGTTGGCATTCATTATTGTTTAGCTTCTGGTGTACAATGCCATGATCAGGCATCTACAGTATCCCTGAGGTGGTCTCCCAACTCAGGGTTTTTGAAAATTAATTTGGGTACTCCAATGAATTCTTGATGTTCAACTTCCGGTGAGCCAAGTTAAGCATGAGCTCAGTCGTAGTAGAATTTAGTAGCTGGTACAATCATGCAGTATACTGTACTTTGCCATGATAATGCACACTTTTTTGCCCAAATTTGTAAGGGAAATATAAGGATATGCATTGTACATGGGTAGTATGAATTCCTTATCTACATAAATGTGTTTAATTCTTTTATTTATGCTTATGAGTTAAAAGTGTAACTCTGGAAATCAATATCTGTGTGCAAAATAATACCCTGGGATATGATAATTAGTTTTGTTAACTTGCAACAAACTTGCAACGTTGAAGAGTTCTTGGCCTTCTATGATGCATAAATATCATAAATTTGTTACTGGTACATAACATTTCCTGTACCTTGTATCTGTTCCTGTGTTTTGTAATTATTTGTTACATGAAATTTCTTATACCACAATATGTTAAAAAAGAAATTCTAAAATTCCTTTATAATACAAAAAAACAAGTACCTAAATGTAAACCAATAAAAATTTGAATTAAAACTTTGAAACGAAAGATTTTTTTTCCTGAGTTTGGGCTAAAAACATGGCTGCGCATTTTACACGGGGGTGCATAATGCATGGCAAAATACGGTACTTGTTGATAGCCATCTTCTGTTCTGATTGTCTGGTGCCCATGTTAGATATTTGGAGGATCACCTTGTTTAACCGCCATACTTTAGTACTGTTATGTGGAATAAGTGGTTGTAGAAGTACATGAAGTGTTCAGAAAGTGTTCAGTGTGTGGAAAACAATTTACTTCCTATAATGTGTTGAGTTAAATCTCATTCTTTGGAACGATTGGGAAAACTGATGGACGATATTATGCTATTCTCCATTTAGTTTAAATGATAGTTATTGGGAGAGTTATCTCTCTTCTAAATGTAACCCATTTGTTTGCAGGCGTCCATCATGAGTCCTTCGTGCTACCCTCATGAAATCTGGGGAACATGGAGACCTAAAGCAAGCATCTGAGAAGCTCTGGCCATGGCTTCTGCTGTGAGTAACAAAGTCCTTTGTTTCTGACCCAGCAGTCTCATGCCTTTTGTCTGCATCCATGAAATAGCAACAGGCTTATCTGTTAGTTTGTAAGTAGGGTAAAATCTCAAGACCCTACATAGTTCCTGACACTTTAAAAATATTTCTATTTACACCCATAAAATAGGTCTTATAATGGTTATATTATTTCAAATAATCAGTGACCATGACCAGTATAGAGTCTTGGTTTTTAGTTCTGATTCTACTGTTAAGTGAATGATCTTGAGTAAGTGTTTATCCCTCTTGGACTCTTTCTTCATCTGTAAAATGAGGGCATTTAACTAGATCACTGTTTTTTCAATTGTGCTCTGGGGCACTCATGGCCAGTCATTTTAAGGGCCCTCTCATTAGCCCCTGGTTGGGGCTGCTGGATAGAGTTGGAAACAATGATACTGTTAGGTTGACTGGCCTCGCCTCCTACCCTCAGCAGGTCTGCCAGCTGTGCTGTAGTAGGTACTGTCCTTGGTTTGTGTCCTTTAATATTTCTCTCAGCTGCCATTTCTTTATAGATTAAAACAGTTTCATTAGGATCCCTTTCTAATAAATTCCTAAGTATTGAGGGTGAAAATGCTCATGAAAATGTGCTTAAAGTCCTGATACAGAAAAGAACAAAAAGAGAAAGAGAGGGCCGGCCTGGTGGCTCAGGTGGTTGGAGCGCCATGCTCCTAATGCCAAGGTTGCCGGTTTGATTCCCACATGGGCCAGTGAGCTGTGCTCTCTACAGCTAAGATTGTGAACAACAGCTCTCCCTGGAATGGGCTGCCTTGAGCAGCCAGAGGTTGGCGTGAGCTGCTGTGGGTTGCTGAGTGCTGCTGTGGGCTGCGGTGTGCTGCTGTGGGCTGCCACGAGTGGCTGGCTGGCAGCCAGCGTGAGTGGCCGGCAGCCAGTGTGAGTGGCCGGCAGCCAGTGTGAGCAGCCAGCAGCCAGCAAGAGCTGCCGTGAGCTGCTGTGAGTGGCCCACTGATGACTGGTGACAGACTGCGTCAGCGGGGGGGAGAAGGGGGGGTATAAGGCTCAGGGAGCATGGGTTAGGGGGCTGTGTCCTACATAACTAGACTGAGAAACATTGGCTTGAACCAAAGTGGGGGGAGGTGGAAGAAGGGGGCAAAAATAAAAAGAGAAAGATAGGGGCCTAGGGAGAATGTATAGCCACTTAGTAAACAGCAACTCTCAGGAAATAAAATTAAATATGAATAATAGTGGTTATTTCTGGTTATTGATTTTTATTTTACTATTTATGCTTCTTCATATTTCAATTTGTCTCTAATAATCACACATGACTTTTAAAATTGGAAAAACTTCATTAAACAAAGGTTAAAAAATGAGAAAGAAGAAAAAATACGTCAAGGTCAAAGTGTGAAAGACCATGTTAAGAAGTATTAGGATTCCATGCTAGAGATAATGGGAATCCACTGGTGATTTTAAGCAAGAAAATAACTTATTATACCTGATCAGGAGAGTTTTTAGATCAGATTTTTGAAGGATTCTGCTGGTATGTAGGGAGGTATTGCACTGGCTGGAATAGTGGATTTAAACAGAGGTCTTTTTCAAACCCAAAAGTAGCGGAAGTGCAGGCCCTCGGACAGGTGCTTGGCCAGTACTTGCCAACTATTTTCACTTAGGTGAGCACTTCTTTCTCCTATTCAAGGGAGCTGCCCTATACTTCATCAAAATAGTCTGAATGTCACCTAGAGAACTTGTCGAATTTGTTAGCCTCCACTGCCTTTGAATTTCTGGTCATCTGAGGGTTTCTGAATTGGGCATTTTTCTTTCTAAAAACTGAATTTGATTTCATATGATTGGTTATACTAATTTGCAGTGGCATACTACTATAGCAGTATAGTGCAATGAGAAATTATGCAAATAAGCATGGTATATTTCAGGGTTTTTTTTGTTGTTGTTTGATACGTATGTTGGGGTTTGGGACTTTATGCGATCCTGTAATTATTACCAAAGAGAAAATTTAAGTAAAAAGAATATAAAAGGGGCTTCATCAAAAAGTGTTCGTAGGCACATTAATTAATATGACTGTTAATACCAGAATGTGAAGGGAATCATGAATCAGATTAAGAAGTGCCTCTTAGAAGTGCCTTCTCTTCAATTTCATTTAGGCACAAGATTTAGAGGATTCAAAGCATGTGCTAAGGTCGTATGCTCATGGCAACACTATGAAACTGTGCAGCACCAACTTTCTCTGAGGGTGTCACTGGCTTCCGGGTTTAAAGTATGCAGCTGTATTGTGAGGTTCTTAACTGTTCTGCATTTTCAACAAGCATTATCCAAAAGGAATTTCCCGTCTGCTGCTTGAATATCCTGCTTTTGTCATCTTACCAAAACATGAAATCAGTGCAGCTTTGCAGTTGCTCCTCTTTTCAATGGATCAGCTGCCCAGCACTTCCAGGGACAATTCCAGGTGCAAAAGGAGGCTATCAACGCAAATTACAGTGAAAAGTTGAGCAATAATCTGGTGGATTTGATCATGACAGACAACCAGTCTCTAATTCAGATGCAGACAGTGTAAAGTTGTTATCCGCAGCAATGCTGCACATTGCTTCAGCTCCTTCACTTGGTGTAATTTCAGATTGAGCCCAAGTGTTTCACTTAATAACCAAATTCATAAGAGACCGATGTGTGAACCCAAATGCCATTTTGGAAATTCACAATAAGAACCACAGTGCCAGTGGATTCTCTCTTGGTAGGAAGATTTATATGAGCAACCAAATACTGTAATAAAAAGGTTTGCTTATAGTACCATCCTGAACAAGGACAGTCAGTTATTTCAATCAACAGTGGTCCCAGTTATGGGAATAGAACTACCTAGTGATAGATCCAGGATTTGAATTCAGAAAACATGACCACAGAACTACATAGCTATTCATTATAGCATGTTGTCTGTAATATTTTTTCTTCATTAGTTTAAGCCTTGCTTTCAGAATTCTGTTTTATATACCTTACTTGACTTGAGTGTATACTAAATCTGCCTCTCAGATTTGCACATTTTTGTAAAATCCTGTCATGTCTTCAAAGGGCAATCCTAGTCATTGGGATTTTTCCATGTTTCAATTCTCAGACACGAAGGCTGTTTGTGAGTTCTGGGAGCCTTTTGCTTCGAGCATGGGCACTAAGAACAGATGGCCTGAGGGTCTCTGAGAATAGTCAATAAAGACTATAGAAGTTCAGTGGAAAGAGAAATCAATGTAGGCTAGCATTTGGAAAAATGGTGATGTGATCTAGACCTTTAAAACTGAAATATAAGAGGAGAGCTCTGGAGACTGTGGCTACATTCATTTGCATGGATGAAAACTTATTGCAGCAGAGAAATCCAGATAAAATTGGAAATAAACTTTGGGTCCAGCTATTTAAATGCCTGGATAATAAGTATGGATTTTCTTTTTTTTTTTTTTAGCATGTAATGGGGACCCTTGAGAGCTTCTGTTTAAAACAATGACATTATCAGTCCAGGGCTTGAAAAAGATAAATCTGACATTTTGTAGGAGGGAGGAATGGAGAATAAAAGCAGAGAGAACAGGTAGGACACTATAACGGTAGTCCAGATGGAGGTAAAACTGAAATGGGCCCTAAGTAAAGTGATAGAGACTGTATTAGTTCCTTATTGCTGCTGTAACAAATTAGCAAAAACAGCGGCTAAACAAACAAAAATTTATTTTCGTACGATTTTGGAGGTCAGAAATCTACAGTAAAGATGCAAGCAGGTCTGTAGTCCTTCTGAAAGCTTCAGGGAGAGTGTCGTCTGTCTTTTCCAGCTTCAAGAGGCCATCTGCATTCCTTGGCTGTGGCCTCTTACTCCATCTCAAAGCATGTCACTCCAATCCCAGCTTCCTTTGTCCTATCTCCTCCTTTGCCTTTGATCTTCTTGCCTCCCCCTTATAAGGACCCTTGTGATTAGATTGGGCCCACTTGGATAATCCAGGATCATCTTTCCATGTCAAGATCCTTAACTTAATCACATCTGTAAAGTGTTTTACACCATATAAACTAACATATTCACAGGTTCTGGGACTGGGATTAGGACAGGCACATTATTCAGCCTACCACAGAGACACAGTCACGAATATTCAAGTCTGGCTGCTGTCTTGTAGCCAGACATTGAGCTCCAAAGGAGCATGGGTACTTATATCCAAAACATATGCTGCTTTTTTATTTTTTTGCTGCTTGTAATTCTGCTTTTTTTTTTTTTTTTTGCTTCGAGTACGATTCCTCAATGATTGATGGTCTCAAATCTGACCTCAAATGCTTTCATTTTGCCATCCATCTCCTGTCCATTTGATCCATGAATTAAGGAAAAGTTCTCTTTATCTTACCTCTGTATTTTATATCATTTCTGGTTTTGTTTTGTGGGGGTTTTTTTTCAGCAAAAATCTTTCATTTTTGAAATAATTTTAGGCTTGCAAACATTGTAAAAATAATACAAAGAATTGTGTTCACGGTTCACTCAGCTTCCCCAAATCGTAATAACTTAAATAGTCATAGAATAATGACCAGAACCAGGAAATTAACATTGAAACAGTGTTATTAACTATAGACTTTATTGAAATTCCAGCAACTGTCACACTAATGTCCTTTATCTGGCATGCTTCTTTGATTTTCTCCAATCAGAGACTGCTCCCCAGTTTTTGTTTTTCATGACCTTGACACTTCTGGACAGTTATTTTGTAGAATTTTTTATTTTATTTTTATGGTTTTGTCTGATGTCATCTCATGATTTGATTCAGGTTGTATATTTAGGGCAAGAACATCACAAAGATGTTATGCCCTTCTCAGTGCGTCATATCGAAGTAAACGATGTTAGTATGTCTTATTACTAATGATGTTTAATCACTGATGATGTTTAAATGGTGTCTGCTAGGTCTCCTTTTGCTCTTAACATACTTAGCGTTGTATTCTGTATATTTTCGTCATAGCATTTTAGGACTGGAGAGGATCAAAGAAACAGTCAATAATATTAAAAGTTATATAATATCAGGCAATATGCGTTAAAGACTTATTTTGTGCTGAGAACTACATATATTAGTTCACTTACTCCTCAGAATACCTCTATAGATCCTTTATCAACAGTGTTTTACCTTTTGGGGGAGGACATTCCTGGTTGTCAAATAACTGCCTTGGAGAGAGAATACAGCTTGCTCATTTTTTACAGCACATAGAGCCTAGCACAGTGTTTTACACAAAGTAAGGGGCAGTAAATATTTGTTAACTTGACTTAAATTGAAATTAAATGGAAGGCACAGTGTTAAGATTGTGTAACCAATTGTATAACCAATCATGGGTACACATGAAGTACTGAATTTGGGGAAGGGGAACACAGAAAGGTGATGATTTACTTTCAAAGGAGCTAAGCTAAGAAAGAAGATGAAATTTTTGTTGTCCAGTGGTTAGGAGCAAAGACTTGGGGAGCACTCACATTTAGGGAGTATTTGGCAGAAGAAAAAGTCATAAAGAAGGGTGAGTAAAATGTAAACAAGGTAGAAGAAGCAAGCTAGTGTGTGTATATAGATAGATATAGATATAGATAAAATCTGGGAGGAAGAAAACTAAGTGAAGATATTCATGGGGCTGTGATTAAATTCCATTATATATTTTGAGGAAAATGTGAAAAACACATTATAAAAAGTTAACATATAAAAAGCTTTTAAAAAAATCTTAGCCAGCATTCTATTATCCATAGTAATGGAAGAGAAAATTGTCAAGATAAGTCAGAAGAATGGATAACTCAGAACACATACAATTGACTTAAAGTGCATAATGGTATATGATTTCTGAGGCAGCACATTTCCTTTTCAATGTTTGCTAAATTTACATGAAGAATAGCTTTTATTTCTTAATACAAAACCTGAGTGGTGAAAGTGAAAGAGAACTGGAATTTGAAAAGTGGTCACATGTTTATACTTGTGGGCTCATTATAAATATGAGATTGCTTCACATCGTTCTAAATGTAAACCCTTTCTAGCTTTATCTAGCTTCAGATTTTACAATAAGGAAAATCAGATCACTGAACCAAAACTCAGATATGGTTTCCATTGTATCACCAGTAACTAACTGTATTAGGCCCTTTGTGCCTCAGCTTTCTTACCTGAGAATGAAGAGGTTGAATTGATTATCTCAGTTATGCCCTATGGAGCTAAAACTGTAGATGGTTCTGTTTTTGCAGGGATGCTAGCTAAATAACTGGCTTACGTTTCATACAGATTTTATTTACCAAATTGTTTGACATGTGTAAGTGCTTCCTTAAAAGCAGACTTTTCTAGGGAAAAATGTAAGTAGGGAGATTCACTGCCAGTGCTACATAATGTGGTAATTGTGGAATTAACAGTTACAAGAATAGCTTTTTATTTAAAACTAGCTTGGCGTTTTTCATTTGTTTGGGGTTTTCTCGGTAGTTTAAAGGATGGTCTTTGCCAATTAATTTTTTGCTCCCTGAGTCCCTAGATGAGGTACTCCTGTGTGAGAGCTTGGTCTTGCAAGCCCAAGGCAGCTGGAAAGGATATTGAAGCTGGAGTGCCCAGTGATCCCTCAAAAAGGACAGATGGAGACGGGTAAATAGAGGGGAGGACCCTGACAAAGGAATGAAATTAATTTGGATGGGACCCCTGGAGATTAGATAGAGTTAAACAGTCTGACAGTAGGAGGTTTATTTTGCAGCCAGAAGTAGTTTTTGTTTTGTTTTGTTTTGTTTTGTTTTTTTCTGAAAGAAGAGTCCTTTACACTGGGAAACATTCTTTTTTCTTCCATGGCAATCTCTGTTTGGAGTCTATTCGTGCCTTTAGCCTCCTCGACAACTTTGTCTTTTTCCACCCTGCCTGTTTTCTCTCTCTCCCTCCCTCTCTTCTTAGCATGTCCTTTCATGATTAGATTAATTTGTTTACCCAGACAAGGGGAAGAATGAGAGTTTGCATACTGGTGAGAAGAGGCTTCTTTTCCCAGTGCATTGTAATACTTAAACATTGAACTCTGCTCTCTGCTTGGTGTAGGCTGTAAGCAACATAAATGACACTCCGTCCCAAAACAAAAGGAAAAGTTCTGAGAGCTTTTAAAATCTGAGTTAATCAAAATCCTGCTGAAGTGAGGAGAGGGAGTGTGTGTGTGTGTGTGTGTGCGCGCGCGCGCGCGCGTGCGCGCTCATTGACCCAGAGTCCTGAGCGACCGTGGAGGGCAGTCTCTGAAGTGCAGACAGACAATAAGGCTCTGATGAGCTCTGATGCCAAAGTGATGGAGGGTGGGAGAAAGCACACAGGAAGGCTGCTGTAACCAAGAAGTATCTAACTATCTCTCCCAAGGGGAGAGAGCCTGAACAGAATATGTTTTTGAAACAGTGCAATTTTGATACTGCCAAGTTCAAATTCCCAGAAAAGAGGAGTTTGCAGTGGAAATCTTAATGCCTCAATTCTCACGTAAGGTCTGTTCCCTATTTGTGTGCAGTCCTGAGCAAGCCGCTTAACCTCTCTGGGTCTTGTTTCCCAAATAAGACGGGCGTGCTCATATTTCTCACATTTTTTGGAGAGGCATGAAGTAGATCATCTTCATGCTAGTGCTTAGAGAAGATGTAATATTAGATACAACTTTGAGCATTATATTGCCCTTCTGTAAAATGGAATAATGATACAGCGTTTTTATGCAGATTTAATTGATAACAGGTTGACATAGGGCAATGTTCAATAAGGTGCTGGTTATCTTGAACATCTGGGAAATCATAACTTAGTTTTTATTATGGACTTTTAATACTTGTTTAAAAGCATAGTTAAGGATTTAAAGTTGCTAAAAATCACATAATGCATTCCAAGTAAAATGAAAGAGGATTTTATGTGATTTGCTGTGCTTTAAATTGTCAATTGGCCATTGATATAGCTAGCTCAGATTTAACTCTGTATGCATAAATGAATAACAGAAAAAAATGTGCAATTATATGATTGCATTAGCTAACATTGTAATCAACTGGTGCCCTGTGGGTACTAACCAATTAGAATGGACAGCCATTATAGTGCTGGAGCAAGGGCTCAGAGATCCCCTACTGTGACATACCAGACATTAACTTGAATTACTGGACTCTAGGAAGTTTTGAGAGTCTGGAGAAAACAGGAAGTCCTTGAAGGGGCTTGGGGCAGTGACTTTTTACGAACTGGTATGAAAGTATTTCAATATTTTAAAAAGTGAAAGGCTGAACCAGTGCAGACAGACTGAGTATCCCTGTTCATCTAGCACTCTACAATAATCTCATGTAAGCGAAATGAGTAATATCCTCACATCACCCCTTTTCCTCCAAAGCACTAACTCTCGACCCATTGTTAAATTGGTTGGCAAGTTTCTCAATGGATTTTCAAATCACTGAACCTTATTATTTGGTAAGACGACAGAACGGGGGCAAAATAGGGAACCTTTTTAGATGTGACTCCAAAATCAGCATGGAATAGGTGACTTCTGCTAAAAATGTACCCTACTTTTGACACTTTTTCATTAATCAGGCATTAATTTCTATAAATTGTGCTGTGAAGTCTGGGCCTATCAATCATTCTAGTTTGAGGGATTTATTTGGTTAATTATGCTGAGAACCTGGGGACCTTAATTGGGATCAGGATGTGAGGAGAAAAGAGATTACTCTGAAGGCTGTTTTACTTTGGGAAGGGCAGACTTGGTTGAGCACTACTTTAGGACATTTGCACATCCATGAAGTACTCCTGAAGTTACTGGCTGAAAAGGATTCCCAAGAACAGCAGTTGCCATGTCCTTTTTACCTGGTGACTGACCCTTTCCATACATACCCTGCTTTGAGCATGTGTAGTAGCATTAGATGCTAATATGGGCTCTACCATGAGAAAGAGACTGGTAAAATGGGGCAACACTGTCTGCAAACACCAAAGAAAGAATAGAGATGAAAGGTAGCCAAGTGTCATTTTCTGCTAATTGCAAAGACAATTATGACCACACCAATGACATTTAATGGCCAGGAACTTGGATTTGGGGGAAGGAAATGATGGGAGAGAAAGAAGACAATCATATAGAGTCCTAGGCATAGTTTCAGTATTGAATCTCTTAGAAGATTGTTGCTAACCAACACATCAACATTAATTCCTTAGCCACTGAGATGTCCTATTTGGAGGGCAGGCTTGCATTTGGAGGAAATCTTCCTCAGCAAAAGACAACTGCTAGGATTAAAGCTCAAGGCACAAAGCTTGCAGCTGAAGTCCTTAGTAAACATAGATTCTAGTTTAATTTTGCAACTGAAGTAAACTGTCATTAATAATAATGTTTATACTTTTAAAGTTCTACTATGCTCTTTTCTTTCTTCATCCAGAATTCCTGAAAAAGAGAATATTATGGTTAATGACATTTTTTAAAGGAATTGCCCTAAGTACTTTATAGAAAGCAAGAATAACTAAGAATTGAAATGTAATAAAATACAGTAGTCCCCCCTTATCCATGGAGGGTACATTCCAAGACCCCAGTGGATGCCTGAAACCATGGATAGTACTAAACCCTATATATACTATGTTTTTTGCTATACACACATACCTATGATAAAGTTTAATTTATAAATTAGGCATAGTAAGAGATTAACAATAACTAATAATAAAATAGAACAATTACAACAATATATTGTAATAAAAGGTATGTGAATGTGGTCTTTCTCTGATAACCAAGATGGCTACTAAATGACTAATGTGCAGGTAGCATATACAGTGTGGATATGCTGAAAAAAGGATTATTCCCACCTCGAGCAGAACAAAGTGGGAAGGTAAGCGACTTTACCACTCTACTCCGAATGGTGCACAATTTAATACTTGTTTATTTCTGTAACTTTCAATTTAATATTTTCTGACCTCATTTGACTACTGATAACTCAAATCATAGAAAGCAAAACCATGGATAAGGTGGGGACTACTGTATACTTAGCAGTCCAGTAGTTCTTTTGTGATTTCAGAAATACTGGAGGAACTCATATTGCCTAAAACTCATCAAGGGCACCAATTCCAAGATATCAAATATTGGTCTTAATCTGATGTCATTATAAAAATATATTTGAGGAGTTGATTGAGTTGATTTTTAAATGGTTTTATCTAGAATTTTTAAAATTTTCTCAAACCTATAATGCAAAAACTGTGTAAAAATAATCCAATTTTACATGTGCGTATACATTATACATTGTATGTATGTATCGTTTTAACATTTATAGTGAGTAAAAAAAGTTAATTTTATTTTTTCCAGGATTTTTAGTTGTGAGCTTGTTTGACCTAAAAATGGCTTTGAAGATGATTTAAGAGACAGTATGTTCTGATTTCTTTTACTAGAGTAATTAAAAAGAAAAACAGAAAAGTAGTGTTTCTCAACAGAACTGAGTATAATAAGCTGACTCCTAAATTTCCAGTTACTGTGAATGTTTGTTTAAAAGGAATCTACATCCAAATGATTTTTTTAAATTAAATTTATTGGGGTGACAATTGTTAGTAAATTTACATAGATTTCAGGTGTACAATTCTGTATTACATCATCTATAAATCCCATTGTGTGTTCACCACCCAGAGTCAGTTCTCCTTCCATCACCATATATTTGATCCCCCTTACCCTCAACTCCCACCCCCACCCACTTACCCTCTGGTAACCACTAAACTATTGTCTATGTCTATGACTTTTTGTTTCTCATTTGTTTGTCTTGTTCTTTTGTTGTTTTTGGTTTATATACCACATATCAGTAAAATCACATGGTTCTCTGCTTTTTCTGTCTGACTTATTTCACTTAGCATTATACTCTCAAGATCCATCCATGTTGTCACAAATGTTCCTATATCATCTTTTCTTACCGCCAAATAGTATTCCATGGTGTATATATACCACAACTTCTTTATCCATTCATGTATTGAAGGACATTTTGGTTGTTTCCATGTCTTGGCCACCGTAAACAAAGCTGCAATGAACATTGGAGTACACGTGTCTATATGTGTAAATGTTTTCAGATTTTTGGGGTAGATACCCAGGAGAGGGATTGCTGGGTCATATAGTAATTCTATTCGTAATTTTTTGAGGAACCTCCACACTGCCTTCCATAATGGCTGCACCAGTCTGCATTCCCACCAACAGTGAATGAGTGTTCCTTTTTCTCCACAGCCTCTCTAACACTTGTTACTATTTGTCTTGTTGATGATAGCCATTCTGACTGGGGTGACGTGATATCTCATTGTGGTTTTCATTTACATTTCTCTGATGATTAGCGATGTTGAGCATTTTTTCATATGTCTATTTGCCATTTGTATATCCTCTTTGGAGAAATGTCTCTTCAGGTCCTCTGCCCATTTTTAAATTGGGTTGTTTGTTTTTTTGTTGTTGAGTTTCATGAGTTCCTTGTATATTTTGGATGTTAGCCCCTTATCGTAGGCACTGTTTGCAAACATCTTCTCCCATTCAGTTGGTTGCCTCTTTATTTTGTCAATAGTTTCTTTTGCTGTGCAGAAGCTTTTCAGTTTCATATAATCCCATTCATTTATTTTAGCTTTTACTTCCATTGCCTTTGGAGTCAAATTCATAAAATGCTCTTTGAACCCAAGGTCCATAAGTTTAGTACCTATGTTTTCTTCAATGCAGTTTATTGTGTCAGGTCTTATGCTTAAGTCTTTGATCTATTTTGAATTAATTTTGGTACATGGTGACAGATAGCAGTCCAGTTTCATTCTTTTGCACGTGGCTATCCAATTCTGCCAGCACCATTTATTGAAGAGGCTGTCTTTCCTCCATTGTATGTTTTTAGCTTCTTTGTCAAAAATTATCTGTCCATATTTATGTGGTTTTATTTCTGGGTTCTCAATTCTATTCCATTGGTCTATGTGTCTGTTTTTCCACCAATACCAAGCTGTTTTGATTATTGTAGCCCTGTAGCATAAGTAAAAGTCAGGAAGTGTGATACCTCCAGTATTGTTCTTTTTTTTTAATATTGCTTTGGCTATTCGGGGTCTTTTGTGGTTCCAAACAAATCTGATGATTTTTTGTTCTATTTCTTTAAAAAATGCCATTGGGATTTTGATGGGGATTGCATTAAATCTGTATATGGCTTTGGGTAATATGGCCATTTTTACTATGTTGATTCTTCCAATCCATGAGGACGGAATGTCTTTCCATTTCTTTGTGTCTTCTTCAGTTTCTTTGGAATATGTCTGATAGTTCTCAGCATATAGGTCCTTCTCATCCTTGGTTACGTTTATTCCTAGGTATTTTATTCTTTTTGTTGTAATTGGAAAACGAATTGTTTTTTGTATTTCTTTTTCTGAGATTTCATTGTTAGTATATAGGAAAGCAATGGACTTTTGTACGTTGATTTTGTAGCCAGCAATTTTACTGTATTCATTGATTGTTTCTAATAGCTTTTTGGTGGAGTCTTTAGGATTTTCTATATATAGCATCATGTCATCTGCAAAGAGTGACAATTTAACTTCTTCATTTCCAATTTGGGTGCCTTTTATTTCTTTCTCTTGCCTGATTGCTCTGGCTAGGACTTCCAACACTATGTTGAAAAGCAGAGGTGATAGGGGACAGCCCTTTCATGTTCCTGAACATAGAGCAAAGGGTTTCAGCTTTTCACCATTCATTATGAGTGCATCCAAATGATTTTAATAAATTTATTTTTTAAATGGAGGTATAATTTTCTTACAGTGAAATGCACAGATCTTTTGTGTTATAGTTTGTTGAATTTTGACATATTTATATATCTTTGTAACTACCACTCTAATCAACATAGAGAACATTTTTACCACTTAAAAAATTTCCCTCATGTGCTTTCCCTATCAATCCCTGCCACTTTCTCTACCCCAAGGCAAACACTATTCTGATTCCAATAACTTAGATTAGTTTTCTGTATTCTAATACTACATATTTGGTAGACTAAAGATGACCACATTCTTTGACACTTTCTGCATCAAGCAGTGGAATCTATGTCCCTTAACTGTGAATACAGGAAGATTCTTTAAGAGCTTCACTAATAGAATAGGTGGAAATTATGCTGTGCCAACTTTCAGGCCCATGCTGTAAGAGACTGACAGCTTTGACTTCCTGAATCTTGGGATACTCATTCTGATAACCTAGCTCTCATACTGTGAGGAAGTTCAAGTAATAGAGAGATCCATGTGGAAAGAAACTGAGGCCACCAGCCAACAGCCCTGGCTGAGTTTCCAGTCAACATTCAACATTAATTTGACAGCCACGTGAGTGAAGCATGTTGGCAGTAGGTCTGATAGTCCCAGTGGAGCTGCCCAGCTGACATTGTATGGGGATGAGATATGTAATCCTCACTGATCTCCTCCCAAATCAAAGATTTGAGTGGAAAATACCTAAATTTTTTTCTTTAAACCATTAAATTTTGGGATGGTCTGTTACATAACAGTAGATAACTAGAATATTTATAAAAATTGAATTCCATCATTTGTGCTTTTAAAATCTGACTTCTTTAACTGAACTATATTTAGATATATCCATGTATTAATAATTCATTCCTTTCTATTGCTGAGTAGAATTCCATTAAATGAATATGCCACAATTTGTTTATCCTTTCTGATGTTGAAGGATATTACAGTTGTTTCCAGTTTTTGCCTATTATGAATAATGCTGATGTGAACACTCGTGCAAGTTTTGTGTGGACATATGTTTTCATCTCTCTTCAGTAAATGCCCAAGAGTGGGATTACAGGTCATATGGTAATTATGTATTTAACTTTATAAGAAACTGCCAAATCTTTTTCCAAAATCGTTGCACAATTTTGTAGTTCTATTAGCAGTGTGTGAGTTCTTATTTCTCTACATCCTTTGCTACATTTGGTATTGTCAGGCCTTTAAATTTTAATCATTATGGTGGGTGTGTAGTGATACATTATTCTTTTATTTGCATTTCCTTGATGAGTAATAACACCGAACACTTTTCCATGTACTTGTTGACCGTTTATACTCTAAGAAGCATCTATGCAAATATTTTTTCCCATTTTAATAGAGTGTTTGACTTTTTATTATTGATTTGTAAGAGTTATTTATATATTTTGATTTCACTTATTTTTCATCTATAGGTTTTGTAAATAGATTACCCTAGAATGAGTGTCACCTATTCATTTTACTATAATATTATGTCTTGGATGAGTAGTTTTATTTCAATGAACTCCAATTTATTATTTTTTTATGATAATGCTTTCTAAGATAAATTCCTGGGAATTTGTCATACCCTAAGCCTTTGAAGATATTCTCCTATGCTTTCTTTTAGAGGCTTCACAGTTTATATTTTAGGTATATGGTCCAATTTAGATTAAATTTTATGTATACTGTGAGATAGGGGTGTTTCTTTTTTTCCAACTAGTGTTCCACCACCATAATTGAAAAGAATTATCTGTATTCATTGGATTCTTTTAATGCCTCTGTTGAAAATTTATTGATCATATATATGTTTGTCTCTTTCTAGACTCTCTAGTATATTTTGTTGATCTAATTTTCTCACTCTATATCTGTAACACCCTGCCTTGATTAATGTAGCTTTATAGTCAGCCTTGAAATCAGGTAGTATAAGTCCTCCAACTTTATCCTTTTTTTCAAGTTTGTTTTGCTATTGTATGTCCTTTACATTGTCACACAAATTTTAAAATTAGCTTATCAATTTCTCAGTTAAAATAAAGCTTGCATGGATTTTGATTGGGCTTATGTTGAATCTATAGATGTGTTTGGGGAGAAGCATCATCTTAACAATATAGAGTTTTCTGATCCATGAATATAGTATATCTCTCAATTTATTCAGGTATTTATTTTTCTCCAATTAGAGTTGTTTTTAGTCTAGAGGTTTTGAGACTCTTTTATTACATACTTAATGATGTTATTTTAATTAATTATTCAAAAATAGGTATTGGCATTATTTTAGGTGCTTTAGAGATAAGATAAGCAAATCTGTTTTCATTCTAAAAAGAAACACAGAAAACAAACAAGCAAAAAAATTAGGCAATATAGCTTTATATGGTAATAAAGTCTATGGAGGAAATAATGCTCTGTAGGAATAGAAAATAACGAATGGGTGCACTTTCAATAGAATAGTCAGGGAGCATCACTCTGATAAAGGGACAATTGAACAGAGGCTTAAATTGTATTCAGGAGCAAGCCATAGTGAAAATTTGATAAAAGAACATTCTAGACAGAAGGTCCAGAGATAAAAATAAGCTTGGTGTATTTCAACAATATCAAGAAGAGTTGCTTGTAATTTTGCAATGTGATTTTGAGGTACTCTCATCTGATGGCTTCTATTTTCTTAAGGAACAATAATTGAGAAAATCATTTCAGACTGTAGGGATAGATGCTGGAAAAAGGTACATTTGTAAAAGTGCTCTTTTGAGAAGTGAGAGAGCAGTTATACAAAGGAAATGTAGCAGTATTGCTTGGGCACTTGGGAGTATATCTTGAGATCTGGATCATGAATTGAAAAGTATTTTAGTAATGATTGAGTATTTTGCTGCAGCAATATTAAATTGTTAGAGAGCAGATTCAGAGCTAGCATGGAGTTGGATTTAACTAGCACTTAATATCCTCCCTTGCTCCTGCCCCTTTTTCTGGCAAGAATGTCAGCGAAAAAGATGAGGGGTAGATAGTTGAGAGTACATGGGGTGGAATCATTACAGTGATGTTTCATGGAATCCAAGCTGAGAAAAGTGGGAATATAAAGGAAATAAGGGAATTTTTTAAATTGTGCCAATGGACTCAACATATTTGGAGTTGGGATACTGAAATACATGATCTGGAAGGACAGAAATTGGTAGATAGTATGCTGTATAAATGAAGGTTTTGAAAGTAATGCAGTGAGTAATTATTAATGAAAATTTCTAAGACATAAACTTGGGATTGGATTGCTAAAGTGGAGAGGAAAAAAACAAATTGTTAGAAATAAGGAAGTCAGCAAATGAGAGGACAGGATTGTGGAGAGTGGGTTGTAGGCTAACAGGGGCCTTGCAGTTTGCAAGGTCATTCATAAGAAGCCTCGCCCCAACATCTCACCCCAGAAAAATTTAGATAACACCAAAGAGTCTGGGAGACTGATCCTTTTGGGGACTTTACTTCACCATTGTGCTTACACCTTATGTTTCCCTGTTTGGCCCCAAAAAGATGGCTGGATAGTCAGTGACGGGTAAGATTCCTCAAGGGAGGAACGACCTAAGCCAGACACAGCCACATAGGGGCCATCTGGAGAACTTGACCCCCAAAAGATGGCTGGTTAGTCAATGACAGGTAAAAATAACCTAAGCCAGGCACAGCCGCATAGGGGCCGTCTGGAGAACTCCACCCCAGATGACTGGCTAGTCAAGGACGGGTAAGATTCCTCAAGGAAGGAACAACCTAAGACAGACACAGTCGCATAGGGGTCATCTAATTGGATATATTCAATGATTTGAGTTTGACATTATTTCTCCATCTATCATAAGTTTCAACATAAGGTTTTGTCCCCTGGAGAAATACATACAACAATTACTATTATATTCATGACTCTTTTGTCAGACTAGGGAGATTTAGTTTAATTCTATTTTTTTTGGTTTTATATATGAGACTCATAGGCCGCAGCTTAGGGCAAAAAGAGAAGGGTGAGATGTAGGGAGCAGGTTGTTATCTGACAAGGGCCTTGCAGCCTGCAAGGTCATTCCCATGGGAAGCCTCGCCTCAGCAATCTTCCTAGAAAGTACAAGATAATACTAATATAGATAGATAACTATTAACTAATAGATAACTATTATTAGTTAACTATGAATTAATAGATAACTATTCTTAGTTATAGTTATCTATACAAACAAGTATTAGCAGAACAAGCAGGTATTATTAGAACATTTTATCTATTTCACACACTGTATAAAAACTGTGTGTGAAATAAAGACTGCGCCACTGCTCCACCATCCGTGGATGGTGGACCTCCCAATCCCAGCTTTCCTGTCTCTGTGTCTTTTGTCAATCTCCTCACCCTTCCCTCTCAGGCTGAGCCCTCCTGGCCGCAGCACAGGATATTGAATGAATGTCAACATGAATATTGATCTCACTATGATAATGACAGAAGTAATGGTAGAGTGGGTAACAAATGAGAAAGAAGGATCCAAAAGTTGATGGTGATTATAGCTTCAACATCTATACCACTACAGAATGGTACATTGGGGTACAGTCTGATGGGCTGTGCTTCAAAGATCTGGGTTGTTTAGGGAAGCAGGGAATAAAAAGAACTTTTCTAGAAGCACCAATGAGGATCAGTGATACCAATTTTATCTGCAGTCCCACATGGAATATGAGAGAAAAAAACAACCACTCAGGGCTACAGAGGAGGCAGCATATTCAGGGAATAGCTAAATTTCTGTTAGATGAAAAGTTGAAATTAATATCTAGAGAAGAGTTAGAAGATCTATAGATGAGTTAGAAGAATAAGTTTCAGAGTGTACAGTGTACAAGTTTGGGAGGTTGAAGAATTTTGGGGTTAGGGAATGGACAGAGCTGTATAATGGGATAAATATGGGTGATGAAAGATGATATGAGAAATTTGAACTTATAGTGGTGCCTGAGGTAAACAAAGTTGTGAGGCATGATCAGTTTCCTTCAAATGCTCTTTTAAGAAAAAGTGTGTGTAAACATAGCTTCCATCTCAAGATTAGTGTCTTAGTACATTTGTGCTGGTAAGACAGGCAGTGCTGAAGTTGGGAGAGACACAGTTAGACCAGAAACACTTAGAGCTATGTAGGCCTTTCTTATATTTATGAGATGCATGATGACTAAGGACAAATCTCATGGACTTCACATATTTTTGGTAAACATAAAAATGAAATAAAATCATAAGTTAGTATTGATAGATTGAAAAGTGATCCATTACTTCCAAAAGAAGGAGGGGTTTGGGCATGCATGAACTTGAAACAACTTGAGACACATTATTGGTCAATGTGTTTATCTTTTTAATTATTCCAAGTAAACACCATTGAAAATGGCATAAAAGGCCAGGGTGGTAATCTTATAACTATGAAGACTGACATTAAATATAAATATATATAGATATATATTTATTTATTTATATAATTAATATATTATATTATTACTTCATATATCATTAAATTACATTTTATCTTCACTTAAGCCAATCCTATTTTCTCCGGCATAATTTTTCACACCTATGAAAAATGATAGTTGCCCACAAAGATTTTAAAAAACATACCTTATGTGCTTATGTTGTTTAAAACATTTGTTTCTTCAAAGGTTAGCTTTAATCCAAGAAACACCTTTTTGATCCACATTTACTCTCTAGTTTTCCTTTGTCAGCTTAAGAAATTCAGTAATAAAATGGGCAAAAAGGTCTATGTTGAAGACAGAAGAAAATCTATATTTATTATTAATGTTCTGTTCTGGACTATAAAATTGATGTGTCTTACACTTGGGTAAATGAAAGAACATTTCATATTTGATTGTATTCTGGAAAGCAGTCATATCCCTATTTTGCTCTCTCTCACTTCCCCACTTAATGGGAGAGTTATTCTGTTCTTATAGGTTATACCATTATCTTTCCAAGCTGCCCTGCAAATTTAATTCTCTGCTTAAAACCCCTTTTTCTCTGCTCAGCAGCTCCTGTCTACCTGACACCCAGATATATCAACTTAGATGTTTTTTTCTCTTTGCAAGTTAAACATGGAAAAGACAAAAATAGAAGAACTCATTAATCGATGTAAGAAAAACATGTCAGGGTAAGAGAATGAAGTTTTGTTACAGGGCAAGCACTGTGTTGATTTTTAGCAAGTTGACCCAAGATCATCCTTCATTAAATAGCTGTAATGTAGGTCATAGTTTGGATCATGCAAATATTATGAAATACTTATTTGACTTATAAGTTCATTATTAATGAATGATAATATTAGTAATAAACTTGAACTAGACTCAGCTGCTTCATTTGGCAATGTAATTCCAGTAAACTTCATTTTCAAATAAATAGGCAAAAAGTAATAAAAACAATTTGCCAAAGGGCCCATTTTCCACTTAATATGACAGTTTTCTTAATTTGTTTTCTATGCCTTTAATAATTTTCTCATTTATTGCAATAGTTTCTGGTTCTGGAAGTAAACAAGTTTACATATAAAATTGTAATTAAATTTTTCCTCAAGTTCAATCACCAAAGAGTTGGATTTAAGGCAAAAGCAAATGTTTAGTGGTATAGCAAGTGGTATCTTCTAAATTTATGCAAAAGAATGCAATAAACCTGACCTGGAAAATTCAAAATGGGAGAAAGAAGTGTAGCCTTACTAAAGTATGTCTCTCAGGTGAGTAAATATAGTAGAGAACACATTTTCTTTTTAGTGGTGTCTGGGGTAATTTTTTTGAGATATTAATTTGTTATTTTTTTCTCTGTATTTTTTCTTCTTCTCTTGCTCAATTCCTAGAAGGTGGTAAAGCATTGGTACTCTCTTGCTTCTAGGAAGGATTGTGTCACAGGGTTAAAGAAGAATTGCTTTTTGTTTTTAATGAATATATAGCTAGCTTGGACAATGGGAAGCTCAGTGGCTAATAACCATAGTCGTTGTGAGTGGAGGGGTCTTCCTAATTATTTTGTTTTTTATAAGACCACTGGACTCAACATCAGGACCTTTGTAGGGCACTAGGTAGGGGAATTCTCCAAATATTTGACTTTAAATTTCCTACCAGTTTGGCAAGATGGAACTTGTACATAGAATTAATTTTGTTTGTTGTTATTTTTGTTGTAATTATTATTATCATTTACTTTTTTACCTTAGGACACCAAATAGGACTAACCATAATCTTTGGTTCATGACATTTTGCCATCATTGCTTATTCATGGCCACCATTTATTTTATTTATTTTACTTTATGTGTTCATTAACACAATGATGAAATTATATAAATCCGTTGCTCAATTCAAGAACTGGAATCTAATAACTGGAATCTTATGTGCTCTTCCCTATTCTATTCTTTTGCCTGCCCTTATAGTAGTCATTATGTTTATGTTTATCTTTTATGTTTATCTTTACCCTGCCTTAAAGATAAATTACTACATACATTATTGTCCTAAAAAATATTTAGTTTTGCTTCTTTTTGAATTTTATAAAAAGTGTATCATAATATACTTATATGTATCTTCTGGGATTGCATCTTCCATTCAGCATTATCATAATAAGATTCATCTATGTATTATGGGTAGCTTGGTTCATTAATTGTTATTGATATTTAATATTTCTGTGATTATGCTACAGTATATTCAAAGTCTTATCAATTGGAATCTGGATTGTTTCTGGATTTGTGCTATCATTAAAAGTGCTGCTAGGTGTTTTCTGATACACATTTGCTAAATTTCTCTTGAGTAAATATCTAGGAGTATAATTGCTGGTTTATTGAAAGTACAAATACTCAACTGTCTAAAATAATGCTAAATTGTTTTTCATAGTGATTATTCCAAGTTACACCCCATCAGCAATGTGTGAGAGACCATTAATTTAAAATATTTGTAATATTTGGTATTGTCAACTTTTTAGTTTTTGCCCATTGAATGAATATAAAATAATTTTCCTGTTCTTTTTTCACATTTCCCTGATTACAAGTGAGATTGAGCCTCACTTCATATGCTTTTTAGTAATAAATGTTTTCTCTTATGTGAATTGCCTATTCAGGTCTTTTGCCCAATTTTCATTTCTTTTAGTATTTTTATTATTGATGTGTGGGAGTTCTTTACTTAAAAAATAATATCAAAATTTTAATCCTAAATTAGGTATTAATGTCTTTTACCATTGCAAATTCTTTTTTGAAATAAAGAGCAGAATATATAAGGGAGATGAAGGAATGTTAGAGCAGCACTGAGGAAGGCAAGAGGTAGTGGCAGC
Source organism: Rhinolophus hipposideros (assembly GCF_964194185.1). Lineage (NCBI taxonomy): Eukaryota > Metazoa > Chordata > Mammalia > Chiroptera > Rhinolophidae > Rhinolophus > Rhinolophus hipposideros. The sequence goes on from NC_138049.1 coordinate 67,436,750, forward strand.
ACATATTAAAAACTTTGAATTTCGAATGTAGATAGATAGATAGATAGATAGATAGATGATAGATAGATAGATAGATAGATAGATATAGATATAGATATAGATATAGATATAGATATAGATATAGATATATGGTTTATGTATGGCAGATACTGTTATTGACTCCCTCAGGAAAACAGACTCACAGATCAATAGAACAGAATAGAGAGCCCAGAAATAAACCCACACTTACATGGTCAGTTAATCTATGACAAAGGAGGCAAGAATATACAATGGGGAAAAGACAGTCTCTTCAATAAATGGTGTTGGGAAAACTGGACAGATACATGCCAAAAAAAAGGTGAAACTAGACCACTATCTTACACTTTAAATAAAAATTAACTCAAAACAGGTTAAAAACTTGACTGTAAGATCTGAAACCATAAAATTCCTAGAAGAAAATATAGGTGGTAAGCTCCTTGACATTGGCTTTTCCTATGTTTTTGTGGATCCGACTTCAAAGGCAAGAGAAACATAAACAAAAATAAATGGGACTACGCCAAACTAAAAAGCTTCTGTACAGCAAAGAAAACCGTCATCAGAATGAAAAGGCAGCCTACTAAATGGGAGAAGACATTTGCAAATCATGCATCTGATTAGGGGTTAATATCCAAAATATATAAAGACTTCATACAACTCAACAGCAATAAACAAACAACCCAATTAAAAAATATGCAGAGAATCTAAATATTTTTCCAAAAAAGACCTGCAGATGGCCAACAAGCCATGAACATGAACAGATGTTCAATATCTCTAATTATTAGAGAGATATAATAATTATCACAATGAGATATCACCTCACACCTGTTAGAATGCCTATTATCAAAAAGACAAGAAACAACAAGTGTTGGAAAGGATGTGGAGTAAAGGGAACCCTCGCACACTGTTGAAGGGATTGTAAATTGGTGTGTCCAATATGGAAAACAGTATTGAGATTCCTTAAAAATTGAAAAGTAGAACTACCATATGATCCAGATAATCCACTTTGGGGTTTTTATCCAAAGAATATGAAAACACAAATTTGAAACAATATATGCACTGCTTTGTTCATTGCAGCATTATTTTCAATAGCCAAGATACGGAAACAGACTAAGTGTCCACTAACAGATGAATGGATAAAGATGTGGTGCATATATACAAAGAGATACTACTCAGTCATTTCCAAAAAAAGATGGACATTTTGCCATTCTTGACAACAGCCCTTGAGGGGATAGTGCTACCTGAAACAAGTCATTAAGAGAAAGACAAATACCGTATGATTTCACTCATTTGTGGAATAAAAAATAAACAAAAACCGAACAAAGAAAACAGAAACAAACTTGTAGATACAGAGAACAGTGGTTACCAGGGAAGAAGGGGGTTGAGGGATGGGCAAAAAGAGTAAAGGAGGTCAATTGTATGGTGCTGTATAGTAACTTGATTTGGGGGTGATCACTTTGTAGTGTACACGGGTATTGAATTATAATGTTGTACACCTGGAAATTATACAGCCAACCAACCAACCAACAAATAAATTTGACTACTCACACACAAAAGAAATAACATTGAATTTTTTTTATTTTTTTTGAAAAATACTGGTAATACAGTATTTGGAAGAGATATAGCTCAAACACTGGTTAATTATTCTGCATATATTATTTTTAATATTCAGATAATTTAAAGAAGTTTTGAAAAATTTGCTTCAAATATACACAGAAATGGGTTATTTTTATTTTTATAAGGAATTTTTAATTTTGAAAATAGTTTCTAAGTAGAATTACTTATAAATCCCCCAATATAATAAAAACCAATTTATTGGCAAGAATTACATATTTTCCTAAACAATATATAATTTCAAAATTTAGGGTCTTCTTTCAGTATAAAAAATGTCTTGGTGTGGAAGACAAATTATCTGTTCATCTAAGTATGAAAGAAAGTTAATTATTGAGAGGAAGGATTTGTGAGTGATTGTGAGAGACAAACGGGAAGTGAAAAAGTTTTTTAAAGCTCCCATGAGAAACGTGAAAGTGATCCCAAGAGTATATGCACAGAATAGTGTTGTTCAATTCATTTATATTTTACCAATCATTCAGATAATCACGGAACTTTTGAAATAGAAGGAAACTTCAAATTCATCTACTTAAATGTCCAACTTAATGCAATATATTTTAAAACACATTTTACAGATTTAAATTTTATTTTAAAATCATTTATTCCATTTTTAAATGATTTAGTGGGCATGTGAAATTGTAATATGTCAGATATATTCAATATAAAAGTGTATTCTATTCATACTGCTAATATTTGATTGGAAGAATCAATTGTGTTCTCTTCTAGGGTTGACTTTCCTCCTTTTAGCTGAGTAAAGATTTCCTTGAATCTTTTGATTTATAAGCGGCATTAATTTGGGGCACTTTCTACACCTGCAGTAATATCACCTTCTTGATGTCTTCTTTCTTTCCATGATTGCATTAAATGTTAACACCAGTCTTGGTTGTTGAGTAGTTTAGTCATGAACATTAGCATGGTGGGCATATAGCAAAGTTATTAAAAGCTGAGCCTCTGGGATAGGTTAGAACCGAGTTTGAGCTCTAGTTCTACCTCTTACAAATTCGTGTAACTTCATTTTCATCCCTATAAACCTCAACTATAAAGTTGGGGATAATAAGGACAGTACTTTTCTCATTGAATTGTTTTGAGGATTAAATGATATAATACATGTTAAAAAGCTTAGCATAATGTCTGGCACCTAGTTAACACTCAAAAACATTACCAATGATGATGAATAGGATGATAATATCAACATAATACAGAAATCAGATATCTAAAACCTCAGTATGGTTTTAATGAAAAGAGGCTGTTAGTATCAACATTTTATGCTTTGTTTTATTTATTAATTTACATTTTGCCTTGCTTTTCATGAGATTATTTCAGAATGGGTGGCTGATTACATCTACCATTAAGCCGTTTTCTCACCTGAGAGAATCTAGTATGTGGGAGCAAGGAATTAATGATTTGTGTGGGAAAGGATGGTGTTTAGAAAAATGGGCAGAATAAGTATGTCATTTGCTTGAGTGTGATTTTTGCAGCCTAATGATTTTTGAAAGCAGTCTGCAAAGCTGGGATAACTAATCTGAACCATAGCCCTATTACTAAAGTCAATATTTTTATCCCTGTTTTACAGATAGAGGAACTGAGCCAGGACGTGTAAATGTCTGTGTCAAGGTTATGTAGAAAGTCAGCAGCAGAGCACATTTGTTTCAGAGTCCTGGTTTCAAAACCATAGGTCGTATAATTCTGGCCAGGGACAATGAACAAACAAACAAACAAAAACAAACCTGAAAACACACTCTATGTGATGGTAGTTTCTAAAATAGAATAACACAGATATCACTTTCAAAATATTAAAATCCAGGTCACACCTGCATAATCACTTATTTCTAACATTATTGATGCTGGTGACAGCTGAACCCTGAAAGAAAACATAATTATGAAAAGAAACTACTAATTATATTGGTAACGCAGGCTGGCACGCAGAACCAGAGCAGGAGAGAGAAGTACTCTAGAAGAAGAAGTTGATTTAATACGTTTAGCAAATTTATACCTGATGCATTTTATTTTTATTTTTTATTTTTTTATTAATTTATTTATTAGTTTCAGGTGTACAAAACAAGGTAATACTTAGACGTTCATCATTTATATCCCTCATACTGTGAACCCCCCTCCCCCCATCCACTATCCCTCTGACCTCACACTGAACCATCACATTATATATATAAAATTATAGTTGGCATTCATTAATGTTTAGCTTCTGATGTACAATGCCATGATCAGGTATCCACAGTATCCCTGAGGTGGTCTCCCAAATAGGACGCATGTCCATCGGATACCCAACAAAATCTTTACAACATTATAGAATACCTTCCCCAAATTAATTTTCAAAAGAAAAACCCTGAGGCCATCTTGTGGTTACCAGCTGCTTCCAAATCCCTTCACCTTTCCCCTTATCCCCAACCCCCTCCCACACACCCATCTAACCACTCTCGGTTTTTTCTCTGCGTCCCCAAAACTGACTCTGATTAGTTCATTCACATAGTCTTTTCTTTAGATTCCATATATAAGTGAGATCATATGGTACTTGTCTTTCTCTTTCTGACTTATTTCACTTAACATAATGTTCTCTAGATCCATCCATGTTGCTGCAAATGATAAGATTTCTTTCTTCTTTATGGCTGCGTAATACTCCATTGTATAAATGTACCACAGCTTCTTAATCCAGTCATCTACCGATGGGCATTTTGGTTGTTTCCATATCTTGGCTATTGTGTAAAGTGCTGCAATAAACATAGGAGTGCATACAGATTTTTGAATTGGAGTTTTGGATTTCTCCGGGTAGATGCCTAGGAGTGGAATTACTGGATCATAGGGTAGTTCCATTTTCAGATTCCTGAGATACCTCCATACTGTTTTCCATAGTGGCTGCACTAATCTGCAGTCCCACCAACAGTGCACTAGCGTTCCCTTTTCTCCACATCCGCGCCAGCATTTGTTGTTTGTTGATTTATTGATAATAGCCATTTTGACTGGAGTGAGGTGGTATCTCATTGTGGTTTTTATTTGCATTTCTCTGATGGTTAGTGAGGTTGAGCATTTCTTCATATGTCTTCTTGCCTTCTGTATGTCCTTCTTAGAGAAATGTCTCCCCAAGTCCTCTGCCCATTTTTTAATTGGGTTGTTTGTTTTTTTGGAGTTGAGTTGAGTAAGTTTTTTATAGATTTGTGATATTAATCCCTTATCAGATATATCATTGGCAAATATCTTTTCCCATACAGTAGGATCCCTTTTTGTTTTATTGATGGTTTCCTTTGCTGTGAAAAAACTTTTTAGTTTGATGTAATCCCACATGTTTATTTTTTCTCTTACTTCGCTCGCGCGAGGGGATATATCAGTGAAAATCTTACTCCGGGTAATGTCCATGAAGTTTCTTCCTATATTTTCTTCTAGATATTTTATGGTTTCAGATCTTACATTTAAGTCTTTAAGCCATTTTGAATTTGTTTTTGTATATGGTGTAAGGAGGTGGTCCAGCTTCATTTTCTTGCATGTGTCCGTCCAGGTTTCCCAACACCACTTATTGAACAGACTATCTTTACCCCATCGTACATTCTTGCTTCCATTGTCGTAGATTAGATGGGCATATAGGCATGGATTTATGTCTGGACTCTCTATTCTGTTCCATTGATATACCTGATGCATTTTAAAATTGAACTGAAATTCATAAAAAAAGAAATCAGTGGTGGGATTTCCCACTGACATAATGGCGGTTCTGAATTTCCTTTCTTCTTAGCTCATCTGGATCTCTAGAGCTATGTGAAGGAGTCAGCCAGCCAGAGTGAATTCATCACAAAATATAATAATCCTTGTTCAGCAGAAAAGAGCTATTTATTTCTTCTGTAAAGGAGTGTGTGGATAGAAACCTTAACTAGAAGCATATTTTGATACATTGAACAACTATATTTCCTTTCTCTATTTTAGTGTTCAGGCTTTGCTGAAATGTGTGAGCAAGCAGCTCCTGGAAACCATTTTAAATTGGCATAGATGGATCTTCTTTGACTAAATTTAGCAGGATAGTGAAAATTTTAGTAGTCTGTTTCACTCACTGTAACTTAATTTCCTGCTTAGCATTTGTGCCTGCTAAGTGGCTGTTGTTTGTGTGGAAATGTGTAGTTTTGCTTTCCAAGAGGAAAGAGTTGGGGATGGGGTATAGTTAGCCCTGAAACAGTTACTATTCCGGGATTAGACGTTATTTTTATCTTCTAGGGGGAGATAAGCCAGGTGTGCACAGACAAGTCTTCTACTAAAGGCTGGCTCAGAAAAGCCCTCTATAGAACATACCCACTTTTAGTATTGGTATTTCAGATAAATCGCATCCCTAAATACTTTATATAAAAATTTTCCAGTTGCTAAATTTGGTTGAAAAAATGATATTTTGTTTGGATGATGGATAAAAAGACATCATCCTTGTGACATCTGATACAATAAAAAACAGAGTCTCACGTGGATCCCCACTTAGTTCAGTGTCTAGAAACTACAAAGAGGAAAGTCAATAAGAATTTGTTGAGTGCGTGACTGAATAACTGAAAGTTAGGAGAACCGCCTCTAAACCGAAAGTAGATTGCAGAAGGCCTCCTATGTCTGGAGCAAGGGATAGTGGCCTCACTGAGCTGAGGCAAAACGGAGAGAAGAGCCCAAAACCTTGAGGACACATTTCTCTAACCTCACAATTTTGCTTGAGGGCTAACTCTGTTACTGAGTACCCAGGTGCCATGGGACATGTTTACATCATTTGTGTCATTTTGAAGACCCCCATCTATAAAAGAACTGTTCCCACAGGAACTTCTAGGGTAATAAAAGTGATCTTTTTTTCCCCGAAGGAGTGTTTGATCAACTTGACTACAACCCAGACTTAGAGAACTGACAGGAGCCCCGAGAGAGGCACAGGCAAACGGAAATAACTCTGGAGCAACAGTGTGTACATGAGCTTTGGATTCTGGGGTCATAGTTTGAGAGTAGTCAGGGTGTCCATTCTCAGAGGCAAAAAGAAAAGAAAAGGGGTTCACAGGTAGGCTTCCTGTTTCGCTCTGCTCCATCTGTGTGATGCAGGTCAGGTCTGAGCAGACACGTTGCTCCCAAACCTCTTCAAACCAGATCAGCAGCGGCAACAGTTGGGTCCCTTGCAGAGGACCAAAGACGGTATGGAGCAGGAAGGAGACCTCTTTGGCAAAACACATGTAGTTTTCTTCAGCAGCTGAATTTTTTCAAGGTGTAATTCTAAAAGTGCTGGCATCAAATTCACCTGTGTGCTCTTAAGAGTTTCAAATGTGCCGGCCCAGCCCCAACTGAATCAGAATTTTTTTGTTGGTTGGCAGAGTTGGGGTAATTAGGGAATTGCAATGGTTTGCTCTGGCTGAAAAACACTAGATGGGGTGGCTTCCACCCTAAGGGCCTAGTTTTAACTTAATCACCTCTTTAAAAGCTCTATTTCTGAATACAGTCGTATTCTGAGATGTTGGAGGTTAGGGCTTCACATATGAATTTGGCAGGAATACAGTTCAGTCCAAAACAGAAACATTCATTAACAAATACTTTAGATGATTCCAAAAATATAAATTTGTGAAGCAGTGGTTGTTCTTCACCCCCTTCCCTTGTGGAAAATTATGGTGTTTTTGCTAGTTAGTGCTTGGCAGAACGAAGAACCTTCTGCCTCTCGCTGTTCTCATTAGGTACATTTGTGAGTGTCCTAACCATCAAGGTAAAGGAATGCCATGTACATTTTAACTTAATGTGATGACTTTTCTTCTAAACTTAACTGTCCTCATTAGGAACTCTCAGAACATTAAAACAATTTAAGTCTTAGGCTAAAGAGCATTTAGAAGCATATATATATATTTTTATATTTTGCCAGGCCTACCAGACTTTGTTTTTATGAATTAACAGTCCCTAGTGGAAACATCGACTTCATTAATCTATTAACTAGTGTCTATTGAGCTTTCATGTACAAAGTGCTCAAATAGCCTGTCATCAGCACAGCCTGGCAACCAGTTTGTCTGGCAGTCCTGGCACACAGGATTCAGTGAGCCCCTCTAACTTTGGAACCATGGGAGATTTGTCTATGCCTGTCTGATGGCACATACCACATTATGTCATAGTTCATTATTTATATATTTGTCTTTTTTGCCAGCTGGTAAGTTTCTTGAGAACAGGGACAAGCACTAGACCTTATTCAGCTTTGTTTCTCTAAAATAGTGCCTGGCATAAATATTTTTCTAATGAATAAATGATGAATTTATTTGAGAAATATCTTTAGGTTTGAGATTTGTCTGAAGAAGTACTTCCTTATCCCACATCTTTACTAAGCTCCCTAAATCACACATATTTATTACTTTAGACCTCTGCTTGCGGAGGTGAAAGAAGAGAACCTTGATATTTCTCTGCACAATCTCAAGAACAACTAAATGCAAAAAAATGTATGAATAAAATTCAAATATAGTTCTTTAATAGAAAAGTTTAATAGTAAAACAGTAAGATATGAACAAAGGAATAATCCCATTATGGAACACACATTATATCTGTATCAGCCATGTACCTTGTTACTATGGCTGAACAGAAATAAAGTGGCTCTGGAGTGAGGGGAGTTGAGTCTTTGGGGGAGGGGATGCAGAACTCCCAGCCCGTCCCCACCCCACACACAGCAAAATTATTTCTCCCTAAAGAAAGGTCTGCTTCTGGAAAGAGATCTCTGTTCTTTGCAGAAAGGCTTTGTAAAAATGAAAGACAGTATTGTGGCTAAAACCTGGTTACTGAGAATTTCCAAGGCATAATAAGTACATTCTTTCACTGCGCTGCCACAAATAGGTCTTCATTTGAGACTAGGAATTTTTTATTTCTTAGTAGGAGTTCGTCATTTTATTCATTATAACAGCATTGAAGCTATATTTGGGCGTTTTATCTGCATGAAGTAGAATCTTTTAAAAGTTATATTTTGAAAACTATTTTATATCCTCTTAAAACAATGCCTTTTATTAAAATATTTTTAGGTTAAGGATGAAATGTGAGGTATTTACTGGAGAGATAAAAATATTACAGAGAGCAAGCAGGCAAGGTGGGGGCGATGACTCAACAGAACAAAGTTATAAAACTAGAGTATCTAAATAGTATAATATTTCACTAATTGAAACTCCCTTAATAATTTTGATAATTCTGATGGAGTTAAAAATGAAAACAACTTATTTGCTTCTGTAGAAAAACAAGGCTTTTCTTATAATTATTTTTATTTTTTAATTATAGTTAACATACAATATTATATTAGTTTCAGGTGTACAACACAGTGATTAAACATTTATATACCTTATGAAGTGATCACCCCAATAAATCCAATACCCATTTGAAAACATACTTAGTTATTACAATACTAATGACTATATTCCCCATGCTATATCCGACATACCCATAACTCTAGGTCCATCCCTGTTGCTGTCAATGGCAAGATTTCATTCTTTTTCATAGCTGAGTAATATTCCATTAAATATATATATATATACATATATATATATTCCAATATATATGTAAAATTTCATTATATATATATATTCTATTTTATATATATATACACACATATATAATGAAATATTACTCATATATATGCCTCATTTATATATATATTACTCATATATATGAATAATATATATGTATATATTACTCATGTAAATATACTCATATTACTCATATATATATATGCCATCTCTTCTTTATCCATTCATCCATCAATGGACACCCGGGTTGCCACCATATCTTGGCTGTTGTAAATACTGCTGTAACGAACATGTGGATGCACAAGTCCCTTTGAAGTAGTGTTCTGGGTTTCTTTGGATAAATAGAAGTGGTATGACTGGATCCTTCTCTGTCTCTTGTTTTAAAGTCTATTTTTTCTGGTATAAGTATCGTTACCCCAGCTTTTTTTTAATTTTAATTTTCATGAAATATCTTCTGCATCCCTTTATTTTCAGTCTGTATTTGTCTTTCGATCTAAAGTGAGTCTTTTTTCGGCAGCATATGTAAGGGTCTTGTTTTCTTATCCATTCAGCAACCCTATATCTTTTGATTGGAGCATTTAATCCATTAACATTTTAAAAAATTGTTAATGGACATGTAGTTACTTTATCATTCATATTTTTTATCTTTCTTCTTCTTAAAGAAGTCCCTTTAACATTCTATGTAATATTGGTTTGGTGGTGATGAACTCCTTTAGCTTTTTCTTGTCTGGGAAGAACTTTATGTGTCCTTCAACTCTAAATGATAGCTTTGCTATACTTGGTTGTAGGTCCTTGCTTTTCATCACTTTAAATATTTTCTACCACTCCCTTCTGGCCTGCAAAGTTTCTGTTGAGAAATCAGCTGACAGTCTTATGGGAGTATCCTTGTAGGTAACTAACCACTTGTCTCCTGCTGTATTTAAGATTTTCTCTTTGTCTTTAACCTTTGGCATTTTAATTACGATGTGTCTTGGTGTGGGCCTCTTTGGGTTCATCTTGCTTGGGATTCTCTGCACTTACTGGGCTTATATGTCTATTTCCTTCACCAGGTTAGGAAAGCTTTCCATCATTATTTCTTCAAATAGGTTCTCAATTCCTTGCTCTCTCTTTTCTCCTGTTGGTACCCCTATGATATGAATGTGGGTACACTTGATGTTGTCTCAGAGGCCCCTTGAACTATCCTCATTATTATTTTTTTTTATTTTTTCTGTTTTGACTGTGTGTTTTCTATCTTATCTTCCAAATCGCTGATTCAATCCTCTGCTTCATCTCGTCTGCTGTTGACTAGATGTACATTAATGTATACGTTATTTCAGTTATAGTATTCTTAATTTTGATTGGTTCTTTTTTATTTTTTCTATCTCCATTTTTATGTTTCCTATCTCTTTGTTAAAGTCCTCACTGAGATCATTGAACAAGCATCCTTATAACTAGTGTTTTGAATTCTGCATCTGGTACACTGCTTGTCTATGTTTCATTTAATTCTTTTTCTAGAGCTTTGTTCTGTTCCTTCATTTGAGACATGTTTCTTTGTCTCCCCGTTTTGGCTACTTCTATGTGTTTGCTTCTGTGTATTATGCAGATTTGCTATATCTCCCTGTCTTAGTAGAGTGACCTTATGTAGTAGGTGTCCTGGAGGCCCAGGAGTCAGGTGCTCTAGGTATGTCCCTTGAGTGAGTTGTATGTGCCCTCCTATTGTAGTTGAATCTTAGTTACTATTTGTACATCAATAAGAGGGATTGACCCTCAGGCTGATTGATTGTGAGGACTGGCAATGACTACAACGGAGAAGCTATTGTGCAGGGGCTGACCCTACAGAGCAGGATTCACATTAGTAAGGCACTGGTGCCTGCCCAGTCTGCCCTTTGGATGTATTTTTCATGGAGGTAATTGGATGGTTCTCTGGTGTGGTCTAAAGCTGGCCACCAGGTGTATTTGTTCTGGGGTCTCTTGGGAAGGCCTCTGTTCTAGGCCAAACTCAGCTGCTGCATGTGCCCTGCCTGGGGCAACTTGGTATGAACTACAAAGTGATATGCAGATGGTTGCCACTTGTGCTGGATTTGGAGGTACCTGGGAGAGCCTAAGCTGTGAATTGAGGCTGCCTACTGGGTTCAAGGCTGCTCAGCAAGTGGTACGGGGTACACCAAGGTCAGAAGCTACTTGCTTGGGGCTTGCAAACTTTTCTATGTCCTTAGTTATAGGACTCTGTTCAGCTAGACCTCAAGCAATTCTCAATGATGGTTGTTTTGTAGTTTAGTTGTAATTTTGATGTGGTCGTGAGAGGAGGGAAGCACAGTGTTTATCTACTCTTCCATCTTGCCCAGAAGCCCTAAGTCTTGTCTTTATTAAGTAACTAGATAGCATCAAAATGATAGCTCAGAAAGAATAATAAAAACCTCTTTGATGAACACGACATTTTCAAGTACCTTAGCATAATAAACCTACATGTACTTGGCATAATATATCTATGATATTCCCTTTACTTCTATTCTTTACCTTCGTCATTATCCATGGTGAAAGGGGTTTTTAGAAAAATAACACATCACATCATACCCTGAGAAGTGACAGCTATTGGCAAGAGCAAGGTCTGTTTGGTGTTTTAAATACTTCACTCTGAAGAATGAAGAATTCACCCTTGCTCTCTCTGAATGGTTTCACGAATGGCTTCCCATGCAAACAATATCTGAAAGAAGCTGAGGTTCTATGGGGAAATTGAAGGGGAAATAGATTTTTGAATACTCCTCCCTGATAGCTCTCAATAAACTAACAGGGATCCAAAGAGGACAGTTAAGGGATATTGTAACTATCTTTTGGCTTTGGAAGGTTGAAATTGGGTGCTAAAACTGCGTTCTTTTTCACCATTGACTTACTGACATGCCCTTTCAGGTAAGTGGGTCATTTTGGCAGGGTTGCATGTACCTAATTGTTAAAGGTATCCTTTATGGATAATTTGCTCTAAGCACTCATAAACAATAAAATTGCATTTCTTTAAACAGGTTTTAGAAATCGGACTTTCAATTTCTTCTCACTGGCCTTCCTTCCAGTTAGTCCATCTACTGTCCTCCGCTGGTCCTGAGAGTTCCCAACAATTGGCTTCTCTAATTTTCCAGGTCTGCTTACCTGCTCTGGCTCTGCTGTTAAATTGGGGTCAAGTTACTCCACAGTAATGGGGCCTTGTTTCATTTTCCTTTTATAAGCACCAAAGAACAACAGAACATAATAGAGGAACATAAAAGTGCTCGATAAAAATGTATTGCTTGTTCGGAATTTTAAAATTCTCGTTGCATAAATCAAACAGTGTTCTTCTGATTTCAGCCCAGTCTTTTCTCAGCTTCTCTTAAATCTCTTCTTGAAAGTTTTAAGAAAAAGAGATGTTGGTATTAAAGTTACCAATTTATTTTATTTTTTTAAAGATCTTCCCTTTTCTGCCTGAAGCAGAAGCGTTACAAACACTAACTCACTAAATCCTGTCACCTCCATCACTCAGTAGATCCTTGTTTACAAGCTAGTCACAGATGAATTCTAGTGTTGTTCAGTTGATTAAATATGTGACCTATTTTATGTCACGTACAACTATTCAAAGTCTTTCATCCACTGTGTCTTCTTGCTGCAGAGTAGCAATCCCCCGACAACCACCATCTGAGAACCTTTGTAATAATTACCACCCCCTGCCTCTTCTCCATCCATTACATACAGTACAGCATTAGGAAATGGTAGCTCTCATTTTAGAGAAGAAATAGGAAGTTCTTTGTTTCCTTTCTGTATCCATACTTGGTGTTCCCAAAGGGTTAGCTCACCACTGCTCATCAAGTTTACTAATGTGAAACCACAGCAGTACCATTCAGTTATATTCTTTCATCATCACCCCATGTCCTAATGAATTTGCTTGAATATGTACACCATTGCTCTTGAGAGGAATATAATGGGCCTGTTTAAAAATAACCACCCTTTTCCCATGCTGTGCTAGTTCATTCTCAGTAAACATGCTACATTAGAAAAGGGTTTTTTTTGCTTTTGTGCTGACTGCGTGAGGAAAGATTTGGCAAATACTATTTATCAATTATTGTTGAGAAAAATATTAAAATTAACATTTTTATCTAGTTATTAGATAGACATTAAAATTTTTTAAAAATTCAGGGTAAGATTACTGGGATGTTTATTGAGAAATTGGACCTTTTCAGTGCCAAGATATTTAGGATTTCTTGTTTAAGATAAATTTCTTGACAGATTTACGTCAGGAACTCACAAAATCTGAGAAATAGAAGTAACTTTATAAACACCTCAGTTTGAGCTTGAGAAAGAGTTAACAAAAGAATAAATTATCTTATTAGCCTATTGTACTTCCTTTATTTTTTAAATTAGAAATAATTAAATAAAGTTATAATTTTAGAATACATATAAATTTACAAGAATACATATAAAATTTAAAGAATAAATTTTAGAATACATATAAATTTACAAAAAGTTGCAAAGATGATACAGAGAAGTCCTATCTATCCAAACACAGTTTCTCCTATTATTAACACCTTAAATTAGTATAGTAAATTTGGCACAATTAATGAACCAATATTGATATATTATTATTTAATAAAGTCTGTACTTCATTCAGATTTCCTTATTTTTTATCTAATGTACTTTTTCTGTTCCAAGATCCCATCCAGAATACCATGTTACATTTAGTTATCATGTCTCATTAAGCTCCCCGTATCTATGCCAGTTCCTCAGATTTTCCATTTTTGATGACCTTGACAGTTTTGAGGAGTACTGGTCACAGATTTTGTAGAATGCTCCTCAACTGGTATTTGTCTGATATTTTTCTTATGGTTAAGCTGAGGTTATGAGTTTTGGGGAAGATACATAGGTAAATCGTCACATGATATGAAGAATACATACTATGAACATGACTTTACACTGTTGATGTTGACCTTGGTCACTTGGCTCAGGTAGTGCTTGTCAGGTTTCTCCACTATAGTTACTCTTTTTCCCCTGTTCCATAATGTTCTCTTTGTAGAGAATTCACTATCTGCAGACCATACTTAAAGAGTGAAGAGTCGTACTGCCCTGCTTTGAGGGTGGGTGTATGCACAGATTATTTGGAATCCTTCTGCATGGGAAACTTGTGTCTTCTCTCCCATTTGTTTATTAATGCAACCACTTATTTAGATCATTATGGACTCATGGATATTTATTTTATACTTAGATGTAATTTAATATATTATTATTATTATTATTTATTATTTGGTTAAATTTTCCATTGGGAGCTCTTTCAGTAGACACCTGTGTTCTTTTGATATAATTCCATCATTGTGGGTTTTTATTATTATTATCTTTCAGCATATCATACAAATGGAATGAAAGACTGGCCTTTTCAGACAGTTCTTTCACCTAACAATATACATAAGACTCATTCATATCTTTACATAGTCTGATAGCTCGTTCCTTTTTATTGCTGCATGGTATTTCATTGTATCAATATACTAGTTTGTTTATCCATTCACTTATTGAAGAATATCTTGGCTGCTTCATGTTTTTGAGGATTATAAATAAGGCTGCTATAAACATCTTGTGCAATCCAGTGTGTGTTGGAAGGGAAAGGGGTGCTCTTCTCCATATACGCATTCAGGGACCCAGGTTGATAAAGAATCTGTCCTCTTCAGGGTGTAGCTCTCATATTTTCCCTGGTTGTTAACATCCAAAGAGCAATGAGGAAGAGAGAGAAAGTAGAAGATTATGCCATAGATTTTTATAGGCAAGGCCTGGATGTGTTGTACATGTCAATTCATCCCATATTTCCTTGGTCAGAACTCAGTTGAATGGCCCTATTAACTGTGAGAGGTGCTGACCTGTGTGCTCAGGAACAAAAATAAATCGGTATGGTGAACACATAACATTGTCTTTGCTTTAGTACCCCCATTTAGTCACCAAATATTTGTTTTACTTTTCCTCCTGTACTTAGAACACACTTATACCCTTCCCAAGCTATGCAATCTATAGTCCCATCCAGCTAATGCATCCACTCAAAGTCTAGGACCTTAGGCTGTTGTGGCTATCTGAATGTGGTACTTCATAGTATGGTGACTTTTGACTCAAAGACACCATACAGTGATGGAGTAGGGGGAGGATAGCCACAATATGCAGTCGCATTCTGAATAAGGAAGAATGGAAGACACAGCAGTCACTGGTGCAGAGCAATGTGGGAATCCTATGGCCTGACATTGTGAAGTTTCTCAGGTCCTTCATTAGCCCCTGATTAAACTTAATTCTGCTCTCCAGTTGGAACTTAGGAGCTCCATGGCCCCTGAATCTATTCTCTAAAGGATTCTTTTTTTTTTTTTTTTCTCTTCCTTGGCCATATCTGAAAGGGGCATGTTGTATGCTCTTATTGGAAGCTATAAAGCTCACTGCATGTAGAAGATTGAAGGTTCAAGGATTTTTTTTTTTTTTTTTTTTTTTTGTCACAAAGAGTCAAAGACTTTCTAAGTCCATGCTCTTGGGGTTTTTTGTTTTGTTTTGTTTTTTGGTAATAAAATTCCCTTAAAAACTTAGTAGGCTTTTGAGCTATTTTCTTCCAGTCATTCCATATGCCAGTAACCTCACAACCAATTCTTTACTAGATTTGATTCTCAAGCTTATTTTATTTCTCAGCTTCCCCTCTATTCTCTCCAATCCTATCTCTCCCAACTGAATGGTGGATATTTTGAGAAGGAAGACCACAGTCTTAATTTGATTTTGCTATGGATGGATTTTAATGGTTTCTTGGCTTAAAGGCTGTTTTGATATTAAATCCTCTAATCTCAAATTGAAATATAGAAGCAGTTAGCTTTTCCAACTTTGGCCAAATTTCTATGGCCAATTGCCATAGGCCAGTTTTCTCCTATGTACATATATTTCTCTTACTGCCACACAAACTCAGCCAAGATCCCCAACATACACTAATCCATCTATCCAATCCATTCTACCAGAATGACCTCTTCAGTAGGCACAGGTCTGTCTTCCATGTTACTGCAGTTTTCCCAAATGTTTTGTCACAGTATGACATTGATTACCATCCTTTTGGCATCTGATATTAGTTTCCATGCGAATGCCATGTATTTTAGGGTTTGTCTTACAGCATCACACTCCATCAAAGGTACTGATTTCTATATTAGGCAGGATAATTAACACTACTGTTGCTTTCCAACAAGAATCCAAACATAAAAATCTCAGTGACTTAACACATTACAAGTATATTAATTGCTATTGTAACATTCTGATAAAGGTTTTTAGAGGGATCTGTTCCACATAGCCACTTAGAAGACCAGATTGACAGATGCATCTCTGCCTTCAGTACATGGCTCACAACATTCATCTTGAGCATCAACATACAGCAAACTGATGGGAGGAGATACCCTATTGCTCATGCCTGCATTTCACAGACCAGAACTCAATCATGTGTTCTTAATTAATTGCAAGGCAGGGCAAGAACTGTGATCTAGCTCTGGGTGTGTATGTCCAAAAGGAAATAGAAATAGGTTTGATTAACATAGAGCATGGACTCTGTCGTAATCTCCTTGAGTTTTCTGTCACCTCATCAATAAAATGGGCTCATTGATAACCTCTGTGTGATTGCTATAATTTATAATTTAAGCAACACTTGGGTTCCTGGTCCATTTTCTCATATTTGAAAAATGGGGATACTCCTACCTTCCCCCGTCTCCTCTCTCTCTCTCTCTCTCGCTCTCGCTCTCGCTCTCGCTCTCGCTCTCTCTCTCCCTTCTTCCCCACCCCAACCTTTTCTTTGAAAAAGTTACTTCAGCTATACCATTCAAATTACTGAAGTTAGAACTTGATGATTTTTTACTGTGCCCTATATGATCAGTGGCATTAGATGGTAGCTGATTATAACTCAATATTTAAAATTGTTTTTGTCACTTGCTTGGGGTCTGTCTCTTTTCCTTTAGCTATACTTAATCCAAAAATCCATCAAACTAGGCTGCAAGTGCTCATTGCAGCTTTCTGATCTATGGACATTAAAGATGAAGAAGGCCTTCCTTGTCCTTGTCTTAGATCCTTGGATTTTGCCCTCAACAAAAAAATCATTAGAGTCTTGGAACACAAACTATCTATAATTGAATTCACAAAAGATGTCTATTAATTTATCAGCCAGGCACTGAAGATAATGATCATACCCAGCTCATCACTCCAGATATGTCAGGTAGCTCCTGATAATAGGTTGCAAGAAATCACTATCTTCTCCCAGGATAGGTACCAACATGTCAAGCTCCTTAAACTATACATCATGATAATCAGTGCTTTTAAAAATACTGAATGCTGCATAATGAACACACAGAGACACTGGAAAGACTCAGCAATACTTTATCCTAATTGTCATACTACTGAAAGCCTGGGATCCCCCAACAGCTGGAAGCTGCTGTCATGGAAACCTTAATGTTTCATCATCTGAAAGATTAAAAATGGAGACTATTAATGGACTCGACAGTAGTTTGCATGTTTCATTAGTAAAGAATGCCATTATTCTAGGACTCAGGGGAATTGGATTTTTAAGTGATGTTTTTTTATTTTCTATTAAAATGGTCCAGGCATAATTTGGATGGCATAAAAAAAGAAAGAAAACAATTGAGGAGGAATTAGGACATTTTGGGAGATCAGTTCTTTCTTTTCTTAACCTTCCCCTGCTAGCTGATTGTTTAAAGGGGCACAGGTGGGCTTGAGGATGGGCAGGAAATGAGGGCAAAGCCATTTTAAGCTTCCATTAATTCCAGTGCATGAATCCCAGACTCCTCTGTTTAGAAGGCAGCATAATTAGCGTACTGCTTGGAAAACTGAGGACTACAACCCATTAATGAGTCATAGTATAAATTCAGTGAGTCTCAAGCATTTATTAATGAGAAAGAATAGAATAAAAGGAAAATACTGAAAGGTGTTCACCATTGTTAGGACAGGAATTATTTTTAAAACTTTACTGCTTACGGTGTAAAGTTACTTCCTCTCATGAATAATGACCAAAATAGTTTGAAAACCATGGTTATAATTCACAATTAAGAGCCCAGTTTGTGAAACTATACTGTCTAGATTTGAATCCTGATTTTACTACCCATGAGCTATACAAGCTAGTCACTTAACCTCTCTATGCATCATTTGCTTATCCATATTACAGGAATAATAATAGTAGAGCCATAAGGTTGTTGTAAGGAGGAAATAATTAAACAAGTAGAAAGTGCTCAAAGGAGAGTTAGCTATTGCAAATGGTCATCAATTACTTGGAGGAATTACGTCTTTCAGATCATTGAACATGTCTTTCACATTTATATTTGTAAAATAGGGCTAATTCTTGCAAGTTTAAAAAAGCATCATTATAAATGATTCTGTTAGATCACACAGTACGTCATATCACTTATGTAGCTCTTATTACATTATGAAGGTTTCATTCCTGTCTCTTGATACCAGCATCAATGATACCAGAATCATTATGTGGCTCTACTACATGTGAGGTCCTGAGAGAAATGTTATAAAGACAAATAAAAACATCAAAGCATTATTTTTCCTAAGAAACAACAAAGTTTTTAGCTCAATTTCTCCTTAAAGTCTGCATCCTATCTGAATGGACCACTAGGGTACGATTTAGTGCATCAAAACATTAATCCAGTAAATGGTGCCTGAAAGGTTAATACAGCCTCCAAAAATGACTGACCTGCTCCTAGAGGCCTGTCCTGGGAGAACAGGGTTCTCCAAGTCAGATATGGGGCTTGCCCTGGAGAACCAGTCAGAGGAGAGCAACAAAGACTAGGAGGCCAACACGTCGACTCTGCTGGCGTATGGTACCTCTGGGATCTGAGATTAAGGGTTGCTTCTGCTTCTAAAAGTAAAAGATGTCTAGATGATGCCCAATGTCCTCTTTTTTTTTAATTAAAGTTTATTGGGGTGACAGTAAAGTTACAAAGATTTCAGGTGTACAATTCTGTATTACATCATCTATATATAACATTGCGTGTTCACCACCTAGAGTCAGTTCTCCTTCCATCACCATATATTTGATCCCCCTTACCCTCATCTACCACATTCCCCCCCCCCTTACTCTCTGGTAACCACTAAACTGTTGTCTGCGTCTATGAGTTTTTGTTTCTCATTTGTTTGTCTTGTTCTTTTGTTATTTTTGGTTCATATACCACGTATCAGTGAAATCATGTTTCTCTGCTTTTTCTGTCTGACTTATTTCGCTTAGCATCATACACTCAAGATCCATCCATGTTGTCACAAATGTTTCTATATCATCTTTTCTTACCGCCGAATAGTATTCCATTGTGTATATGTAACACAACTTCTTTATCCATTCATCTATTGAAGGACATTTTTTTTTTGGTTGTTTCTATGTCTTGGCCACTGTAAATAAAGCTGCAATGAACATTGGAGCACATGTGTCTTTGTGTGTAAATGTTTTCAGATTTTTTTGGGTAGATACCCAGGAGAGGGATTGCTGGATCATATGGAAATTCTATTCGTAATTTTTTGAGGAACCTCCACACTGCCTTCCATAATGGTTGCACCACTCTGCATTCCCACCAACAGTGTATGAGGGTTCCTTTTTCTCCACAGCCTCTCCAACACTTGTTATTATTTGTCTTGTTGATGATAGCCATTCTGACTGGGATAAGGTGATATCTCGTTGTGGTTTTTATTTGCATTTCTCTGATGATTAGTGATCTTGAGCATTTTTTCATATGTCTATTTGCCATTTGTATGTCCTCTTTGGAGAAATGTCTCTTCAGGTCCTCTGCCCATTTTTCAATTGGGTTGTTTGTTTTTCTGTTGTTGAGTTTCATGAGTTCCTTGTATATTTTGGATATTAGCCCCTTATTGGAGGCACTGTTTGCAAAAATTTTCTCCCATTCAGTTGGTTGCCTCTATTTTGTTGATGGTTTCTTTTGCTGTGCAGAAGCTTTTAAGTTCATATAGTCCCATTCATTTATTTTGGCTTTTACTTTCCTTTCCTTTGGAGTCAATTTCCTTTGTGGAGTTATAGTTGTTCAATTTGTTGTAAATTCCAGGGAAGATTTCCAGAGGCTCACCTCACGCCACCATTTTGATGATGTTCTATTTTTTTTTAATTAAAGTTTATTGGAGTGACTATTGTTAATAAAGTTGCATAGATTTCAGGTGTACAATCCTGTAATACATCATCTGTATATACTATAATGCGTGTTTACCACCTAGAGTCAGTTCTCCTTCTATCACCATATTATTTAACTCCCTTTTCCCTCTTCTACCATTGCACTCCCCTTTTTCTGGTAACCACTAAACTATTGTCTGTGTTTATGAGTTTTTGTTTCTCATTTGTTTGTCTTGTTCCTTTGTTGTTTTCAGTTTTATATCCCACATGTCAGTGAAGTCATATGGTTCTTGACTTTTTCTTTATGACTTATTTTGCTTCTAATAATCTCAGGATCTATTCATGTTGCCGCAAATGGCAGTATTTCATCTTTTCTTATGGCAGAATAGTATTCCATTGTGCAGTATATATACCACATCTTCTTTATCCATGGAAACAACCAATGTCCTCTTGTAACTAACTAAAACTTTGCTCAATGGAACTTGTTGACGATGGAGGTGCTCTGAACACTAAAATGTGATGATAGTTTTGTGTATTTAAAATTCTTTACCTTTACCCAATCTTCAGATAGAACTGACTCAAAAGCACAATCACATTCTAATTTCCGTAGGTGTTGCAGTTAAGTACAAATTAAAAGAATAGAGGCCCAGAGAGGTTGAAAGGGGAAAACAGTCTACAATAATTATAGTAAGTGTTTGCTGAGCACTTATTAGGTACCAGGCACCACATTGAATGTTTTATATAGATGAACTAATTGAATTCCAACCATTGCTCTGTAATATAGAAATTACTCTTTTTTTTTCCAAATGAGGAAATTGAGGCTTTGAAAAATTGTTGAATAATTTACCAAGGGTTATAAAGCTGGTAATTACTCTAGTACCTTCACTTCAATGGCTAATAATAGACACCTTCGATCGGTTGATTCCATTGTTTTTTCACTCTCTATTACCCACCTTCCTCTATTCTCGCTTCTCCTAAGATTCTAGGGTAGTTTCTTTTTAATCACTGTCTTACAAAAGCCCTTATTCTTGCCTCTCTCTCCTCTAATACATTCACCTGGAGAAACTCCAACTCTTGTTAAATGCAACTTTCTCACAGTGCCGAGGCTGTGTTTGAGCAGCCATCCATTATCCCATGCATCTGGTTCAGATATGATTGATTGATTGATTGATTGATTGATTGATTGATAGATAGATAGATAGATATAGATATAGATATAGATATAGATATATAGGTATATATTTTTTACTCCAGTATATAACCAGAATTTGTCCCTCTCTCTTGCTCTGCATTGCTGCCACCAGAAACGAAGCAACAATTATCTTTTTCCTAAACTGCCACAATAGACTTTAAGTAACCTCATTGTTTCCACTCTTGTTCCCTACACTATTCCTTGAATAGTAGTCAGAACAATCTTTAAAAATATTATTCAGATCATGTCCTCCATGTGCTTCAAGCACTCTAGTAGTTTGCCATTGAATAGTGAATAAAACCCAATCATGTGAATAAAAACATGATCAATCCCCTGTGTGCTTTTGACCTCTGCTCCAATCCTGCTCCTGTTGCTCATGGTACCCTAGCTCCATTGGTCTTGCCTTTATTCTGTGAAAACTTGGAGCTTGTTCTTGCCTCAGGGCCTTTGCAATTGCTATTTCCTCTACCTGCAAGTCTCTTTTCCAGACCATCCCATACCTGGCTCCTTCGTGTCACTCAAATCTCTGCTCAGATCTCACCTCCTCTGAGAAACCCCTGGATACTCAGTTTAAGAGGCTTTTCATGTGGTAGAGAGAGCAAAGAACTCCCCAAGGTGGCACAGAGAGCTAGTGGCTGAGTTGAGGCCAGAGAAGGTTTTCTAACTCCTGTTCCCATGTTCTTTCTATTACCTGGTACTGTCTCCAAACTTTTTAATTTTTTTTTCCAACATAGACAACCATAGGTCCAAATCTTACAAATTATCACTTTGATCAGGAATTATAAAATTCCAGTAGCATAAGGCAGAATTTCCTTCTGTGACTTCCCAGTGGTGTAGCCTGTGCTGTGGGCTGGGCCTGCTTTCAGCTGGCTCCCCACTCCACTGGCAGGTACGCAGCTTTGGGAGCCAGCTGTACAGACAAGGATATGCAGTGTTTCCAGTGTTGTGTGGGGGAGAAACTTCACGGCCCCTGATAAAAAAAAATCTGCATTTTTTATATTTACAAAGTCAACTGTTGTGTCACAATGACCAGTTGTGTACTTTATGTTTGCTTATGTGTACATAAGCAAAAATGAATGTTGCCTTTTATTGAAGGTCTTCTCTGTGCTAGCTGATTTTACATATTTTATTCCTAAGGTTCAGATAAATAAAAATAACATTTTTAAGGTCTTACCTGAGTGATGCCAGAGCCTGTGTTCTTTCTAGAACATCATGTTGCCTTTAAAATAGTACATGTGTTTTATTAGCTGGCCTTTAGGTATAATTTGCAATTAATGCTTTCCAGCTCTCTGTTCCACCTCTTTCTCAGTCTCAGGATCCCTGACATAACTATCCCCAGGGCTTCTACCTGTTTCTTAGCTACTCAATATGTAAACCTCAGAAATGTATTATGTGATATGGCCCACACGAAAGTATTAAGTGGTTGAGGAAAAAGATGACAGTTTTTTATTTCATTAGGGAAATGAAACTTACTCATATTGAGGAGGGACTTTGACACAACGGTGGAGGAGATTTAATGAGGATTTCACCATAAAGTCCTCCATGCAAATGTATGTGTCCCCACTACGTCAATGACCGCTTCTACTTATGTGCCGACTAAATCGTTTTTAGCTGATGTACCCACATCCTTGTCAGAATCCAATTATATCTAGGTGATCCTGGAACAGTATTTCTCATGTGAAAGTAACCAGCCCAATTGCAGATGAGCTCTGTATCTTATTTTCGTTAATATAGATCCTAACTGGTAGTAGATCTAGCTGCTTCAGACCCAATATCAGGAAACAAGTTTGGTAATATGTGTCTAGTAGCTGTGAAACATTTGAATGAACGTTCTTCTCACATTACTTCTCAGCGCCTTCTGAGTACAAAAAATTTTTTAATAACCAGGAAAAGTTTGTAAAAAGTTTATTTTTTTTCTTTCCTGATTGCATAATGAAGCGGTGCTGCCTTGCCATCTGGTTGTGCTTTCTATGTCTTCTGGGCAATAATCATTATCATTTCCTTGGCATGGCTCTTACTTGCTGGGGAAGCTGTTGAAAAGCTTTCACACCCTGCTCGGTGACCCAGATAGGCAGGAGAATATCGACATCTCTGCAGCGCTCATTACCAAGACAGCAATCTAGCAGCATTGATTAGTAGGACAGATAGAGGAGCATTTTAAAATTCTACTCTAACTGTTAGACTCCTTCATTTTAAAACACTTTTTAAAAAAAATCATCTGTAGAAACTTTTAATAGACTCTACAGTGGAGTTTGTGCCAGGTTAAACATGAAACTTAGTTGAAACAAAATCAACAATCCAAAGCAACAAAAAGTAGGCAGGAAAGAGAACATTTACATTTTTGTCTTCCAACTTGAAGTTGGATTAAATTATCTTGATAACCCTTTAATTCTTATTTGATAATAGATCTGAGTAAGTTTTATTTTCTCTACTAATTACTTACTGTCTCTCAGCTCTGTGCCTGCCCTTCTCTACTTGCCTCTGTACTGCTGGGGCTGGTGGTCTGGAAACTACATTTCCCAGGCTCCCTTGACACCTGCCTTCCTATCAGGTTCTGCCAATGGGAGGCACTGGTGGAAGACCAGAAAGCAGAACGAATTGAGATTTCTGCTTGTGGCATCAACTCCATGACAGGAACTGGCAGAAACTGGGAGTTATTGGTAGTTTCTGGGGGTGGAAGAAGGATAACTCTGGGTTTCCCGGAAACACATCCCTTGCAGTTTGTCCAGTCCTGGCATCAGTGATGCCTCTTTGGCAATTCCAGCCCTGGTCACATTGATTTTGAACTTTAAATAGTCAATGGTCTTTTATTTTGTCTCCAATCAGAGAAAATAATAACAGTCATAAATGGTAACAAACATGGCTAACCTTTCTCATTCGCTCTGTGTTAGGTGCTGTTCTCAGCCCTTCACATCTTACTTAATCCCCCCAATAATTCTGTGGGAATATACTATTTTTATCTCCTTTGATCTTGAGAAAAATGAGGCTAGGGAGTCAAGCAGCTTGTCAGCATCCACCAGCAGTCCACGGAGAGAGCCTACCTGATTGTAGCCTGAGCCCTTAATCATTACAGAGTATTGCCCCAGCTTCTCTGTGTTCTAACTAAATCTGCCTCTACATTGTAGATCATGACATCATGTTTTGTTGAACTACAGTCTTACATGCAAGGTTTGTAAAGGTATCCCCTGAAGCCACTTCCCGAGTTGTTTAATTCTAAAGGTCGTGTAAAGAACATTAACTCTAGTCACTTGTATCGTGTAAGCTCTGTGGTGCCAGAGATGTTTTCCTGCCATGCTTATCGCTGTATCTTCAGCACCTAGCATAGTTTCTGTCGCATTTGAAATGCTAATAATATATTTATACAATAAATGTAATTTGTTTATGTAATAAATACTTACACAATAAATCATAAATCATAATATAAATAAGCTGTACATACAGTATGCAATAAATCAATGAATTGAAGCCTACATGGGCTTGGGTGGGGTTAGCATTACGCAGCCAGTTAACTCTTTTTATTGCTAACACTTGCACTTGGAAAGACATCTAGCTAACAGGTAAAGAAGGTTTTGAGTTCTTCTTTCAGCCAGAATACAACACAATCTAAACTCGGGAGAGTACATTTTCATAAAGGCAAAAATATATACTTAATGATTTCTCATAAGTCCTTAAGAGGTGTATAAACAAATTGAGATGAAATATTGCTAAAATGTAAGAGAAATATGACAGGTCCCTTAGGGTAGAAGAGACAATAACTAGCAAACTTGACTTCTATCTATTTCCTCTGGAAGGGAAGTGTACAACATTGAACAAGGAGGTAAATGACCTACACCCTAAATTACATGTTAGGTTCAGTGATATTATGAAAGAAGACGTAAAACACCTCTGGGGAGTCAGACACTACCTTGGGAGGGAGAGAGGTAGGAATGGGATAGAGGCATGACTCTAAACATGGTATCCTTTTGACTGGCTATCTCAGGTCAAGGATTCAGGCTCTGTTCTGAGGGCTTTGCCAAAAAAAAAGGGGGGGGGGGCATGTGTAGGTTCTGAGTAAGGAAAGTTTCTGTAGTAGACTTCTGTGAAAAATGTGGAGGGAATGTTTAAGATAAATGCGAATCCATTAAGATTGCAATCCAACTTCATAAAATTGGAAGAAGTAGCATATTGAAGTTGGGTCAGTGGAATTAGTTTACCCCTGACACAGGCAAAAAAGGGTTCATTGTGTATTGGGAAGGTAAAAACAATAATAAAATCATAAAAGTTGGTCTGCTATTTATTATCACTATGAACCTACAAGTCTAAACACTCTCAGTGGAAAAATGGTCCTCCCTGAAAAAAAACATTTTGTTGGTTTAAGATTTAAACAAGTACAGCAGTTACTGTTATGTTTAACTATATGTAATATAAATTAGCTGCTTTTTAAAAACTTATTCTTCAATGAACATTGAATTCCTTGTGTAAGTTACCTTAGAGAACTGCCAGAAGTCAAGTTGCCCACTGATACATGTGACTCAGCCATAATTATTTGTTTCAAGAGTAAGTTTGTAATGATACAGAATCATTGGAGCTCCCTTCACATGTTGCTATGTTTAAACTGTAGGTTTAAAATAATGGTTGTAAATACAATGAAACAGAACTTGAGCTACTTAAACTCTGTCGTTTCATGTAACCACTTGAAGTTTTCATTTGTGTTTGAAATGTTTAAATTTACAGAAGCTAAAGCTCAGAAACAGAAACTATAATGTTTATTCTGACTGTGACAAACCAACATAGCTTTGTTTTCCCTTTTTTTCCAATAAGTATCTTGAGTAAATTGAGAACACTGAGAAAGGAGTCCACTACTTTCTTCCTTCTGAATATTGTGGTATTTATTCATTCGTTCATTTCTGCTATGATTATGTCTATTATGGTCATTAAAGAGAAACATTTCAGTCTGCATTTCTTTTTAGGCCATTATTTTTATTTGTTTCATGTCATAGTTATTACTGAAAATAATTTTGTTGTATAGAGGGAAAATGCCCTCTGTGTGTCAGATATACTAGGGATACCACTGGTTGAAAGTATATAGAGTGCTCTGAATACGGGGCAAATCTTTCAAATTGTTATTGCAAATGCAGCCCTGTTAGACTCTGAGTGAGAGAAATGCTATCAGTTAGGTCCATCCTCTGCTTGTTAACCGACCCTTTAATAGAGAGGGAACAGTGATAGTGCTGGTCTACTTCGTGGACCTTCCTCAATGTCTCATGAAGTTCTTAATGATTTACTCACTTAAGACATTTTGGTGAATCCTTTAGGTTTCCTATTATTTATAGGATTTCATTCTCAGTCACTTCATTCAAATGGATACCGTGTATGTTAGCAGTATATTCTTTTTCATTCTTCAGAGACAATGAGTTAAAGACAGTTTGTTATGGGTGGGTCATCAGTGTAGATTTTTTAATTGGACACCTGTTAGAAGCTAATAATATAGTTGTTAATTTATCTATATTTTCCAGTGCTGGGAAGAAAGTGCTGAAGTACAATAAAAAATAAGTTTTCCTTTACTCAAGTAATGTTTGACATAGAAACCAATAAACTTCATATTTATCTTCCTTTCAGGATTAAACTTCTAGGCATAACTTCCCATATTTTATTGTGGAATAAAGCAAGGTTAATAAAATGAACTTGTCACATTCAACTTTTTCAGAAAACTGGAAAAATATAGGTACATCATTATCTGATTATGGCAAGTAGGATAGGAATAAAGAAGTTTAATATAGGAATTAGGGCTTCAGGGAATATCGGGAGAGCTGGACAGGCTCTCACCAAGCCATGCTGGTCTCCTCCTTGTGGACCAGTGACATGGGCAGCCAAATCAACAGTGTGTTCTGTGGTGAGTGAGTCAAATGTATAATGACTTGGAGCTACTTCAGCTATCTCCTCAGATAGGAAGAGAGCAGCATGACGAGGTTATCAGAATAATCTGGCTAACACCCTCCTCTCTGGATACTGTTTGGGTGGTCACTGCCAAGATCTGACTGTGAGTCTGCTTTTTCAATCTTTCATGACTGACCCAACACCTCTTCTAAGTGACTCCATGTTTCCTTAAATGTACAGTCTTCAATCATATGACCATCCTGTTGATTCTGGATTTTTATCCCCATTAAATCTGTCTGAATCTCAGCCATTTTGTATTGATTTTATTTCACCCTCAGTGGGCAATCTTATAATTATTATTTTCTGGCAATTTCTTGTTACATACCACTATAGAGACCATAGAGAAGTTCACCAATCAACTGATTTAAACTGGTTTCTGGTTTAAAACATGAGAAGCCAACCAACCAACCAACAAACCGATTCTTTTATTTTAAGCAAAGAATTTGATTTACAGGGGTATCTTTCTCTTAACATGTACTCCATAATTTTAATCTAAGGGTGGTAAAATCAAGGGGATGGCATTTCTTAGTGGCAAAATTCTACATAGTGTGATGCCATATTATCTTTTTAAGGTGAGCAACAGGTCAGTTGGGGCTTGAGCTATCCCAGTTGTTAGGTATTTTCCTTATCATCCCTGGCTACAGACAACATGAATTCCATAGCTGACTATATTCCCCTTCTTGTTCTGGCTACCAGGGAGTCTAGAATTTACTATGGGGTGTCCCTTATTCCCATGCAGAAACTTGAAGCATGCATTCCTGTGAACTAACTTTCCTGGGCTTTTCTTTTCCCTCCTTTCACTTTGCTCTGGTTTACGAGTATTTATCTTTAGGGAAAAAAAATCTGATTATGCTACATGTATTTTCATAAGCTCTTGTCTGATTCAAAGTAACCTGGACCAACCTAAAGATTCTGTATAATTCCTCACAGTTAAACCCACAGCAATGACAAGTACATAAATAAAAAATATTTTCCCTAGTCCAGATTTATGCTACACCATAAGTACATTTGGCAGAATATCATCTATAAGTAATTATATAGAATTTGTAACAAAAATCCCATGTTTTTCCATTTCTTAGTATTTTTAGGTCTGAATCATCTGTAAAATATGGAAGCCATGTACCATATGCTAGATCTTAAATATTTCCCCACAGATCTTGGCCATTGAAGATTTCTTTTTGGTAGCCCTTATGTCACCTCCTATTTCTGGAAGAGCCCTCCAATTTCTAGAGCCACCGCTATTTTTCTGAAAAGTCTGGCCAGTCCTCTGGAGAACAAAGAGTAGAAGTAGTTGCGTAGACAGGGTGGCTACACAGGGTTGAACACTGTGCATAGGATAGACCACAGTTTAGGAATGAGTGTGTTTATTTGTTGAAAAGGAATAATTTGGGAGGAAAGAGGACTTTTACTGAACAAGGTATCCAAGAGTTTTTCCAAGCATAACACTTTTTTTTTCCGATGTCTACACTTGGTTGTTTGTTTATGTATTTTTCTTGAGCTTGAACAATTTTCAGCTTTCAATTTCTCCTCTCTAATCTCTGAATTAAGGAAATGACTCTGGACATAGTCATTTGACTTTCCCTTGGCAGATTTCATGGTATCTCAGAAACTGATGAGATACCATGGTGGAGAGGTGCGTGGAATTTCCCAAGAGGTTGAAATGAGCAAAAATACTGAGTTCCTTGCAGTGTTTCCTTGCCCCCGGGTAATAGAATAGCTTTTACTTCTTGAGAATCCAGCACTTTAGGGATTCCTTGGATTATAGTTAAAGCAATTATAAGTTTGGAGACTGGTTAAACTTTAAAAATAAGCCTGCTGCTAAAAGATGTAATCTTTTCTAGTTTCTGAAATCTTTTGGTAGAATCTTAGAAATACTTTTTCCCATTATGTTCTGGCTTTTCCTTTAAAGAATATATTAAATGAACTGAGTTCTGGAAAATTGAAGGTGCAGAATAAGATCACAAAGAGAAGTAACCCGAAGCTCCATGCAGATAAGAAAAACGAATAACTATTTCCTGCTTTTCTGACAGGATACTGAGTTTACACTTCCTCTTGTTATGGGGTGGGCATAAGGCAGCAGAGTGTATGGAAATAAAGCAATAGCGCTTTAGTCAGGGAACCCTGTGGTGGACTAAAGAGTATGACATGATGATGGTATTTGAGAGTTCTGATGTTAGAGGTGGGACAGTTACTTCAATTCTATCTCCATTTCCTAATCTGTAAACATGTCCTAATCTTTAAATAGCATAGAAATGCTGTTTAAATAAGGTTAAATGAAATACTTTGTGCAAAGTACATGGCCAAGTGCCTTGCACATAGTAATGCTCAATGCATGGTGACTATTACCGTTTATAATTATTAAACCTACATTTTTTAGAATGAAAATGTCCTTTTTGCAGTGCCTGAATTCCAAAACTCTACTGGAAATAATTATGCCAACAGTAATTGTACCTCTTTAGAGGGAAAGTACCATTCATTCATACTCTTACTAATTTAGAATGGTTTGCTAGAAGTTCAATCTTAATGATTAACAATTCAGAAATGTAGAATATATTACAATCAATGTAGGTGGAGCAGAGCCTCACCATAGTAGCTACCATGAGAAACCTAGATTTCATTATCCAAAATATACTTACTATTTGCTCAGTCATAGAACACATAAACATAGTTTCAGAAGTACTAACCCATACCCCTGTGAAAACTAAATTTAATACAGAATACAGTATTTGTCTTTTTTCTTTAGCCTTACATATATAGTAAACTACATTTTCCAAAGTTACATAGGTTAGTTCTTTTCTTCACCAACTCCCTCAGTGTGGTTGTTATTCATGGGTAATACAGTTAGGTTAACTCTGTTTGAATTTTGTTTTGGACTTTTCCAGTATCCTAGTTGATTTTAATCATTTGTTTATTTTTGGCAATGTTAAAAATTACCATGGTTCTAAAAATCAGAAATATAAAAAAAGTTATACTTTCACCCATTCTTTCCACCTTATTTCCACCTAGTAGCTACTGTGGATAACTATTTCCATATATGTTTCTGATTTATTCTTCCTATATTTCTTCTTGTATACTTTCTTATTTTCTCTAATTTCTTAATGATGATAACAACACTGCAGATATTCTTTTCCCCTTTGTTTTTGTACTTAGCAACGTATTCTGGAAATCACTCCTTATTAATTCATAGTGATTGTCCTTATTTTTTATACAGTTGTATATAGTACTCTCATTATGTGAATGTGCCATGATTTATTCAAATCCTTTCTTATGGATGGGTAACTGTATATATAGCTTTGTTACAGATTGTTCCCTATCCAGAAGATTTGTTCTAGCTTGCATTTCTACCTGTGTAAGAGAATGCCTATTTTTTCACACCTTGGACAGTAGAATATGTTGTCATACTTTTAGATTTTCTCCAATCTGATAGGTTAGAAATGATAACTAAGCGTTGCTTTAGTTTGCATTTATTTAATTATGTGTGAATTTAAGCATCTTTACGTGTATTTAAGAGCAATATGTTTGAGGGTGATTTTTACATATTTTTGTGAATTGTCTATTCATATCTTTGTACCATTTTTCCATTGGGTTTTGGTCCTTTGTCCCTTTGTTCCTTTGTCCTTTGTCCTTTGGTCCTTCGTTTTAAGAGTTCTTACCTATATATTAGGGGTTTTAGCTTTTGATTTGGGATATATGTTGCACATATTTTATTCCAGTTTGTTAGTTGCATTTTATCTTTTGGTGTTTGCCGTGCAATTTTAAAAATCATGTCAAATTTATTAATATTTCCTTTTATTGCCTCTGGATTTTCAATTGTAGTTAGAAAGCCTTTTACTACAGTGATGTTAAGGAGAAATTCACTCCTTTTTTCCAATACTTACATGGTTTCATGTATTACATTAAGATTCCTGATTCAATTTGGAATTTATTCATATATACAGAGTGAAGTATGAGTCTAATTTTCTTTTGTCATTTATTAAAATGGCTACCATTTATTAAAAAGTTGATCTTTGCCCCAGTGATTCACAGTGCACCTTTATCATGCACTAAATTTCCATGAGTCTTTGGATCTATGTGTATTTTTTCCTTTGGTCTATTTGCTATTCATGTGCACTGCCACAGTCTTTAAATGATAGCACAATGTAATGTGCTTTACGTAGGGCTAGATCCCCCTTATAGCTTTTCATTTACATCTTTTTTTTAATTATTCTTGCATATTTGTTTTCCATGTGAACTTTAATATCAATTTGTATACTCCATAAAAAAGCGTGTTGTTATTTTATTGGGATTGGATACTTATCAATTAATTTGGGGAGAGCTGACATCTTTATAATGTTGAATAATTCTACTCAAGAACAGGGGAGATCTCTGAATTGGTTCAAGTATACTTTTGCATCTCTCAGGAGAGTGCCATTAATGTTTTAATTCAAAGAAGAAACTAATATAGAAAGTTCAGCATCGAAGGAGTCACACTGGGCACTACCTTAAACATGACGTGCTGGTGATTGCCTGCTTATTATCCGTTCAACTAATATTTACTGAGCATTTACCTACCAGATGGTTAGCTCTGTGCTAGGTCCTATGGATACAAAAGTAAAACACCTGGTTCCTGCTTTGGAGGTGCTCACAATCTAGTGGAGGAAACAAGTTATTAACTTGACAGTAGGAATTACTCTCCCTTTTTAAGGACAGCCCAGTCTTTTCACTGAGAAGGGAAACTAGTCTCCGTGTCTATGAGACATTAAGGAGGATGTTGAAATTGGTTGTAGGAAACCTCACTGGAAATTTTTTTAATGTCACTTATACATTCAATCACTTTTGCATACAACTATGTCTTAAAAGATCATTTAAAAGTCTAATTGTAAAGTGTTGAAGCCCTTCGTGTTCTTGCCTGTGTATCTGGTGAGATATCAAGTGGAATGTTGTAATTAGTTGACTCCAGCAGCAGCTGGTACACCGCAAGCTTTTCTTCTCAAATCACTTTACTGTCCGATGGCCATTAATAATATGCCTAAAAACAAAGTAAATTCTTAAAGACTTTTATTCCTCTAACCAAATTTTTCTACCAGTTCTTGCAATTTAACATGTGGCTAGCACTTTTCCTTTTGGAGGTGGGGGAGTAATGACAGTGTTTGGTGTCATGTTAATATAAGTTTAGCAAAATATAGTTGCTGCCTATGTTGAGTTAGTAATCATTTTAAAAGTCTTTTACTCTCACTCTTTCAAACTTAATTTACATATTATTTTGATCTCATGGAGAATCAAACAGGATCTGGAGTCAGACGTGTGATCCTGTGGAAAATTAACTCTTTCAGGATTGTCAATGTTACTGGAAAAAGAGACAATTTACCTTTTGGGCTGTTCTCTGGACAGATATCTAGTATAAAATTCCCAGCCTTTCATTCTGTCATTATAAAAGAATTCTACATTTCAATATGAAACTTAAATAAGATGCCTGTGACTGTTGAAATAGACGTAGAGATTGCAAATACTAGGGAAAGGGGAAGAAGAGAGTGGGAAGAAAAGGGAAGGAATCCTAGTCCTGCTTCTTTCTCATCTCAGTGTGAAAGTAAAAAGGAGACATGTTGGCTATAGCTTTTCAAAAGCAAAGACTGTTTCTTCAGGAAGCCCAAGAGTCCAAGAGAGAAAGTGATGGAATGCAATCTTAGAAGCATTTCAGAATGAGAAGCAGGCAGCTATTATTTAAACGTAAGCTGAAAGTAACCTTAAGAGGAACTTGCTCAAGAGTAACTCCTAGAATTACTGGTGGGTTTTTTTTTTTTTCTTGTTAATTTTATCTCTCCTCTTTTCTGCACAGTACTGTAGTCATTCAGTTAAATCCATTCATTTCTGATCCTCATTACCCACTCCCCAATCCAAGTCTCCAACCCCTTTCTTCACCTCCACTTGCACTTTTCCTCTTATTTTCATTGTAAAGTGGTGCTACATGAGAATTACATAGTAGTCTCTAAGGCTTTGTGATTTATCACTATCCTCAACAGTCTTTAAAACTGTTTTTTTTTAATTTCTATTTCTACCCAAAATATGTTACATCCAAAGATCACCTAAAGATCACTGGCCAAATCAATTAATCTTAGCAGTTTCCCCCCACTCATTCTTTTATCAAGCAGGAGTAAGTTATACCAAAATAATAGCTAACACTTATATGGCACAGTATAATCAGACAATTTCAAAAACAGGAAAATGAGGCTACAGTGTCAACGGATCCTTAAATACTGACTGACAAACTTGGAAATGTGAAATGTGTAATGAAAAATGAATTTTCCCATTTAGTCTTATTATAATTATATAAGATTAAAATATCTTTGATATTTTTTTTCTTTCCTGTAGACTTGTTTCATCAGAGTGTTTGACAAAGTGCCAGTAGGAGATGGAGGCATGCCACAGTGGTTTCTCAATAGTAACTGCTTCCCCTTCCACTCCTGCCAGTGTAGACATAACATCCCCCTGGCCTCAGATGAATCTTCTAGTAAAGAGAAGAAGAGCTTCTCACCGCCATTGTTGGGCCCCTTGGCGGACCTAGCTGTAGTGTTCAGTCCTCATTCCACACAACCACATCATCAGTGTGAATTTCTGCTCCTTAATAGCCTCTCTATACCTGGTTGCTTCTATTTCATTTCATGTTAAAATTTGGCAGAATAAGTTATTGAGAGGAGCATTTCCAGACTTACTCGCTACATCACTGCTCCTTTCCCTCTGTGTTTTAGTTTTGTATTTTTAGAATGCCATGTAGGAAAGAACGATTATTTATAAACTGAGTAAATGAAATGATTAAGATTGCTCCTTCCCCCTTCAAGATTCAGAATTTGGGTTTTATTATGTTTGGACCTAAAATAGCACCAGACAGTAGTTACAACTGCATGAAACTTACTGGTTCATTATCTTTCATGGATTTGGAAGTTATTACACCTTGAGACTTAGAGCAAACTTACTCTGATTTAATTATTGTAATTCAGGATCAGCCATGCTTCAAACTAACAACAATGAGTGCACACCTGCACCAGTTCTAGCCCAGTGGGAGGTGGAAGGGAGAGAACAGTTAGAAGGCAGAAGGAGAGAGATACCATTGCGAAATGAACCCTGCGCTACTATGAAAAAACTTACTTTAAAATGTTTTCCTAACCCACTTCCTCTTTTTCTGGGACTCCAATTATATTTGATTGTTTGATATTGTCTCATACTTATGGATATTCTGTTGATTTAAAAACATTTTTCTTTTTCAATTTTGGTAATTTTTACTTATTTGTTCTCAAGTTCACTCATCCCTCTTTTTTTTCAATATCTGCTGTTAAGCCCATTCAATAAATTTTGACTTCTGATATTGCATTGTTTTAGAATTTCCATTTGAATGTTTTATAGTGTTTCTAATTTTCATAGAAAACCAAGAAAAAATTCCATTTCTTCACACACAACATGCATTTTCTTATAAGTCCTTTGACAAATGTATATTGTTTTAAAGTTTCTGTCATTAATTACCATATTTTCCTGCTTCCTCACATTTTATATGTATGTATCTATATAATATATATATATATATATTTTTACATATATATACTATACATATGTATAGAGTATATGTAATATATACATAGATGTGTATATATATACGAATACACACACACACACACACACACACACACACACGTATATATATGTAGAGAGAGGAGAGGGAGAGTGAAAATTCCAAACATTGTGAATAAAAGAACATTAGAACGTTTCCAGTCTTGTTGGTATTTGAGCTGGGAGGAGTGGACTGAAGTTTCAGATATATTGGGTTCACTATTGGGTGACCCCAGAATCCAATCACTGTTAAAATGCCCAGGACCATGTGGTTGACTTCTGCACACTAGCCCTTCCCCTACTGTTGCTTTGTCAGTATGTGTAAGGTTGGGCAAGTAGACTTGCTGGACTGAATTCTTCCAGACTCTCCACCTTCCCAGTCATCCAGGGAAGGCCTATTTTCCCTCATCCCCATGTTCTTCTCATCTCTAGCAACTCACCTGGGCCCTGGATCCAGGAATGGAAGCTGCTTCCATTCTCTGCTCACCTGTGATGGGCTTATTTCTCTCTAGAATATAGTTTATCAAGGTTTCTTGCCACCTCTATTATTCACTAGCTCCATAGAAAGTATGGTTTTTATTTTGTCTGGGTCTTTTCTTATAGTTACTATGGGAGCAAAGGTCTTTTGCAACTTTCTACAAGATATGATAAAAATATACGATGAATGCTTACATTTAAAAAAAATGTATTACAGTCAAAGACACATTGCCATTAATCCCCTTCACTTTGAACATACTTTTCCCATCATTCTTGCCAGTTTCTAAAGCAGTTCTGGAAGTCCTCTTTTGTGAGTATCTTTAGTTGCGCTGTTGTAGATACCTTCATATCCTGAATCAGTTCAAAATATTTACCTTTCATGATCATTTTGACTTTGGGGAAGATACAGAAATTGCACAGTGCCAGATCCGGTGAATAAGGTGGATGAGGACACACTGTAATGTTTTTATTTGACAGAAATTGCTATACCAGAAGCAATGTATGACATGGAGCATTGTCATGATGGAGGATGATTTATGACACACCCTAATATACACCTTCTCTCAGCAGTAGCTCACACCCGACTGTCTGCCCCGAACAAGTTGAAATACTGTTACTAAAATTCGACATGCCGCTTCCCATATTGAAGACCCCTGCCTTTTCAATGGATGGCAATTGACAGCAGCAGCATTCACTGTATTTTTTTTTTTTAATCACACCTCATATATCCTAACTGGAAGCAGAAGTCTAACCTACTTCTTTAATCAACATTTGTATCCCTACCAAAGGACACAGGACACTGAGGAATATTCATAAAGTCGCAGAGAATTTCCAAGGCAAAGATGGCTTCTGTTACAAAGTAGAAAAAGAAAAAAAGATGGATACTGAAATTTCCTGAAAAGATATCATTTGTGTTTATATTATCCAAATGAGATGACAGAGGGAAATATAGAGAAAGGGGATGAATAAGTATTAGGTCATTAAGGACTCCACATCACAAAAACAGAGAGCATAAAGAAACCACAGTATTGCAATCACAGTATTTCAGAGCTAGAAGAAAACCTTAGGTGGTCTAAAGTCCAGACTTCTTACTTTATAGATGTAGGTATGTATTTGAGATTTACGTGATAGACTGAATATTTTCTTTGCCTTTCCCAATGCCGTCGGAAGCCTGTGACTAAACGTCAGCATTTTTTTTATCAGACTTATAATGAAAGTCAGTCCTTCCTTTTTTATTCCTCATAATCAAAAATCCCAGCAAATACCTATATTTTACTAAGTTCTAAATTTGATACTTTTTTTAAAAAAAAACATCAAACTTAGACCTCAGAACCCAAGGGGAAAATCACACCATCTCTGCATAATGGAAAACAAATTTTGGGAAGTTGTGTTTTCTTCATCTTTTGACAAAAACTTTGTTTATCTGAGGCACAGAAAGTCTGAAGGACCAAGGATGTTTTGGAATGCATATGAATTCTTCTAGGTATGTAGGATGTTATAGAAAAAAATATGTTAATTAAGAATAGACCTCAAACCCTTTAATACTGATTCATAGGACCAGTGACTAAAAATTCATGTTTTGGGCATGTAAAAACTAAAATTAGAACTACTCTTAATTTTAATATTTTAACATGGTAGTTGAACTATTTTTCCACAGTCTAGAGAATGATGTCTCCAATGATTCTTACTAGGATATGGTCCACTGCTTCTTTATTTTTAAGTTTGAGCAGGTGTTTGTAACCTTGCTTTCTTATGTAGTGTTTCTCAAAATTCTCAGAAAATGTGCTTAAGAGTCACCTTTATGCTCTAACAAGAGATCAATAGTT
Source organism: Rhinolophus hipposideros (assembly GCF_964194185.1). NCBI lineage: Eukaryota > Metazoa > Chordata > Mammalia > Chiroptera > Rhinolophidae > Rhinolophus > Rhinolophus hipposideros. The sequence continues at coordinate 67,473,953 of NC_138049.1, forward strand.
ATTTCCTAAGGGAATTTCATAGTTCCAAACAGCTTAAATAATTCAACCTGAAATAGCTAAGGAAGGAAAGAAAAAAGGTGTTTCAATGATAAGTACCCCGTTGAGTAAGGTTAGGATACAAGAAAAAAAAAGAACATTTGGGAGGTGTGCACATCTTTAGGAAAGAAAAGAGTGAAGTCTGTGGTTGATACAAGTGCATGGACTGTGATTGGTTACATCAATGAGGATACAGAGAATCATGCTATTCTTTCAGAAGATAATGTTTATTGAATACGGCCAATGCCTTCTTTGGAACTTATGGAAACACCATAAACTACACATATGCTAATAACTTTCTTAGTCTCTCACAGGAAAAGATGATTTCATTATTGGAAGAGCTTTTAAAAATAGAGATTAAACTCTGCTAGCTTTAGAGAAGCTCCCGATAGAGATGCGTTGGAAAGAAGATTTGCAGATTATTGTGATTGCTACCTCCAACCATATAGCTCCAAGCTTCTGAAGGATCCTTTGTGATTTGCTAACAAAATACATTAAATGTAAAATTTTGTTTGCAGACTAAGTTCTCTTATCCATATTTGTGTTTTCTTCAATTCATTTATAATTATTATAAAAATAATTATTATAAGAATAATTATTATTATTTTAACTTTGAGAAGATACTGTCTTCTCTTCTAATAGTGAGTATTCCAGAGAGCACGGTCATAAGGCAGAAGTGGAAAATGGGGATATTTGTGGAAAATGGGAATATTTATGATGCTGAGGTTTGTGCTTCAGCAACTTGGGAACAGAGGGAAGAAGAGAAATAGTTCCACATATGTTTACCCATTACCACCAGTGCCCTCATTAACCAAACTCAGCCAGAAACCAGATGTTACTGAGGCCCTTGAAATGTAACCTATAGAGGTCAGTACCCCACCCTCACCTCCTTGAAACATAGAGAGTGAGGAAAGGGCAAAGAATGACTGAGAGAAACCAGACCCAGGATCAGCTCACAGTCCAAATTATAAGGGGTCCCATCATCAAGTAATAGTATGGCATTTATAGTAACATCATGAAACATTGTTCAGCTGGAATAAACCAAGATCTTTTACTATCCTATTACTTCATTTCAATATTATGGACGATCTATTTAAAATAGGAAGATGTAGATTTCTGGTCAAGATAGTAGAGTAGGTAAACATCTTATTTGCCTCCTCTCATAACCACGTCAAAATTACAACTAAACTACAGAACAACCATCATTGAGAATTGCCTGAAGTGTAGCTGAACAGAAGTCCTACAACTAAGGGTAATAAGAATCCATCTCAAGATTGGTAAAAGGAGCAGAGATGCTGAACCGGCTGGTCCCACACCTGCGTGTGCTGATTCAAAATTGGAAGAAACATCTTGGCTATGGAGGTCTCTCTAGAGGAGCGAGGGGTCCCAGTCCCACACTAGGTTCCCCAGGCCAGGGTTCCAGTGCTGGGAAGAAAAGGAATCATAATAATTTTTTGCTGCGAAAACCAGTGGAAAGTATAGCTGAGTGAGATGAGGGCAGCTGGAGTCCCAGGTGCTTCTCTTAAAGGGCCAACAAAAAGACTTGCTCATTCACTGAGCTTCCTCACTGGGGCAGTAGTTTAAAAGGTGCCAGGTACATATGGAGAGGAACTGAATTTTCTGGCTTCTGAGCAACGGCTGGAAGGGCAGCGTTCTCCTAGATAGAGGACCTGGCAGAAGCCACTGTTTCTTTGTTGAGCCCTTCCCCACTCCCAGGACAGGAGGAACATGTGTATCCGTATGTTCATTGCAGCGTTATTTACAACAGCCACGATATGAAGGCAACCTAGGTGTCCATCAATGGATGAATGGATAAGGAAGAGGTATTAAACTTATGTACTATGGAATATTACTCAGCCATAAAAAAGAATAAAATGCCATCTGCAACAACATGGATGGACCTAGAGGGTACTGTGCTGAGTGGAGTAAGTCTGACAGAGAAAGACAAATGCCATATGATTTCACTTATATGTGTAATGTAAAAAACAAAATGAACAAACAAACAGACTCATAGATACAGAGAACATTTTGATGGTTGCCAGCTGGGAGGGGCATTGGGAGGAGTGACTGAAAAACTGGAAGGGATTAAGAAGTACAAATTGGTTGTTACCAAACAGTCATGGGGATGTAGGTTATAGCATAAGGAATATAGTGAATAATATTGTAATTACTATAGTGTCAGATGGATAATAGATTAATCAGGATGATCACTTTGTAAATTATATAAATGTCTAATTACTATATACGTGAAACTAATAAAATATTGTATGTCAACTATAGTTGAAAACAGAAATAAATAAAATAGTGGATTTATTTGTAAATAAGGGTTTTTCTTGTAGCTGGGCCAGCAGGATTTAAGAAAGGTACTCAAAAGTTAATAGTCTTCATTGTTTTACAATATTTAGAGTGCCTAGAAATTGTATACCACCTGCAATAATAACTTGAGAATATTGCTTGGTAAAGTAATAATTTATGGCCTCAGACAAAAACTTGATTAATATTCCATGGCAATTAAAAATAATAAGAAAATGTTCCTAATCATCTATTCATCCTCAATTATAAAAATGTCAGAGGAAGAGAAAAGGAGTATATCAAAATATTCTTTTAATTTACAATATTGTGTTCATTCAACCCAGGCACTGAGATAAACTTTGTCTACTAACATAGGCTTTTTTGTTCTACTTCTACCACGTTTTTGATAACCACATTAAAAATGTGTGTGTGTGTGTGTGTGTGTGTGTGTGTGTGTGTGTGTATGCTCTTTCAAGTCATATTAAATTGAAAGTCTCCTTTATATATTTTCCTCAGGATCTTGTACAGTGTCTGCTATAGAGTTGACCCTCATTAATCAAGGAGAATACTTGACCATGCTAATTCTCTTAATTTCTTGCTAGAACTCTCTTTCTTATCAGAATTTCTGGACTTCCAGAATTTCGAGGCTCCAGAACTGAAAAAGCCTATTCTCTCTCTAATGAAATATATAATTATCTTCTAAAAAATAATAAAACAATCCATGTTTGGTAAACAAGTTGTTTTCAAGTCTATCTGTTAGAGTTGGGGTAGTTCCCCTAAGAAATGCCCTTAACATGCTGAAATAACTTAGTAGATGGGCTCCTTAGTAGATGGGCTATTCACTGATACTGTCTCAGCACCCTCAGCAGAAAGTATCTTTTTGGAAGTCTCCCTGCTGACCCCTAAAACTGGTGGCTATAGGAAAATCTAGCTTTTGCTAGAAGAGTTGATTGAGTATCTGTCAAGTCTCCTTTATAGCATCAGAAGTGTAACTTCATACCTGCTTTAATTTAGGTTAGGTTAGGTTAATTCAGTTCATTAGTTTATTATATTAGTCAGGGTTCTCCAGAGAAACAGAATTGGTAGGGTGTGTATGTGTGTGTGTGTGTGTGTGTGTGTGTGTGTGTGTGTGTGTGAGAGAGAGAGAGAGAGAGAGAAGAGGAGAGATTTTAAGGAATTGATTCATACAATTATGAAGGCTGGCAAGTCCAAAATCTGCAGGATGGCTGGCAGGCTGTGGACCCAGAGAAGAACCTAATCTGCCATGCTGCAGAGTTCCTTCTTGCTCAGGGGAGATCAGTTTTCCATTCTGAAGCTCAGGCTTTCAACTGATTAGATGAGGCTCACCTATCATTGAGGACAATACACTTCATTCAAAGTCTACCCAATTAACTGTAAATCTCATCCAATCGCCCTCTCAGAAACATCCAGAATAATATTTCACCACATAGTTGGGCACCATGGCTCAGCCAAGTTTACACCTAAAAGTTGCCATTACATTTTGTTATTTGAAATTTTATTTTAACCATAGGTGCCCCAACACTCCCTTGGCTCAATGTGAACTTCATATGGTAAACGGTAAGGACTCTCTGCAACTTAATCCATCACTATTCATAGAACCCAGCTCCATAGATGCATGAATATTACTAGCAGCCATCCTCTTTTTTTTTCTCCCACTTCCAGTCGCATTTTAGCAGCACCTGAGTTGACAGTAGCCTGTTGTTTTTCTGTTTGCCCAACACCACAAACACCTGACACCTCACTTGGAGGCCATTGGTGTATAGATTGAAAGTGATTTATCCTAAACAGGCAATATGTAAGCAAACTGATTTCTCATTGTGGCATTGGCCAAATAATATTACCCAACCTATGCAGTCGTAAGAGGCAGGACAGTGGTTGTTACTTGATAAAGGGACCACTACTTCCCTAAGTACAGTTAAACATATGATGCCTTTCTTCCTCTTGGCATTTCTTCCTTGTCACTTGTCCTTACACACACACACACACACACACACACACACACACACACACACTCCTCCCTCTCTGTTCTCCTTTTTTGCCAGACTTTTCTCTACCTTAGTATTTTTCCACAAGTGTGGAATAGAAATAATATTAATTCTAGGATTTGAACAGCTTTTAGTAAAGCTCTCTTGTCTTCTGTGAGGACGATCAGTTGTTCTCTTGGCCTCTTACTTCCTTTTTCCTTCTTCCCTGAGTGTAACTCACTGTACTGTTCACATTCACGGGTTTCAGCATCAAGGACAGGTTTGTGGTAGTCATGACACTTGTGTAACTGTGAAAATAAACACTGGGGTTAATGCCCAGAACCTAAATGAAACAAGGAAATAGACCTGAAAGTCACTGAATGTGCCTTGTCTCCATTGCTTCATTCATTTTTTGGCTAGTTTTTTTGAGATCAGTATTTACAAATGGAATATGAAGGTGTAGACCAGGTGATTTTTGTTCTTGAACAGGAAATGGATGGAAATATTTGCAAAGAAAAGGTTCATAACTGAGTGTAATGATTTGGGAAAAAAATGTTTATACTGCCCTTTGTTATGTATTTTCTTCCCAATGAAAATAGTGTAACATGTAAGAAACAAGCCTGTAAATGCATACTTTTTTATGTGGACTGTTTACCTGGTTTTCTTGCTCTGAACACTAGAATCTTATGTAGACAAATAAGGTAGTACTTGCCCAGTTCTGATTTTTAGTGAAAATACTTGTTTAGAGTTGCAAATCTCTTTGAGGGTCTAAAGAAACTATGGACCACTTACCTAGGAAAATTCACATATAAACATGAAATTTTGCTTAGATCTTTAGCCTTGATTTAAACATACTTCGAATGTTTGTCCATGGAACTCCATTTAAGAGACCTTGATCTGTGGCAAGGGATTTTGCTTACCTAAGACTTTATAAAGGATTAATTGAGAATGGATGCAATCACTCATATTATGAAAAGCACTGTATGTTTCACTAAATTATTAACAATGAACCTCAAATGAATGGCAGTGGTGTTTGCCACAAACTTCCTATTTGCTGCTGACAAAGACCTGGTGAACCTAGGGAATACTTTATGCCGTGAGGTAGCCTAGATTCATGTTCCCTGAAACTGTAATAGGACTTGCTACTCTTCTTCAGTGAATTCCTCCAGAGCCATTTTCACATTCAGAATCTGACTTTCATTTTTATACACTTGCACAAATTTTCGTTTTAACTGCAAACTTTCTCAATAGTAAAGAGTTTTTTCTCTCTCTAAAAACAACAACAACAACAAAATAAAACTGCTACTAGTAAGTTCCCTAAGGGCTTTTCTCTCTGGTTGCAGGAAGCTACAATTTATGACCTACCTCTGAATTATGTATATTCCATCATTCTTTGTTCTGTACTTTTTACTGTCCTTGGAGTTGGAAGAAGTTTTGAAATACCTTTTGATTGAAAGAGTGTGTTTTTACTTGGAGTTTGAACTGAAAACAAGTTCCTTGCCTTAAATAGGGTAGAATCATAGAAGCAATGACCCCTCCTCTCCCTTTCTCCCATCACTGGCTGAAGCATCTTAGGGTATGCCCCCTGAACTTCACCACATTCAGTGGGCGATGGCACATTGAGCAGAGAATATAAGCAGAAAACAAACTTAGTTTATTTCATAGTTGTCCAGGTTTATCTCACACCTTCTAATCCAGAGACTTTTAAAAATTTGTTTCCAGCTGAGGTTTTTAAAGCAAAAGTTTTATGTTGTGAAACATTTTGAATCCAGTACCCAAATAAATAATATTCAAGATTAGAACCAGTAAATAATATTCAATATTATTTCTAAGTGCTGTAAGTTTAAAGTCAGTTAATGGGTTCATTCTTTAATCCATTTATTGTGTGTTACACAATGTAAAGTAAAAATGAGGTATGCCCTCTGCCTTCTGAAAAGTTACTGAATGACATAAAAGATTTCAGACAAGAAGACAACCATTAACTTTGGATTAAATCTATACAACAGGCTTCATGAAAGCAAAAGGATCAATTTCAAGCTTCCAATGATTTAATTATTAATTCTCCGGAACTAGTAGAAGCACATCACATATCAGATGTTTATCTTTTGGGCTCTGTTTCTGTATCATTGGTCTATTTATCTATTCTTATCTTAATTATTACAGATGAATAATAAATATTTGTTAGGCTAATTCTTCCCCTTTTATTCTTTTTGGGGAAGAGATGTTGGGTATTCATGAGTTTTTGTTTTTCCATTAAGAAGAGCTGTGTGGAATCTATTGATCAAGTTCCACCAAAACTCTGTTAGTTTTTTTTGGCATAAATGAATTAAAAACATTGCTGAATGAAATCAGTTCAGATCTAAATAAATAGAAAGACATCCCATGTTCACTGATTGGAAAACTAAATATTGTTAAGATGCAGTATTCTCCAAATTGATCTACTGATTCAACACAATTTCAATTAAAATCACAGCTGGCTTCTTAGTGGAAATAGACACACTGATCCTAAAATTCATATGGAAACTCAAGCAATCCAAAATAATAATACTAAAAAATTCTTCAGAAAGGAGGAACAAATTTAGAGGACTCACTTCTGATTTCAAAACTTACTACATAGCTGTAGTATTCAAGATAATGTGGTACTAGCATAAGGATAAACATGTAGACCAGTGGAATATAATTGGGAATTCAAAAATAAACCCATGAATCTGTGGTCAATTAACGTTTAACAAGCCTTCCAAGATGACTAAGTAGAGAAAGATTAGTCTTTTGAACAAATGGTGCTGGGACAAATGGATAACCACATGCAAAATAATGGATTTGGATGCTACATCACACCACATACAAAAATCAACTCAAAATGGATCAAATACCTAAATGTAAGAGCCAAACCTATAGATTTCTTACAAGAAAGCATTGGGTAAATATTTGTGACCTTAGATTTGGCAATGGAGCCTTATCTATGATACCAAAAGCACAAACAACAAAAGAAAAATAATAAATGAGTTGGACCTCATCAAAATGAAACACTTTAGTACTTCAAATGACACTATCAAGAAAATGAAAAGACAACTTGCACAATGGCAGAAAGTGTTTACAAATCATTGTGTCTCATAATCATTTGTTTCTAGACAAAAATATATAAAGGATTTAATAAGAAACTCAATAAGAAGGGACAAATACTCAATTTCAAAATGGTCAAGGACTTGAATAGACATGTCTCCAGTGTAGGCTATGCAAATGCCACATAGAAAGATGCTCAACGTCATTAGTTATCAGGGAAATGCAAATTAAAATGAAATGAGATATAACTTCATACCCTTTATGATGTCTATAATAAGTGTTGGCAAGGATGTGAAGTAAATGGAAACCTCATACAATGTACAATGGTGCAGCCACTTTGGAAAACATTCTGGCAATTCTTCAAAAAGTTATACATAGAGTTACCATTCGACCCTGCAACTTTTCTCCTAGATATATAACCCAGAAAATTAAAAATATATGTCCACACAAAAATTTTTACATAAGTGTACATAACAGCAACATATGATTGTAGCCAAAAGGCAAAACTAACTCAACATCCATAAACTGGTGGATGGATGAACAAATTGTGATATATACAAACAGTGGAATATTATTCAGTCATAAAATGGAATGAATTACTAATAAAAGCTACAACATGAATGGACCTTGAAAACAGAGTAAAAGAAGTTAATTACAAAAGACCTTCCATAATATAGGTAGGTCTCACCCAGATGTTTGAAGGTATTAGGAGACAAAAGACTGATGTCTTCTAAGGAAGAGGGCCAGCAGACTGCCTGCAGACAAGTTGTAAGATCAAACTCTTCACCGAGTCTCCTGCTGGCCTACCCTGAAGATTTTGGACTTGACAGTTTCCACAATCTCATGAGCCAATTCCTTACAATTTTTTAAAGTAAATCTCTCTATATAGATAAATAGAAGATAAATGATTGATTGATTGATTGATAGATAGATAGATAGATAGATAGATAGATAGATAGATAGACAGACAGACAGATAGATGATACCCTCTTGGTTCTGTTTTTCTGGAGAATTATATCTGATATAACCAGAATCCATCAAAGTTATCTAATGCTTTATAAGGAACATATATGTACAACTATGACTACACATTTCTGCACTGATGTTTTGCAAAGCATCTACTGTTGTACTATTGGTGTCTAAAGCATAGTCTTGACTTGACACCTGCTGACAGAGATCAAAGTTATTGCTGCAAAAACTTACAACTAACAATAAAAGTGCTAATTTTACAGTTGTTGAAAAAAAATTAATTTAAATACTGTCTTCAATGCTAGCAATACTTGGTAAAACTGGCACATGCCTAGAGAAATTGGCAGTATACAGGGGCACAGTATATTTGGAAAGCAATTTAGTAATAAATATCAAGATGTTTAAATGTGTTTATATCTTTTGACTGAATATTCCCACTCCTAGGTATTCATCTTCAAAATTTATCTAGAAAATTAGAAAAATGCAATATATGTACATATATATATCATATATATGTAGCAATCTATAGGTAGATCTATACTTAATTATATTCTGATATATAGTTAGTTATGGACTAAATTGTGTCCTCCCCAGAATTCATGTTGAAGTTCTAACCCCTTGTACTTCAGAATGTAATCATATTTATAGATAAGGTCTTTTTTAAAGAGATCATAAGTAAAAATGAGGTCATTAGGGTGGGTCCTAATCCAATATAACTGGTGTTTTTATAAGAAGAGAAAATATGGACACAGACATATGTACACATAGAGGAACATGTAAAGACAAAAGAAGATGTTCATCTACAAGCCAAGAAGAGAGGCCTCATAAGAAATCAGTCCAGCTGACACCTTAATCTTGGACTTCTAGCCTCCAGAACTGTGAGAAAAAAAGTATCTGTTCTTTAAGCTACCCAGTCTGTGGTACTTCGTTATGGCAGCCCTTGCAAACTAATACATGTATGTATAAGTGTGTATACACACTAATTACAACACTTAAAAAAATCTAAGAAATAGTAGGAAAATACTTGAATTTAATTGATGTGTCAATATGTTGGACCATAATATAGTCATGAAAATGAAAATTATGATGATTTTATTGAAAAAGATTACTATGGTAGGATATAAGTAAACAATGGAATACTATTCAGCCGTCAAAAGAAATAAAACAAAAACTACATATATTCACATTCAGAATTCTCCAAAACATAATATTGAGTGATTTATAAAATAAAACTGAATATGATTTGTAACTTAACACCACTAATATAAATTTAAAGGCACATTCACAATAAAGTTGCTCGTGGATAAATATGCACATAAATAAAGGTAGATATTATATATTGGAAGAAAACACCTTATATGTATGAGCATGTGTGTTAGGTAAAGTAAGGGAATGTGATCTGAAATGAAGGGAACTAACCAAGAAAGTAAATATCATAAGGAGGGAGTGATGAAGATAACGTACCCAGAGGCAGCCAAGGAGCATGATTAATTATATCAGTGCAGATCTGTGCATCTGAAGTACAACTAGAAACAAACAGATGGTCAATGAAAGACCAGAATGTACCTACTCTGTAGTCACGCACCTAGGAAAGTATTAATACGTATGAACAATGAACTGAGTAACAGAAACTTAGATAAGTAATGATGGTAAATTGATGTATGTTTTTGTTTTTTAAGTTTGTTCATTTTTTTGATGAGAGTTCTTTTTTTTCGTCCTGTCAATCAAATTTCTGAGCGAAAATACAAGAATGAAAGACCGCATTTAGTCCAAGATCTTCATTGTAGTATTCTGTTTTTTCCAGAGGAGGGTGGAAATCCTGCCGCTGTCATCAGCAAAACAGAAAATAGACATAGTTATTAAGAAATTCAAGCAACAACTGTACTGTTACCTAAATTATGTAGACAGTTGAAACCAAAAGCGAGTTTGCCCCTAGAGATCTGGTTTCAGTTGAGTTTTGTCTTTTTCATTCTTGTTCACCTTGTTTTCTTGTTTGCAGCTGTCTCTCCCTCTTCCTTGCCCTCCCTCCAATAACACCTAAAATAAGTTTTGTGAGTACCTGGCTTTTCCTCGTACCCTGCTGTCAAATGTAGTATAAAGAACAAGGAAAAACCAATTTGTTTCTGACTGCTCTGAGATTTTCAATAGTCATCTCAGTAGCTCGGTAAAGAAAATAAATCCTGCCCACAGATGCCAAGTGACCCCTCCCTCTTTCACTGGGCAGTGCATGGAACTGCCACACAAGCAAAATTATGGAAGTGTGCTCTCCATGGCAGAGGAGAATTCCACTGTAGGAGATTACTTTAAGTGAGGATAGCTATTTCCTGTGTTCTGTTTTTGAGATTAGATCAACTTTCAATCATAGTCAGCTATGAATTTTTTCACCTTGAGGTGAAAAGCTGAAATGCTAGGCAGTTGTTCTCAGCTCCCGCTGCACATTAAAATCAGCTGGGGATATTTTAAAACATACCCATGTCTTCTTGCAGATTCAGACCAAATGAAGTAGAATCTCTGGGGGTGGGTCACAGGCATTGGTACATCAAATGCATAGCCAAGGACCTGAACCACTGGGCTAGAACACTCATTCAGTCTAGCTCTTCTACAATAAATAGAATCAACGTGTTTAGCATTGCTGTCAGCCATCTACTGTAACAGATGCCAGGAGACTCTTATCTGTTTCTAATGAGACTGGCTTATCTGTCAACCCTGATTTTGAAAGAGAGAAGCATAGTGATGGGATTATTTCTTTTTCAGAATAAGACCATATTCTTCTGTTGTTGATGTGATTTAATATTGAAATGAACAAATTCTGCTAGCACAAGGCACTCTTATATTTCTACTTAATAGTATGTGAAAATACCATCCCCCCCACAATGTTTCTTAGTAAGAAACAAAACATATCAAGATATTTTTAAAAAATATTCTCTAGATCCCTTCAAGAAATTTTAAAGTGTAAATAATATTCCTTTCAGAGTTTAACTGAGAAAGGATGTCAAATTTTGATCTCGATTGCTTGCTTCTCCTCCAATTGTATAAAGAAATTAATGTATAGAAACTAGAGAGAAGGGACCTAAGAAAGCAGATTGAATACCCTTTCTTGATGATGACAAATATGCTTGCTGTCTCTCCTATCTTAAAAAAAAAAAAAAAATTCAGCAAAACCTCTTGTTGATCCTATATCCTTTTCTAGCTGACATTGCATATCTGTATCCCTTTAGAAAGTGGTTTATAATTGCTGTTTTTTATTTTCACTTCTCCTTCTAGTCTCACTTTAACCCTTTCAAACCAGATTTTTGTCCTTACATTCTACTGAATCATCTTTTGTAAAGTCATTAATAGCCTCCTTGCTTCTAAAAACAATGGTCACATCTCAGTCTGTTTCTTACTCGTCAGTAGAATTTGACAAAGTTATTTCTCCTTTGTCCTTCACTTGATATCTGGCATGTCACTTTATCTTGATTTCCATCCCACCTTTCTGACTGCTCCTCTCAGCTTCCTTCTCATCTACCTGACAGTTCACATTGGATTGCCTCAGGGTTCTGTCTTCCTGCCCCCTCTCTCTATATACCCTTCCTCTAGAGCCTAGGTGATTTCATACATCTTAAAATTCCACACGTATGTTAATGTCTCCCCATTTGTATTTCTCCATCTGCTTCCTCTTTCCTAAAGTATAGACTAATTTTTAGACATCTCCTCTTGGATATTACTAGACATTCCTAACTTAATACATCGCAAATGAACTCTTGATTTTTTCTCCTCCAATCTATTCTTCCCACAATCCTCCCCATTTTAGTAAATGGCAACTCCATCCTACCAGATGCTTGGTCAAAAATCTTGCCATCATCATTAATTTTGTTCACCCATATTCCATATCCAATTTATTAGCCAATACTGACAGCTCTATCTTTAAAATTTATCCAGAAAATTACTACCCTCCTGTTCCCGGCTACCACCACCCCTCAAATGGATTATTGTAGTGGCCTACTCACAGGTCTTTCTGTTTTCACCCTTGCCAGTTGCCCTCCTACACTCCTTTTACCCCCATCCTACACACAGCAGCACACGACCCCACACATAAGTCCAGCCACATCACTTTTTGTTCAGAATTCTGAATAGGCTCCTACATGGTTCAGTATAAAAGCCAAATAACTACAGTGACCTGTAAGGCTCTACACAGTAGGGCTCCTACAACCTCTTCGGTCTCAGAGCCCAGAACTCTCACACATGTTCACTCTTCTCCTTTCTGTTCTCAAACACTACCAGAGTGTGTTCTCCTTTTCTGGAATGTTCTACTTTCTTCCTCTCTCCTTTTTCAGAGTGTTCTACTCCCAGGAGGCATATAACTTATGTCCTCATTTCCTTCTCTGTTCAATGTCCACCTCCTCAAAGAAAATCATCCTGACCACCTCATCTAAAATAGCAGTCTCCCTTTACTTCTCTCCCCTGTTTTAGTCCTCACCACTTTGCTTTTTTCTTCTTAACACTCATTATCAACTGCCAATATCCATTTCTTTGAAAAATATATTATCTGTTTCCTTATGATATATGCTCCACAGGGCTATTTTGTTTACCGCTGTGTACACAGCACCAAGAATAGTACCTGGCAAATAATAAATGCCCAATAAATATGTACCATTTGGATTGTAACTGATATCTTTAATTTTTAGGAAATTTCTTTCTTTGTGTTCTTTCTTTGTATTTTATTTGTATTTCTTTCTCTGTATTTTCAATAAACTACATTAACAGATGCCCCAAAACCCTATATGCATATCTCTCATTAGGTACAATTCATTACCGTAATCTTTCATTGAATATAAATCAATTTTATATCAATTTTAAGATGTATGATTATTTTACATGTCACTAAGCAAACAGGCTGTCTTTTAAAGTATGACATGCTATTTATTGGAAGAAGCATTTTTATTTATGAGTCATTAAAATATGGAAAAGTAAATATATCTCTGAATTAGTGAAATATGGTATTGAACATCTTCCATGTGTCGGATATTTCCCCTCTGATCCCTATGTCAAGGGGTACAGAGGCTGGTGAGTGGAGAGACAGGTTGTGTGTGTATCTCTTAATAACGTGAGCCATGGTGAATAGGAGAGAGAGAGTAATCAGAGAGATTACTTAGAGGGTAGAGTGAAAGCTGATTTTATCTAAATGTGTCTGTCTTATTTTGTGCTTTGGTTTTTTTGGGTTGTTCATTTTTTTAACCTCATTTTGTGGCTATTGAAAATTGTCTACCTTTTAACGGATAAACATTAGGTGATTAAAAATAGCACACAACACAAAGACCAAGAAAAATAACTTTCAAATTAATCCAACCAATTTCTTTTTAAACAAGTAAACAAAGTCTGGTGTTATCTTTGCAAAAGAACCAATTTAGTTTGCTTTCATTTCAAAAGCATTTAAGCTTTCCCAAAAGGATATTTCCGGTGAATAAAATGGAAATCCAAGATGAAAAACTGCCAGGTCAGTTATTGGAGACTTTGATTTATTACTGAGAGGCAATTGACTTAAACTCTGCATGTCTGAAAGTCATTACACCATCGGTACAGTTTCTCTTGAAATTACTTGTACATAGGTACTGAATCACCTTGCATAGCAGCTGGTCGTAAAGGATCCAGGGCTTAAGAAACCACGCAGTATTAGATTAGCAATAGTGTTTTACAGGGACATTATCACTGGGAACAAACAAAGACACTGAAGGGCAAAGAACAGTTCCATCCTAAACTATACATTTAGATTTCTATTCAATAAGAAGTAGTTTCAGTGTCTACAGAGAAAATAAAACGTCTTTTCTAATAACGCAGATCATTTTCCACAGTGATTCATTTAAGCTTAGCTCTCACCTTACACTTAATATTATTGAGTTTCATCTTCCATTCCTGAAAGCTCTATATTATGTACATTGAAAACTTGGGAGGAAGCAAAAAACAAACTCTAAAGTAAAAAGTATATGCAAATTTCCCCTCTCCTACCTTGTAAATTATTTGTTGGGCTCTTTGACTACTAAGCCTTAACTGGACTTATCAGAATATTGTACTATGAAAAGAAAAAGATCGTTCAAGTCAAAACAAGTGGAATATAAGGTTCTATATAAGAATGGGCTTAAGCTACCTAGAAAGGGACATTCAAGACAGGGAGGAAGCTAACTAGAAAGCTAACTAGAGAAAGAAGAAGGAGATAGGAGCTGGAATTGGACAGGTGGTGGCTGAGAGAAGATTTGAACAGTTTCCATGAGAAGTGGATCTTTGGAGAGGGAGAGCTCTAAACGAAAAGAAGCTTGGCTATGCTGTATATGCTGCACACTCACCTTTATGTATGCTGATTCTGCCTCTTAAAACTTCACTAAAAGCCTATAATCCTTTCAGTGCTTTTTGGAGTTAGATTTGTAACTTTTTCTTTTTGGATGTAATGGTATATATCGAGATTGGTCATAGGGTGAATGCCAGGCAGTGCTGAAGTCTAGCTTTACCTGAGTCACATTTCTTTATCTTCTGAAGACTCAGTAGAAGAGCAGGCTCATCTTGGCAGAAATGAAAAGTGTACTTGATATGTCCAAAGTCTTCCTCCCTCTATCTCAGCTCATTCACCTAGATGCCACTAGCCCCTGAGCTGCCCATTTGGACTGGCCCGTGTTCTCACACCTTCCATTCTGTCCCTCAGAAGCACCATATGCTGAGTTCTGTTACCTTAGAGAGACAGTAAGTGAGTGGCCAAAAGATGAGTAACTTGTAGGAGGGTACAGTGGTAAAGAAGAAGGGGTATAGAATCAAACAGACCCTGGTTGGAATTGGCTGTGGCCCTTCCTAGTTACATGAAATTGGAAAAGCTGCTTAGCCTCACAGAGCCATTGTTTTCTTTCACTACTTCTTGGTGATGGTGAAATAATTAAATACAACAGTGTTTGCATAGTGAACACTAATGTTTTGGTCTCCCCAGCACCTCTGCTTTCCTTCTTCTGGTGACAGACTTGTCTTTGGCTCAGCCTTATATCCTAGCTACACTGAGTCCATCAGGATGTATCACAGGGATATTTTTCAGACTGGGGCTAAGGAGATGGTAGCCCTTTTATATTCCTGTCATCGCCCAGACCTGCTGACAGCCAGCCATGTCCTCTGCTCTGTGGAAAGGCGAGGCTGAACAAACCAAGGTGAAGATTCCCGTTTGGAGTCATATAGCAGACTAAGTTATTTAGATCAGTTCTCACACTGAAAAACAAATTAATACCATGTTTCCCCAAAAATAAGACCTAGCCGGACCATCAGCTCTAATGAGTCTTTTGGAGCAAAAATTAATACAAGACACTATCTTATTTTACTATACTATAGGACCGGGTATAATATAACATAATATAATATAACATAATATATAATATAATACTGGGTCATATAATATAATACACTATACTATACTATAATATATATAATATAACATAATACCAGGTCTTATATTAATTTTTGCTCCAAAAGACGCATTAGAGCTGATGCTTCAGCTAGGTCTTATTTTCGGGGAAACACGGCAATAGTCTAAAATATACTTTTTTTTAGTTTTCTTAAAATCATTGAGGAGAGCTGAAAAAAATAGTAAGATTACAATCTGAGAATGGGAACAAAGGGAAGCTGCTTGAACCCATAGAGGTTATGCAAAACTGAGCTTCTGTTTTGATTGCATCAGCTGTGCAGGGGACAAAACCCAAATCCTAGGATCCATCCATGTTGGGATGTATAATAGTATACCCATCCTCATAGAGCTAAGGCCTCAAAGACCTACAACTTCAGTAACAGTAACTGTACAACTGCAGGTTAATTTTCCTACATATTTGTAGCCCAAAATCAGATCGCCTGAAGAACAACAACAACAAAAATTCAAGCCCAAATTTAGTTTAAAGTGGTCCTGCGCTGGTGAGGAATATGTGATAAAAGCAAAAAAAAACCTCACTAAATAAATATTTTATTGTAGACCTTAAAGACTTTCTACAAATGATTTTCCAGAAAACATGTGGTACTCACAAAAAAAAAAATAAAGCACATAGGAAACAAAGTAATATGAGTGAAACTACCAAATAATAGGCAGGAGAAAGAACACTAGAGACCTCAGATGTGACAATTAGCAGACAAGGATTAGTATTTTTTTTAAATGTGTACCATAATTAAACAAATAAGTCACAAATAAGACACATAATTAAACAAATAAGACACAAATAAGACACAGATTTGTTTATAAGCTTATAAACAAATAAGCTTATAAATATCAGAAAGCAAATTTCAACAAATCTCTAAAGACTGAATCCATATAATGTATGTTCTCAGATGGAAGTATGCAATAAAAATTTAAAAGACAACAATACTATTCCTATATATTTGATTATTAAGAAATATACATTTATAAATTGAATAAAAAAGCTGTGAGCAATGGAAAATATTTTTAAAACTTGTAGGATAAAATGAATGTCACACTTGTAGGGCAATTTATAGTCTTAAAATCCACTTAATTAAACGAGGCTGAAAATTAATGAGCCAAGCATACATCCCAAGAGGTTGGAAAAGAAAGAGCAAAATAAAACCAAAGAAAATAGAGGGAAGGAAAAAATAAATATGAGAACAGAAATAAACAAAATATAAAACATACAACAGAGAAGATTCCACAAAGCCACAAGTTAGCTCTTTAAAAATGCTAATATAATTCGTAAATCTCTGGTAAAATTTGTGAAGAAAACAGATTTCTGGGCCCAAGATGAGATACAGAATCTACATAGTTTTAAAGAAACTCTGTAGGAGAGAGAGTGTGATGTACAATCATGTTTGGAAATCACTGACTTAAAAGACATTTGCATTTATAACAAGAAATAATTCTTTAACATAACAAATTTCACCCACTTTGTAAGGTGAGCAATGAGATACGTTTTTCACCATTTATATCACCATTTGCCATGAAATAACTCCCATAACTTAAGTGAAACTGGGCTTGAAATTCCAATCTATTAAGAATTTTTCTCTTCATTTAAGCATTACCCTTTTCAGTTGTCCAAGCTGACGTGCAAATTTTACCTTTAGTAGAGTAAAATATAAAATCACTAACAGATTTGTCAGAGTTCCCTTACTAGACACCCTTTCTTTATGCTTAGAAGCAGTAGGAGGTAAAGGAGAAATCCTGAAAGAGGGGGAAAACGACTTTTGATAGGGGCTGGTCCTAATCATGTTACATTGTTTTAAGTTCACATATACCCAAGACTATTTCCATTCATTAGAAATGAGTTCTGAAAGCTGAATATGTGAGGATAAGTAGGAAACCACAAAGTTCAGATAGTGGTGATCTCACTCATGTATCAACCTCAGGGCATGTGCTTTCAAATTCTAATCTTAATGAATGATGAATTACTACATTTCAAGGACCTCTGGTGTCACTTGGAAGACTTGAAGCCATCAATGTTAAATTCTTGAAAGTCAAATATTGTAAACTACCATTCAACTGAGTGGCAGAAAAATTAAGACTTAACATTGATGCTATAGACTTGGGAGAATAGCCCACAGTCCTATGTATCAAAAGGTCTATGCAATATTTAAGTGTTAACAAGGTATAAGAGTGAAAGACTAATTTGTGGTTAAGTATGGCTTGGAACTGCAACACAGACGTGTTATTTTAATATTTTAGGACATATCTGTTTAATGAATGCAGTGAAAGACAGAATAGAAAATAAGAATTATTCCTACGTGTGGCACTAATAGGTCAGGTTTTGACTTTAGCTTATTAAATCTAAGTCAAAGCTTAAAATATAATTTGCTTTAAAAAAATTATGAGTTTTTGTTTGCTTTGTAGTTTGTTACTTTTTGTTTCATAGTCCATATATGAATGAAATCACATGGTTTTTGTCATTTTCCATCTGACTTATTTCACTTAGCATAATACTCTCAGAATGGTGGTTACTGCAGGGGAAAAGGATCGGGGGCCTGCGAATTGGGTAAAGAGGATAAAATATATGGTAATAGAAGGAAACTAGACTTTGGTGAGCATGCTATACAATATACAGATACTGAATTATAATCTTGTACACTTGAAATTTATATAATGTTACTAATGTTACTTCAATGTGTTTGATTGTTTTTAAAAAGACTAAGAGAAAATGTTAACTGGGTAACTTTAGAAAGATCTTGTATTCTTTTTGAACCAGCAAATGTTTACACATTTAAAAATAATGTGAATCAGAATAATAAAAATGAGATTATATCTTTTAAAAAATCTAGGGTGGGTTAGCTCAGTTGATTAGAGTGTGGTGCTCTTAGAAACAAGTTTGTCGGTTTGATCCCCACATGGGTTCTCCACAACTATAGACTGAAACAACTACTTGACTTGGAGTTAATGGGTCCTGGAAAAGCACACTTAAATAAAAGTTAAAAAAAAAAATCTAGTTCCTCAAATCTCTATGAGTTGGGTGGGGAAGAAATATCTTCCTTCATTTATGTGTCTCAAAATAGCTAAATTTTGGCTTAACAGTTCCCAGTCATGTGAAACAAAGACCTGCTACCATAGTACCCCAAAGTTGGGATTTAGTTATCAACTTTGTGAAAAGCCATGGTTCAAATAGAAGAGATATTTGCAATAAAAATAATGTATTATAATAAAAAATATATAATAATAAAATATAATAATATAATATAAAATATAATAATAAAAAAAATGTCTATTCTTCTTCGATCCCTGTTATCTCTTACCCTCTTATTCAGGTTATTCTTATTCTAGGGACTTCAGATTTGAGAGTGGATCAGTGAATATGACTGGGCCATTCGCCCAGATTTTATGAGCTACTTTTCAAAGAAGGCTCTCTAAATTGCTTTGACACCCTAAAGCTGGAGCTAAAAGGCTTCTCTGGGAGACTTCCAGTCTTCTGTTTTCACAAAATTTGAAATTACAGATTTTGTCTTTAGTACCATGGCTTTTCCTTAAAGTCTCACTCTCTCCTCCCCATGTGCCCCACTTCCATCATGCTACCCTCCACCTGCTGAGTACCTTTTACCACGCCCCAATCTGTACTGCTGTACTCAAATAATTCTGGGAATCTGGACCTCCTTTGATAGTTCCATTTCCAGAAGGATCCTGATCTCAGCTAGCTGTTCTGATAAGCTAGTGTGTTTAAAGTATTAATAACCAAAATGATTTAGGGGTTACCTCCTTGGGGCTGGCAGTTATTCAATTTCTAAGGAAGGGAGGTTTGGACCTATCTAAAGCTTTATTTGAATCTTGAAAAGAATAGTATTAAATAACCAATTTCACATTTTCAGACACTCGTGGACAGTGAATCTGAGGACTAAGGCTAGAAATGTCTATTTGCTATAATCAAGAGTGACCTTAGAAATCTAATGAAGTTTAAAGAAAGCATGTCAGTGGTTTTAAGAACCACAAATGTACAATAATTTCTTGTTTAAAATAAGCATTTGGGAGATTATATAATCTTAGTCCATAAAATTCTTAGTCTGATATGTAAAATTATCACAACTTCAGTCCTTACCATACTTTTGTGTATATGTAAAAGTATGGCAAAAAAAAATATTGCCCTAAGAAAAATTTGAAGGTTAGCATGAGGGAATAAAATAGAAAGTCTTTGCAAGACTGCTCAAGTTAGTGATAACAATGGATTTACTCTCAGACAAAATCATACTGTTGCCTTCAGACTTTCAGGTCAGCAAAAATGACCTTTGAGAGTCAAAGTTAATATGTATGAACATGACTATTCTCGCAACTCTAAATAAGGGTTAAAAGTACCCTAGGTATATTTAGTTAACACTTCTAGGTATTTCATTTGTTAAATTAATAACATGAATAGAGTAATTTTATGAACAAGAAATGGAGACACAGAAAGACAAAGTGAGTCTCCTCTAGTCACAAAGAACATTGGCACATTTCCAATGTATTTAATCTGTCCCTTCTTGCTAGGCTATGCTTCATTTAACCAGCTAAAGCACAGCAAACTCTGGGATTTGCTCACAAAATTTTTTTCTCTTTCAAAAATGGTGTAGAAGTACTCACTGAAGTATTAAAGTTGTGCAGTGAAGCCAGATGTGTACAGATGGCAGACTGCGTGTGAACAGCCCTTACTCTTTCTTGCAAGGTCAATAGAAGGCTACGTGATGTTTATTTGACATTAAAGTCTTTGAGCTTTCAATACACAGCAGGAGGGAAGAGCCTCCCTGCCTCCCCAGGAGAACCCACTATAAGTGAAAAAATATGTTTCTACAGTTCAGTGAGGGGCCTGAAAATAACAGATAGTTGGTACTGACACTTGCACTCTATTTGTTGCTGTCAGTTATTTCTGCACTTGCCCTTCCATCACACTTGCAGATTCACATGTGAGCAAAGGAAGAGATACAAAGTTGTTCATTATAAGATCGTTATTACAGGGAGCAGAGGAAACAAGCTTGCTGTCCATCCGTAGGGTTGTGAACTATTGTGATTCATTAAATGGGAAACTTTAAGGTAGTTAAAGCAAACGAACTAGATCTACAACAATCATTAAATCTCAAAAGCATAATGTGGAAAGACATCAAAGGAAATAGAAGTTGTTGGTGCCTTTTGACACCATCAGTGGTGCCCCCTTTTGGGTTGCGCAGTCGTAATCAAAGCAAGATAAAGAGTTTTCAAGAAAATCTGCATCTTTGAAGTCTTTGATTTTATATTATCTAGTAGTGTATCCTTCCACAGTGAAATAATCTACAACAGATGTTTCTCAGAGTAATTGGTTTTTGTTTTCCACTATATCTGTGAATAATAACTGCCAACTCGGATAAAACCTAGGTGCAGAATTCCCACAAAGATGTGGCTCTGGACTACATATCTTTTGTGTGTTTAAAAAGAAAAATTAAATATAAACCATATATTAAAAGATACATTTAAATTAGAGTTCTAAGCTTTTAAATTAATTTCAATAAACAATACATGCAAATAATTCACATCAATAAGTATAAAAGGATATATAGACAAAGCTTATCCCAAACTTATCATTTACCTACTTACTTCTCACCCTTCCAACAGATAAATACTATTATTGTTTTTATATTATAATAGACTTTTAAGTCAATTGAAAAGATGTGTGATAGCTATGTGATTATAGTAACTTATTTAGAAATTTATGGAGAAGCTGGTATACTTAAAGCAATATGCCAATCCAAAATAGATAAGATTCATTTTTTTCCCACCAGCAGGCCTATCATCTAGTAAGGAAAACTAGTAAATTCAACTGTTAATTAAAGCTCTATTATCATTTTGGGTCCATCCCATTGTCGGACTCTGTGATAGATCACAAGTTCTGATTTTTGTTCTGAAAACGTGGTCACCATAGCTATAACAATAAGAGATGTATGAATGAAAGAATACAAAATTGCTTCTGACTTGTCATTTGCTCTAGCCTTAAATGGTGGGTATGATGTTAACATTGAAGGGAAAGGCATTACAAATGAAAGAAACCACATTAGCAAACTTGTGGAGGTAGAACAGCATGGGCACACGTAAAAAGTTAATATAGGTAAACTGTTTTGGTTAAAAGGTAGTATGTAGCTGAGATTTTGTTTATATTTTGGGAAACAATGAGACACAAGTTTAATTTGAGACACACAGTGGGAAACCCTAAATCCTGGAGTAAGCAGTTTGTGTTTAATTCTGCATGTAGAGGAAAGCTGTGGAAAGTTTTTGCACAGGAATGTGGCATGATCAAAGCTCCAGAAAGTACTTTAGTGACAATGTGAACTTGAACTGAAGAATGTAAAAACTAGACACAAAAAAGATGAGGTAGGTGTGGGATGAGATTGCACAGGTTGGTTGTAGATGAACATGTTTTTCTTCTATAATCAGCACATTATTTCAATCTCAAAAATATCCTGATTTGGATGATATATTCATATGCTCCCCATAGTTAGGAGACATTTAAACATGGCAGGCATGTGAAAGTGAGAACTGAAATGTGGGAAGCATTTTCAAGACAAGGGAGTTAATCTTTTTGATGCTTAGTAATAAGATATGGGGGCAACAGAAAAGAGTCTTCTCAGAGAAACACTACGTTTGTAGGATTTTGAGTCCATTAAGTGAGTGGGAGATTTGGTGGTACCAAGAAACAAAATTGGAAAGTTAGGAGAAGGAGCAAGTTTAGAGGTAGTATAAGAGACATTTTAAGTGGCCTATCCCAAGCTTTTCCTCACCCACACTTGTTTCTTGCTAGAAGAGGCCCACATTTGTTTAGTTATTTATCTTTTGCTACTTTATATTCTTAGGGAAAAGGAATCTAGTCTCAGCTAATCACGGTAACTCTAATCACTGCCAGTGATTGGCTTGGGAAGGGTCATGTGACCTAGTTCTGACCAACTAGGTGTGAGGGGAAGTTTAATGGGTGGGTAATACATCTGGGAAAGATTTATTAGTTCTTATGAAGAATTATAAAGAAGAGATAGAGTCTCTGTTCCTGCCTTCAGACATTAGTATGAAAAAAAGTGGGATACCTGAAGCTGTGGCACTCTTCTTGCAATCGGAAGGGTATGCCTAGTGACTCGCTGAGAATGAGAGTGGTAAAATAAAGGAATGCTGATGATGCTACCGGGCCACTAGATGAATCACTTCTAGAGCCTCTCTACAGACCTCAGCACTTGTTATATGAAGTGACAAATTCTCTTACTGTTTAGAACATTTTGAGTTGCGTCTTCTATTACTTGTATCCCCCAAATTCTCCTAAATGATACAGAGGTAAGTGCAGGGATAGATTGGGGAGGGAGGAAATCGTGAGTGTGATTTCTGGTTAGTATCTCAAGCTAGAGTAAGTGCTTCATGACCTTAATTCCGTAGCATTTCATCTGTACTTCTTATCTGTCCCTTTGCTATTTCTAACCAATACTATAGTTATCAAAGTAGATGTCTTGTCTCTCCCATGAGATTATAAACCCTTCTAGATTAAATTCCGTTTCTGATTCATCTTGTATCTTTGCACCCCAAAGTCCAATTTGTATATAAAGGAAGTCCTGAATAGTATTTCTTCAAGTAATTAATGACTACATTGAACAAAACTAAGTAAGGCACTTAGAAAGCAGACTATCATAGATGTCAAAAATATAGTATTATTTAGGCAATATCAGTGCAGTAAGCTATTAGAGAAGTTTGAGAAGAGGTGATATGTATATCTGCCATTTTGTAGCCTAAACTATCTGGATAATTTTGGCATAGAAATTAATGTGCTTCCCAGGGTAATTGATCAAATATGTAAAAGGGTTTTAATAATTAGATGTGCTTTTCTGGGGAAGTACAAGAAGCTTGAGATTTAATGTACTAGTCACAATAGGCTTAAAAACCTACTTCAAGAGGAATGATGAGAATAAATAACCTAATGTATGTATAATCATTTTGAGCTCTTTGGACACTGCTATATGAATCAAATATATTATAAATACTAATGATGCGTATTTGCAGCCTGTCAGGTTTTTAGCAGTATTATATTGATGCCTGTGTTCTAAAAACATAAAAAGTTTTAAAAACCAACAATACATAGACTACAAATAATGGTTATTGCTTTGCATAATTGTTATTGCCAAGTGTAATTGCTTTTATTTTTTTAATTACAGTTCCCATTCAATATTATATTAGTTTCAGGTGTACAGCACAGTGGTTAGACATTTGTATAATTTAAGAAGTGATCACCCTGATAAGTCTAGTATACAGCTGCATCATATATAGTTATTACAATGCTATTTACTAAAGTACAGCCCTATGCTGTACTTTACATGCCTGTGATATTTTGTAGCCACCAATTTGTACTTCGTAATCTGTTCACCTTTTTTACCTAATACCCCCAACTCCCCTCCTCTCTGGCAACCATCAGTTGATTTCCTGTATCTATGAGTTTGTTTCTGTTTTATTTATTTATTTTCTTCTTTAGATTCCAAATATAAATGAAATCTTATGGTATTTGTCTTTCTCTGTCTGACTTATTTTACATAGCATAATACCCTCTAGGTCCATGCATCTTCTTACAAAAGGTAAGATTTCATTAGTTTTTATGGTTGAGTAATATTCCATTGAATATATATACCACAACTTCTTCATTCAATCATCTATTGATGAATACTTATGCTGCTTTCATATCATGGCTATTGTAAATAATGCTGCAATAAACACAGGGAAGCGTATATCTTTTTGAATTAGTGTTTTGGATTTCTTTGAATAAATACACAGAAGTACAATTGCTTGGGTCATAAGGTAGCTCTATTTTTAATTTTTTGAGGAACCTCTATACTGTTTTCCATATTGACTGTATAAATTGAAATCCCACCAGCAGCACACAAGGCTTCTCTTTTCTGCATATCCTTGCCAACACTTGTTTGCTGATTTATTGATGATGGCCATTCTGATAGGTGTGAGGTTATATCTCATTGTGGTTTTAATTTGCATTTCTCTGATGATAGGTGACATTGAGCATTTTTTTATATGTCTGTTGGCCACCTGTGTGTCCTCTTTGGAGAAATGTCTATTCAGTTCCTCTGCCCGTTTTTTAATTGGATTATTTGTTCTTTTTGGTGTTAGTTTATATATTTTCAGTATTAACCCCTTATCAGATGTACCATTGGCTAATATCTTCTTCCATTCAGTAGGTTGTCTTTTTATTTTGTTAATGGTTTTCTTTGCTGTGTATAAACTTTTTGGTTTAATATAGTCCCATTTGTTTATTTTTTCTTTTTCTTCCCTTGCCCAAGGAGCTATATCCAAAAAAAAATACTACTAAGAGCAATGTCAGAGTTTACTGTCTATGGTTTCTTCTAAGAGTTTTATGGTTTCGGGTCTTACATTTAAGTCTTTAATTGATTTTTAATTTATTCTTGTATATGGTGTAAGAAAATGGTCTAGTTTCATTTTTTTGCAAGCTCATTTTATGAGGCCATCATTACCCCAATTTCAAAACCAGTCAAAGACATTACAGTATCCCCGATGAACATAGATGCAAAAATCCTCAATAAAATATTAGCAAACCGAATTCAGCAATACATTAAAAAAATTAAACATCATAATCAAGTGAAACTTATTTTGGGGATATGAGGTTGGTTCAATATCTGCAAATCAATTAACATGACACACCACATAAACAAAATGAAGGATAAAAATCATATGATCATATCAATAAATGCAGAAAAAGCATTCAGCAAAATTCAGCATCCATTTATGATAAAAATTCTCAGCAAAGTGGGAACAGAAGGAATATGAACATAATAAAGCTTATACACGACAAATCCACAGCTGGTATCATACTCAATGGTGAGAAACTGAGTGTTTTCCTTAAGATAAGGAACAAGACAATGATGTCCTCATGTCCTCATTTATTCAACTTAGTCTTGGAAGTCCTAGCCACAATAATCAGAGAAGAAAAAGAATCAAAAGTCATCCAAATTAGACAGGAAGAAGTAAAACTGTCATTATTTGCAGATGACATGATACTATATAAAGAGAACCCTAGAAATGCCACCAAAAATTAGAACCCTAGAAATGCCACCAAAAATTAGAACTGATAAATGAATTCAGTAAAGTAGTAGGACATAAAATTAATATTCAGAAATTGGTGGCATTTTTATGCACCATTAACAAACTATCAGAAAAAGAAATTAAGAAAACAATCCCATTTACAATTGCATCAAAAAAAATATTTAGATGAAATACTGCCATTTGAAACAACATGGATAGATCTTGAGATTATCATGCTAAGCGAAGTAAGTCAGACAGAAAAAGTCAAGAAGCATATCATTTCACTCATATGTGGGATATAAAACTGATAGAACAAATGAGCAAACAAAAACTTATAGACACAGACAGCAGTATAATGGTTACCAATAGGTAGGGAGTAGAAGGGAAAAGGGGAAAGGAGAGGGAGAAAAGGGTAAAGAGGGTCAAATATATGGTGATGGAATAATTCACTTTGGATGGTGAACACACAGTGCAATATATTGATGATGTATTATATAATTGTACACTGGAAACCTATATAATTTTATTAGCCAATGTCACCCCCATAAAAGAAAAAAATACCTAGGAAATAAATTTAACCAAGGAGTTAAAAAACCTGTACTTGAAAAATTATAAAACATTTAAGAAAAAAATTGGAAAATGTACATATAAATAGAAGCATATACCATGCTCACGAATAGGAATAATTAACATTGTTAAAATATTCATACTACCCAAAGCAATCTATGGGTTCAGTGCAATCTCTATGAAAATACCAATGGCATTTTTCACTGAACTAGAACAAATAATCCTAGAAATTTATGTGGAACCACAGAAGACCCCGAATAGCCATAGCAATATTGAGAAAGAAGAACAAAGTTGGAGGTATCACAATAACTGATACCAAACTATGCTCTAAGGCTATAGTAATCAAAACTGCATGGTACTGGCATAAAAACAGACACGCAGATCAATGAAACGGAATAGAAAGCCCAGAAATAACCCACATCTATATTGCCAATTAATCTATGACAAAGGAGGCAAGAATATACAGTAGGGTAAAGACAGTCATTTAATAAATGGTATTGGGAAAACTGGGCAGATACAGCACAGTAGTTGTAAATGCATTACCATGGAATGCTAACATTTCACCTTGTTTTGGATTTTGGAGACAATTTCGTGCTTACTAACAGTTGAAACTACTAACGCTAATACTTGAAACAAGAGAAGATTGGGTTTGTCAGCTGATAAATATGAAGGCTTGTGGAGTTCTAAAGGAAACAATGTAATATTAGTAGTGTCCTGAAGTAGAGATTGATTTTTAGAGGTGTACAGGAAGAGTGGTGAACTTGAAGATAACCATAGACCAAACATGAAAAGAACATATATATAGATAGTAGTTATAGACAAAGTGACTAATTCATTATTTAAACCAAGAATGTGTTTTACATTAAAACAGATCAACAAGGTTGAAAATGTGTCATTTTTATAATATTTATCAGACAAAAATTTATTTCACTATATGGTAAATCTATAAAATAGTTATATTTAAATATTTTGAAATATATATTTTATTTCATGTATATACAAATATATATGAAATATATTTTATACTTACAATAAAATTTTAATCTAATGAATACTAAATTAATATTTTATCTTTAATTTATTATAATATAGTTACATTTATTATGAAATTTGTTTATTATAAATTGTAAAATCTATTTCTAAATCAAATTTAAAATTAGCATATATTTCATCATTATACATTAAATAAAAATTTCAAAAAACTTCTTTATATCAGTTACCTGAACATTAAAAATACAAAATCAGATAATAGAAGTTATTATGTATTTCTCCAATTTTCTTTATTAATATTATTTTCTGAAAAAATACTTTTTTATGTAGTCTTACTTTTTTCATAAAAGTGCCTGAAATCTTCAGAGTTTAAAATTATGGTTAATTTTACCTCCAGTTGATTCTTTTCTGTAGACCAATAGAGTATTGTCTCAATAGAGAAAATACTTTCTTTAGTTGCTGATTTATGTAACTGGTACATTCAGAGAAAATTCTGTCAGATGAGGGATAATGAGAAATATACTGCTTTACATTGTCAAAATATTTCCACAGTACCATATTTGACACCTTTTAGAGTATCTTTAACAAATATTTTTATAAGACAAAACTCATAAGCTGCTTCTACTCATTATGCATTTGAATGTTTTGCCAAATATAAATACTACATACAGTATGTTAGATCCTAATAATTTTTTCATTCCAGAGCAAAATATAAATTTATATAATTGAAATATAAGCTACATCAAAAGTTTCTTTGTAAAAGTCAAGATATTCCAAGGTACAATTATATAATTTCAAAATTATATCTTTTACACCATTAGAACTCTCTTGGTTTAATTGGTTCATTTTCTTTCATTTTCTTTCATTTTCTTGTTTTTGCAGGATATATTTAATGTCTTCTACTTTACAAATTTTGTTTTTATGAACTGAAATTTGCTATAAAGACTTCAAAACCTGAAGCTTTATTCTCTCCCTTTATTGATTATTTGAATAAAGATGATTTTGAACAAAATAGACATAATTAACATAGAAGACATTTTCAAAAAGGTGCAATATCATGGTAGAACATTAAGTTGACTTAAAAATCAATTCTTTAAAAGAACAAACATTTTAAAAATCCAATTTATGGTGGGCAGCCAAAAGAGAAATTGCATACTAACGTACTTAATTTTTTTCAACATCAGTTCTGATCCCCCACCTCCAAATTCCAAGTACATTTCTGATCTATAGATATTTGAATTTAATAAAAATATTGTTTTTCCATGATGGTTTATTCACCAAAATTTGTATTTGTATTTTCACTGTAAAAGCAAAGAATTTTATCTTTAATGATGAACTTTTTAAGTGACTTACATTAACAGTAATGAGATATATTTTATTTTTGACAGAATGACACTCCAAAATACCATGATTGTATTCATTAGATTAAAAAACAAAATTATTAGTAAAACTAATTAATTTTTCTGTTGAAGCATTTGATGTCATACTAATGTCATTTAATTATTTGCACTTTTTCTAGTACTAAAGCCAACATATTAACTATTAAAGTTTTATTTCTCACATGTTCACAAAAGCTTGGATATATAAGGGAAGCAGTTATTTGATCTAAATGAAAAGTCAGGGTTTATGAAGTTTTATGTAAACTTACATCTGCAGCTTCATGTGTTAAATCTTCTTTGAGCACAGTATTTCTAAACTACTAATTTTCAGGTAAATACTGATACTTCATCAGATTTGTATCTTCTAGTTTTTAAATAGTCAGTGATGTCACTGTGGCATGAAAGGTATACATTCATCATAGTCCCAAACTTTTTAAAAGCTCATTACTTCTTAAATGATTTATTGCAAAAGAGAAACGCACGGCCATAAAATTAAATATTTGTAGAACTGCTCAGGCTCTATTTTCTACCTATGTTTCATGCTTACCTAATCTATTTTTGCTTGTGTATCTCAGCAACCCTGCTGAGAAGATGTCCTGGAGCTTTGTGTATCTCAGAGGCTCATTGCAGGCAAGATACAATCAGCTGATACATCAAGTGGCCAGTAGGGTTAACGGTATCAAATATGTCTCCTTTCATCACTGCAGAACAGAATGAGGTGGGTGTCCCCAACTACTTGTATCTGAGCATATTTCAGTTCATCTGCAAGAGCTGTGCATGCTAGCCTTTAAGGTAAGGTGTAGTAGATCATTATAATAATGACCTCCAGCAAAGCCTGCTTTTCTGTTTACATGTTCCTCTGCAGTGCAATGTTGTCAGTCTTCCATCAAGGGATGGCATCTCTTTCTCCAGTCTCTTTAATATGGGTTGACCTGATGTCTTGCTTTGACCAATAGAATGTATTAGAAATGATGTTGAATGAGTTCTGGATCCTAAGCCTTTGCAAGAAGTCTTGCATCTTCCACCTTGGAACGCTGAGACCATCATGCTGTGAAGAAGACCAGATCAGAGGCCACGTGGAGGAATACCAAAGCATGCCAGCTGACAGCCAGCACCAAGGGCCCAGACATAGGAGGGAAGCCATCTTGGACCTCCAAAACTAGCCCAATCACCAACTTATTGCAGCCACATGAGTAAGCCCAGATGAGAGTAGCAGAACCACTCGATCAATCCACAGAATTGTGAAAAATAGTAAACCACTGTTATTTTAAATTTGGAGTGGTTTAGTATGTAGCAATAGGTAGCTGACACAGAAGGGGTTAATTACATTATATCTGGAAAGGGTCAGCCACAGAGAGATGAATTATCACTGGTCACCTTTCAGATTTAACCACGTGTTAAATGTGAACTATGATCATTACATGTATGTTTTACATGTTACTAAATGAGACCTTATCAGAAGCTGGAAGTACAAAATGGAAGTCTGTCAAACACACTGGCTTATTTTAATGCAACTATCCATAATAATGCAGCAGTAAACATTTTTTAAAATGTATTCTGGGTTAATGCTAAATCAAATGAGATGCCAAGATACCAGGTATAACCCACAACTGTCCCAGGAAAATAAAACGTCTGGTCATATTAGCCATAGTCTAAAGAGAATTTCTGTTTGTCAAAGAATTGGTGTTCCATGAATTCCATACAAAATTCAAAGGGGACGATCTTGAAAGTCCTCAAAATTCCATTGGTCCCAATCTGGGCACACAGGCAATTGTTGTTTCTCAATCTTCTTTGACACACTAGTAGTTAAAATATGGCTCTGTGAGCTTTTACCTACATGGGGAGAAAGTAAGATAACAATTCTCTTAATAGTAACTGTATGTAGATTTTGTCCTAATGAGATCAATGGTTTTTAAAACTCAGGGTGATGTCCTTTCCCAATAAACCCTCACATGGCACTAGCACATCTATGAGCTAAAATTCCTCCTGCACCCACACTGAGAACTGTTTAAGGCATTTTGATACACTCTTTACCACTTTTTTGAAATCTTACTTTTCTTATGCACTCTTTCCTTGTCTTAGAGTGTTGTACCAAAATGGAAAGTTAAATACCCAAATTGATTTTTGAAGGGTGGAAGGGAAAGAGTAATATCCTATGGCTGTTTATAATTCCATTTTCTCTAAGTATGTGATTTTTGTATCTGTGCAGTAGCTGGCATTCAAAAAAGACTGAGGGGTTTTGAAATTGCTTCTGCCTAGAAACAAGTGTTAAGAAATCAGTTTTCTACAGCGTGCTGGCTGAGTAAGTACACTAACACATACACAAAAACATATTCTTCAAGTGATTGTTGGGAGGATAGTTGCACATGAGGCTGCCACCAATCTTTGGAAACCTGCTGTAACTGCTAATATGATATGTGTCCAAAGTGTAGTATTTCTGTGAAATGTAAGTCAGTCATCAAGAGGCTAAATGCAGCACCCTGCACACGATAGGATTACGTAAACGTGGGCCCACTCTGCTAGAAAAAAGAAGGCAGGCATCCCCAGCTTAACCTGGGACCCTCACCCATTCGAAATGCTCTGTCATGGGCTTCTTTTTTTCTCCAAAGCACTTCTTTTTAGACTTTTACTTTCCTGATTGTTTTTAGGAATTGAATAATGTAAAAGTTTCTTTGTAATAATTAATTTGGTGAGTATCATTTATCATATAGGACTGTGTGGAAATTTCTGTTTGGCATAATTCCTGGCATTTGTGATTTGAGTTTTTCTTTATACTGTTGTAAATATAACTATTCTTTAAATATACACGCACACACACACATAGTCTCACATACATACAGGGGGAAAATTCCTAAACATTAAACACTGCTGATACCATTGTTGGAATTCAAAATCCTTAGTGTTTCAAAATCTTTAATGTGACCAACTTAAATTCTTATACAGATTATAAAATTTAACTGAAAGGAAACAAAAGAAAGGTGTGTGTAAAAGATAACAAAAGGTAAAGCCTGGGGTCAAAAACCCATGACTAGATCTAGTAGTTAAATTGGAAGAAGACCATCCATTAGGCAAAAATCCTCAGGAACAAAAAACATATATACAAGAATGAGTTTTTTTAAGTCTTGAAGAGGAACTGGTACGGTTACAGCAATAGTAACCCAGAGTGGGACAATCATTCCTAGTTACTGACAGAATCAAAGGCAGCTTAAACCTTGTTCAGGAGAATGCTAGAACATTCTTTTTTTCTAAAGGAAACAAGTTCTTTCATCAACTGATTAGACATATCACAAGCCATAGTCTATTAAATAGATTGTCTCCTGGCTCCCATTCAGTTCTAGTACCAATTTCCTTTGTACATCTGAACAAAGATGCAATTCCTGGCGTGTGTCGGCCCTCAGAACGTGGAATCTGTGTTGTTTAGTTCACCGTCATGGTCACCCTGAGCACATGCCATAAAAGCAATGTCCGAATAGCTACATGCTGCAGACATACGTTTTTGAGTGTTGGACTGTTTGAAATAGTACGTTAGGTTTCACTATGTTTGAGCTGCCTTAGTTGCAGTGGCAATGACAATTATTTCTTAAGGCCTTGCATCCCACTTGTTGAGGCCACGATCTCACCTGTCTCCCCTAAACTATCTTCTGAAATATTAGTAATTACTCCATTTTATATACACAGCTGTCAGGCTTAAATGAGAACTGCTTCTTGTTGTATTTTATACTAGCGTCAATCATTGACTACCTACCCAAATACCCTTCTAAGGAAAACGGCGCCATCCACAGTCCCTGTTGCATTGGTGGCCATGTCCTGTGCTGGGCGATCCATTCTCTACCCCCATCCTAACCCGGTCAGCCTGGTCACATACAACTTCTTGGTACTGACATAATTAAGTCACCAAAGGACCTCCGATGAGTAGGCTTGCCAGCAACAAGTGACACATCCTGGAATGAAATACTTATCCCAGCCAATCAAATTGTTACTGTTAGGAATCAGAGTTAGGAAATAGAGAGAAAGAGTCAGTCACAAGAGTAGCGGAAGCTGAAAAGTCATGGTCATGGCCCAGTTCATGGTGTGTGATCTGTGTAGTCACCCAGGACCCCAAGCTTAGAAAGGTCCCACCCTTGGTTTAATGCTCTGCTGTTGCTGTCTTGAAATTCTTAATAATTGTTTGACTAAGGGACTCTGCATATTCATTTCGCACTGGACCCCACAAGTTATGTAGCCAGACCTGGCTATGGTGTATAAATTCCAACAACAATTCTCAACTGGAAGAAAGGGCTCTGGAGAAATACCAGAACTTATGGGAGATGGGGAATGGGGTGGGAGGAGGCAAAATTTTGAAAACTTTGAGAAGACATAATCAGTCTTAGAATTTAATTTGATTTTATAAAAGTATAACGAAACAATTATTTTTATAATACCAACTTTAGAAAACAAAACACAACCACACCCTTTTTGCTGCTAGGCTACAAAGAAAATATAGAGATTTCTAACTGGAGTTTCCCCTCCCCTAATCCTGAGGGACATGTTAGAAATTCTGGGGGAAGTGTGAATGAGATGTTTATGAAAAGCTGGCATCAGTTTAAAGAGTTGAGAAATAGTGGAGTACGGAGAACTGGGCAGCCGAGATGAGTCCAGTGAGAGTTGAAGTTACAGAAAGTGGACCTGAGGAACAGAGAAATCCCGAATGATAATGCTAAACTTGATTTATGCCTTTCCTAATGCTGTATTTAATTAGAGCACCCAGCCAGTCCTCAGCTCTCTGAGATCTTCCCTTGCCCATCTACTGCTCATTTATACAGAAGAACAAAACAAGTGTGCTTGGTGTTTTTAAAGAATGTGGGCCCTCATTTCTTCCTCATATACACACCATTAGCAGGGGCTTTTAGTTTTAAAAATCAAATGATTTTTTGTTAGTACCCATGTGAAGTAATTATAATGTTGGTATCTCAGCTCTCTCTTTTTACCTAGAGGTCCAGAAATCTTTTTAAATCCAAAACACTCTCTGTCTTATCGCCTCAGCTCTAGGAACAGTTTTAAGAGAAAAGGGACTTGGAAGGTTTGAAAAGATTACTTTATTTTGCAAAACAGCTGTAACCCACCTTCGAGCTCCACTTAGTGACACCTTTAACATTAATTGAATGAAATTCTTAGGATATCAGGAAAACAGCTTTTCACCTCTAAGTACAAAAATAGTCTCAAATTAAAAAGAAACAGTCATTAGGGCTTTTAAGCATTGCAATCTGTTAATGAGATCACTGGGAATTGCCTGAAAATGTGTTTTGTTTTGTTTTTTCATTTCAAAATATGTGGGGCGTTTTATGTTTGATTTAGATGCCAAGGCTTTGTGGGCTTAGAATACAACCACTTTGCAATTCATTGGGGAAACAGCACAGAAAGGAAGTTTAAATACCATATCAGCAATTTCCAGGGTTTTATTTGTTTGTTTGTTTCAGTTCTAAACATCCCTCTTTGACCCTATCACCACTCTGGAAAATTTCTGTACAGAAAATACATATTTTTTTCAACTGAAGTGACTTAAAATGTTATTTTGAGAAACTTTTCAGAATTTCATGACACCTCTTGAAATAGCTAAAGACCCCTGGGGTGCTGCAAATCCAAATAATAAAACATTAAAAATAGCAAGGAAAAGTCACCTGAAGTAACTAGGAATGAAATTTTACTTTTCTTTGGAATAAAAGTGCATGTCCGCATGCGTGCGCGTGCGCGCGCGCACACACACACACACACACACCATCTTTAAATACTCCCATGCTCACCCTCAGCCAACAAGTTTATCTTTCCAGAATTGTGAAATACTTTAACAATATTCTTATTATATAGTGCTAGCATGAGTTATTTTTCTAATTTGATTTTATTAATCTTCAGATCCTAGGAGATAACTGCAAGTGTCTGAAATTGTGTAATAATGAAGAACCAAGGCAAAGAAGGAAGTTTGCTTTTTACTCTGCCCATTTAGAAATTACAGCATTTTAACTCTCCTAAAAAAAATTTTAAAAAGAGGAAAACCAGAATTTTAAGAAAGAAGTGAGGGAAAGGTGGGGCATAATGACCTAAATAGTTAAACTAATTGATATTTCTCAGTGATCTTAATTTCTAAGTATTATTTTACTGTTTTAAGGTCTTTCTCTAAGGGAATGAGGATCTCTTTGTTTCTCATGAAGAAGAGTTAAAGTGATTATTGAAACTTAGAGTTTTAGCATTGAAATGAAAGGTGGACATAGTCCAGAACAGTGGTTCTCACAATGTGGTTCCTAAACTAGCAGCATCAGAACTTGTTAAAAATAAGAACATGAGAAACTGTTAAATATGCAAGTTCCAGGGATCTTCTCCAA
The DNA here is from genome assembly GCF_964194185.1 of Rhinolophus hipposideros. Taxonomy (NCBI): domain Eukaryota; kingdom Metazoa; phylum Chordata; class Mammalia; order Chiroptera; family Rhinolophidae; genus Rhinolophus; species Rhinolophus hipposideros. Next base: position 67,509,078 of record NC_138049.1, read on the forward strand.
ACCTACTAAATCGGAAACTCTGGAGTAGGACTTAGCAGTCAGTGTTTGGCCAAGTCCTCCATATTGAAGTTTGAGAGCCACTGATCTAGACCATTTTTCCAGCCACTGACAGTTCTCTACCATGGCAATTGTGACAGAAGCTCGGCTGTACATATGAGAACATATGAGAAGGGGCGCCTCGGGGCCCGGCATGCACTAGGCATTTACTATTTTATAATGATAATATATATATATAAATATATATATATATATAAATATATATATATTTATATATATATATATATATATATAAAACAAACATCAGGATTTTCATCGTCATCATCATCCATCCACTGCTTACATAACAATCTTTATTGTTCAATATCGTATTTATTTTAGGATACATCTAATTGTTGGAAAGTTGTTTTGTGCTTAGTGAAAATTTCACCTCTTTTTAACAGTTATCCATTGACTGATTCTTTCTTTTTTCAGGAAGAGGGATCAGACTCTTTAGTCTTTTACTATGACTTTTCAAATGTTTGGACAGAGAAAGTATTTATTTTGAGAGGCTGAAATTATAAAGACCTCTGTTTCAAGCCTCTTCATTTTATACAAGAAAAATCTGAGGCCCCAAATTGAAAAAGAGGGAGAGGAAAGGAAAAAAAAAATATATATATATATATGTGGGCTTTAGGTTAGGTTCCCTTTCTCTGACAACACTGCAAAAATCAAGGACTCTTTAAAAAAAAGAAAGAAACGGAGGAGAGGGGAAAAGGGAGCTAAGGAGAGAGGGGTGAATAAAGGAGGAGGGAAGTAGAGAGAGGGAGGGAAGGAGAGAGAAATATCTCTCATTTTGAGAGATCCTTAAAAACTTTTATCAGAAATATGTTTTAGGAGTAGGGTCATACATAAGTAAAGAGGAGGAACTTGATTTTTAATACCTGGTTAGGAATTGCCTGCTGAACTAAAAAGGTATGAAGTGACTGGGAGCAAAGCAACGTATTTCAAGCTTAGCTATTGCTGGTAATTACAAGGTTGCTTTCATGATTTTGCTTTCCAGGATATGAAGGTAGGAGGCTTGAAATCCTGCATCATTTGTGTTAATCATGTGTCAAGGAAAAGATTATTCTCATGTATACAAATGACATACAACTCGTTATGACATTGGCTTGAGTATTTTTTCCTTATTAGCATATTTTATATGCCAATTATTCTGTCCATTTTTACACAGTTGTGTAATCTTCCCATAAAATAGCTCAGATATATAAAAATTTTATAAACAGCAAATCAAATATTGTTACCTAAAAGCATAGCTATAATATACAGGAGACAGCATGCAATGTAGCTTGGCTGATACTTTACAATTATTTTTTTTAAATCTCTCAACACAATAATCATAATGTAATTTTGATATTAAAATATTTAAATACAGTATTTCATGGTATTTTAAATTTACTTTATGACATGACACATTTGATATGAAAATTATCTTCCAGAGATTATATTTGGACAAATGAAGCTTTCCTCCTACTTTGTAATCTAGTTGGTAAGGGCATTTATTTAACATAAATTTGTAAAGGTGGTTTAGAAGTGAAAAAAAAATACACATGAGTGAAATAATCAGTAAGAGTCTATTAAAAATGGTCACATATATTACTGAGTTCAAATTGTATAATCACAGAGGAGAAAATGCTAGAAAAGTAACAGTAAGTCATCCTTTTTACGGAAATAGTTTAGGCACAGGTCAGCACCAATAAAGAATAGAATTTTACTTAGAAAACCTAGTGTTAGGAGAAAACATACTCTTAAAATAAAGGACTTGGGTCTCTTGTGAAGAGGCAAGCAATAGCCTGAGGGATAAAGTCGTTGAGGGAATGGATTCACAGAAAAGTATGAAATAAGAATTCAAAGCCATGTTTTACTATAATAGCTGTTCAGTGCAAGTCAATGTGAAAAATATAAATAGGAAGGTGGACACAGCTCAACTAATGCATGCCACTAATGGAAAATGAGCCATTGAGTACAGCTTTTTAAAAGTTTTCACTTTTTAAGGGGCTAAGTGTTATGTTAATTAAGTTCAAGTCATTTTATTATTGGATGCTACCTTGTTCAACTTACTTGCTAAATGGGGTTCAGAGACGCTGATATACTAACCTGCAGACTTCCCACATGATCCTAGTGAAGATAGTTCTGTAAATGCCTTTCATTCATCTATTCACTCATTCAGCATTATAGAATCCTATTATGCTAAATAATATGAGGATGCAAAGTTGGATCAAATATTCTATTCTATTAAGGCATAAAAGGTTTATACCCAAATAACTTTATTAAGCAGTAAAAGGAGATTTCTATTAGAAAAGCACAAATGTAGTGAAGGAAAATGTCAGAGGTGGTTTTCACCTTGAGGTGTTAGAGAGGCTATGTGAAAGGACTAACCTTTGAGCTGTATCATCAAGTATGCATAGGATTTGATTGTGTAAAAACAGAAAGAAATTCCCAGAGAAGAAAACAGCAAGAGCAAAGGAAGTAAGAAATTGTAAGTGTTCCATCAAGGAGCTCTATCTGGGTACAAAAAATACTGGGAAATGAGGGAGAAGTAATAACAGAAATTTAACTGAATCACTGTCTTTTACACTATTGTTTTAAAAATAAACACATTTTGAAGAGAAGTATGGGCTCTCTGAAATGCAGGTGGTTGTTACCAATGCCAGTGATGAGAGGTGCTATGAGGGAAAGTGCACTGTCTTTGACGTCTGACAGACTGAGCTGATAACTCAGCTCTGGTTGTTGATAAATGTGTTAGTGGGCATATCATTCAAACCCTCTGAGATTCAGCTTTTTCATCTGTAAAGTGATATATATTACGTTCTAGAGCCATTGTGAGCCTAGAAATATTTTTTTTAATATGCCTGCAATATAATTGGTGTTCAGAAAATAGGAGGTATCAATGTGATATTGTATTAATTAGGATCCTTTTGATTGGAAGTAAAGAAACTAGTGCAAACGTATTTAAGCCAACAGGACCTTCTGGCCTTATGTCACTGAAAGTCCAAGTGTAGAATTGAGCTTCTGGCAGAGTTGGGGTCAGTGTTGCTATGGACTGTTTGTGTCCCCCTAAATTCATATATTGATATATTAACCCCCAATATGATGATGTTAGGAGGTAGAGCCTTTGGGAGGTGATTAGGTCATGAGGGTGAAACCCTCATAAATGAGATTAGTGTCCTTATAAAAGAGGCCCCAGGGGGCTCCCTTGATCCCTCTGCCATATGAGGCACAGTGAGAAGATAGCCATCTATGAACCAGGAAGCTGGAGCTCATCAGACACCAAATTTGCCAGTGTCTTGATCTTGGATTTCCCAGACCCCATAGTTGTGAGAAATAAATTCCTGTTTTTTCAGCCACCCAGCCTATGGTATTTTGTTATAGCAGCCCACATGAACTAACACAAATGTTACCATGGCAAATGCATTCCCTCTTCTTGCATCTTTCTCCGTTACTTTCCTCTGTATTAGCTCCATTTTCTTTTAAGCTTTTTCCAGGTAATAGCAAAAATGGCCATTGGAAGCTCTAAGATGATAATGTAATAGTTTCGCAGCTCCGGCAGAAAAAGAACCCCCTTTCCTAAGAGTTAAAGTAAGATTCCTGGAGATACTGCTTATTGGTCCTGCTTGGGTCATAAACCCGTCCTAGTCTGTCAGGCTGCAGCCACTGCAGCCAGGTTGTTGGGGGAATCTCAGTGACCACATCATAGATCACAGACCTCTGTGGAGGAGGAGGTTGGGGTCAGTTCCTGAAACTACATGGAATAAGGTTTGGAAGAAAAGCATATCAAAGTAGGTTTAGGAAGAAAAAAGACATATCCATTGCAGGTAGTGACTCAGCTATTTGATTTGCAGTTTAGTCATTAGCCTGCATTCCAAAACCTGGCTTAAATAATGAGGAAATTCATTACTTACATTATTAATATTAATGGTAAGTCTCCAGGTAGAGGAGACCTCAAAGTTTTTGATTCATTGGCTTAAAGGTGTCACTAAGGCCCAAGTTCATTCATTTCTCTTCTCTGCCATCTTTTTTCCTCAAGTAGAAAGATGGTTGCCACTATTTCAGGTCCAGAGAGACTTTTTTCCTCAAGTAGAAAGATGGTTGCCACTATTTCAGGCCCAGAGGCACAAGAGAGACTATCTCTTCCTATGGTTCTCTGTTGGGGCCAAGAGCATATTTCCTGGAATATGCACCTCTCACCCACACCAGGAAACTTCTCTTACATCTCATGGGCCAGAATCGTGTCGTGCACCCATTTCTAAACCAATCCCTGACCTGGATTAGGATACTCATCAAAAATGGAATGACAATTGGGAAAGGAACCCTAATGTTTACCGCACACGGAACTGGATGTAAGAAATAAGTTTCAGATGCTTTGTTAAGTGAGTGTAACAAATACAATGGAAGAATGATTCTCAGAGACTATGCTGGGAATCTTGTTCTGAAGTTGAAGTGTTAAAAAAAATAGATAAAAATAGACTCTGCCCACACAAGTACCATAGTGACATGAATTATGGAATCTGTAATTATGCCATTTAATGTGCTGCCCAGCACCCCCTGAGCTATGTGCCACCCAGCACACTATTTGTGCCACTTATCTGAGGAACAGTCTAACATTAAGTAGTGATTATTCACACTAGAGAGAACTAATATCTGTACATGACATGGAGAATCTCTTAGCTATTTCTTTATTTAGAAAAAGAAAAACATGTCCAAAATTTATAGCAGACATCTCAAAATGGCACTGTAGCAGCTAATATATACTTGGGGGGTAAATGAAACAACCGCCTCCAACCAGCAAAGCAGACCTAATGTGAGAACAAATTGGATAAGAAACATACTACTCCAGTTATCCTGTCTAAAAAATTAGGATTAGTGGACTTTCCATTAACTCTCCTGATGACAGCTTCTAATTTCCCCCATGAATCTACCTACCTCAAATGACTCGTGTGCTATTTATCTTCATCTACATTTGTACCACATTTCTGAATTCATGAATTACAATTACTTTATTTGAATGGAAATGTTTTTGCGAAGAGTTAAATTCACAAAACCAATCTGAGGCTTCTTTTTTTCCTCAAAGAAGTATACTTTTTAAATTAAAAAAAACAAAAAACTTTTCCTATTTTGCCAGGGCTGGGGGCAACCAAATAGAAGTTGACACGCTCAGTTATTCAATTATTTGCCCCCCTAATTTCTTCCTATAACATATTTTAATGTATCAGGTAAAATTCAACAATGTGAGTGTAATTTGTTCCATACTTGTGTGTCTTAAATTCTTGAGATGTAAATATTTTCACACAAGAGCATTAAAGATTTGATACATATGGAAATAATCTTCATCTCATTTTAATAGGAACTTATTCAATTCCCTACTATCTGTTAGGCACTGAGGATTTTATAAAAAAAGGAAGTTTCTGGTACCTCAAAACCTTACAATCCAGAGACAGAAAAGTACACAATTGTAGAACAGTGTCATCTCTACTATGGTAGTAAGATAGTAGCTATGGTGGTGAGAAGTATAGTATGGTAGTACAGAGAAAGGGCACCACGATAGTCTTTGAATGTTGTCTTAATCCAGTCAGGCAGTTATAACAGAATACCATAAATTGCACGGCTTATAAACAACAGTAAACTCCATCTGTCACATCCTCTAGGTAACTACTCGACTCTAACCATTTTGTCTTTCTCCTTAGCTGCAATTGAATTTCATTTGTCTTTGACACTTTCCTTTCAGGGACTTTGTAGGCTACTGGTTATTGGATGGATAGGTTATTAACTGGTTAACCTGAATCTTTTGTGATGGGTGCTAGTGGAGTAATATGTTTACCGCTCTGAGGTGATGTATGTATCTTTTACTAGTACTTTCTGGTCTGTTTCAAAGAACTAAAAGAATGATTGTAATTAAATAACAAATAGAGAGGAAGAAATTTTGCTTAGGAATTACCATTGTGTTTCTTAAATCATTTCCTCTGCAGATCATTTTTCCCACTGCAAAACTTCTTTTCAGAGAAGCTGCCCCTATCACCTATGCTAAGCAGGCAGACAGCCCAATGGATACCTCACTCTAGTTGAGCCAATTAGAGTCTCTCTAACAAGAATTTGGATTTGGGATTCAGGGGCTCTAGGGAGTCCGGCAGTGTTAGAACAGGAAATGATACAAAGCTGAGGCCTGTAGCCATTTTGAGCCTTTGTATTTCAAAACATGGAAATCCAGTCTGTCAGTCTATAGAGAGTAAAATGAAGTAGAAACCTTGAGAGGAACAAAGATAAGAGACCATGTGGTCCTGGAGAGACAAAGATATTTTCCAGAGGTGGTACCATTCTTTTGTGAGACCATACTATGCTTCTTTCCCTTGAGTCTTTAAGCACATGTGTGCACGCACATGCACACACACCTTTTTCTTAAGCTTACTGCAATGAGTTTCTTTCTCTTGTAATCAACCTATCCATGACTAAACAATCTTTAACCTCCTTCACTACGTATGTCTAGAACTGGCTCTGAATAGGCACCTAAATCGTAAAATCTTCAGCCATTATCTATCCCATTATCTTCCTCCTCTTTTAGAATGTAGACCTTCCTCAGCCTCTGCCCTTCAAGCTTTCGTTTCCATGCCACATCCCCTCTCCACCATAGTGTGGAAATGTTAACTCACTTGGGAGAGCATTCTGCCTGATCTACAAGCAAGAAGCTGGCAGATGGATAAAGTTCTCCACAGGACAGTTGTCCGTATTTGTATTACAAGTACCATGTGTGTACTTTTATCTCTTCCCAGAAAACAATTCTCTTTGTTGCTAAAATGAGAAATGACTTCAAGGGCCTAAACCAATGACTTTAGAGTGAATTATTGTTCTACTTCATACCCTCCTTAAATGAAGCTTGCAAGATTAATTGCAACCTTGAATGTTACTATATTGAAACGTATTCACTTAGCTTTGGCCTTCTAGAACTATGACATGAGTCATGTCTTACAAACTTAAACATAAAAGGAAACAAGGAGAATGGTATATACAGCATCTGAAAGATAAGTAATTTATGAAGAAATTTGTGTGTGGTTATTGGAGCTTCTCACCTGAGACAAGAACATTTTGACAATGTGAAGGACAAATTGAGTTCACTCTGACAGAGTTGGCTTCCTTCTGTCTCAGAACTGCAGCAGGATGGTTAAAGTAAGTTATAGTTAAAATCTGACAAAACTACATTTTATGCTGAGGAATCAGTATGATTAAACTGTGGAGAAGGGTTCAGATCCAAAACATCTCTTAATTTGCAGCATATTGTCTACCTTCAGATTGCTTTTACTCATCTTAAACATTTTTCTCTCAATTTGCAAAGTCCACTTTGATTCATTAGAGACTGATTCCTTGAGGGAGTCCACCTGGGCAGCTCTTTGACATGCCCCCTCTACAACCTGTATTCCTCAGTTCAGTCCTTAAAGTTGGATGTATTATCAATTCCTGTGGGGTTATAATAACAGGCAGCAAGGGAAGACATGCTGATTGACTTCACAGTGGTTCTCCTTCCCTCCTGATCTATAAACTACTAGAGGAATTCTGCTAGATAACTTTGAAAATCTATAACTGCCTTAGGAATCTGAGTTGGCTCCAAGATCTGTGATTGGCCTGGAACCTCAGTTTTATGTCTATTCTAGTGATAATCTTTAACACAGTCTACCCCCATTCTATGCCCGAGATACAAACAAAAGTAGATAAGCCTCATGAGAATAAGTGACGGCATCACTCATGTTCATTTCTTTCTTTATTCCCAGGAATTAACACATGGTGGCATTCAGTAGTGTTTGGTAGATTTATGAACTGTTTTTCTATCGACTCTCATGACTATGCTCAGCCTCTATTTCTCTGACCATTCCTGAACACAGCCCCTTTTCAGACTCCTCTCGCAGCATTCTGAACTTGATCATCCCTGCATGTCTTCCAGCCCTACCCATTCTCTAGTCCTCAACTACTCCTGTTTCCTTAGCTAAGGAGTGCGTGCTGTAGCTGTGGCCTCACTGGCTCCCATGCAAGCGAAAAGAGGTTCCCACTGATGATTTCTCAAGAGCTTTTAGATTACAAGCATTTCAGTTCAGGGATAATCTGTGACTCTAATTGAAGATAAAATCAGTTCATCCTTTAGGTTCAGACATAGAGAATATGAGTAGATAGTTATTCAATTATATTCTTTTTTATTATATTCTTCCATTTTGAGTAGCCTGGTTTAGTAATTGAGAACAGAAACCAACCATATGATGGAAAGGTATGCTAAAGAACTTAATTTTTCTAAATCCTTCTTTTGGAAGTATACATTTTGGGGGAAATTATAATAGGAGTTAACGTATTGAGGTCTTCATACAGTCTGGCACTATGCTAAACACTTTAACTACAGTATTCTCCCCTATAATTCATACAACAGACCAACAAATGAGGTACTATATCACTCTTCAGTTTTGCAAATTTGGAAGCTGAGGGTCAGAGATTAAATAATTTACCCAAAGCCTGGGGAGCTACCTTTTACAACTCCATGAGTACATTCCCATTGAGGTCTAGGTAAGTGGCTGCACTCTGCGCTACTCCAAGGGGCACCATTCACACAGACTCAAATTGCTGGAGTTGAACAAGGCAGCCACCCTGTCCACAGCAGTGAGGAGCAGAATCACAGCTTGAACTTAGGTCAGCGCGATTTCAAAACCCAGGAGCATCACCACTAAGCTACATTGAGATAAACATTTGGGTTTTAGAAATATGATCTTTCCTTTTTATCAAGCGATTAGAGGGATACGAGGAGATGTATTATATTACATTTGCAGGTGTTAGCCATTTTTTGTGTGCAACACTTAACACAAAGGATCCCAGGGCTTTTGGAGCAGAGCCATTTCAGGCTTAATGATACTCAGTGGTGGAAACATGTATTTAACCACATTGGAGGTTAGAGGAGATCAGTGTATGCGTTAAAAAAAAAATGGTTCATAAGTGAATTTGGGCTTATATTTGTTTAGGATATACAAGGATGATACCTCCCCTCCTTGGAAAAACAATAACAATTACGTTCTATATCCATTAAGCATTTTTAAAAAACAGTGTTTAGTGGATAATCAAAAGGAATCTAAATGCAAAATGAGAATGATTTGATAAGCTATGATGTATCTACTCAAAAGAATTTTTTATTATCACCACAAAAATATATGCATATGGAAAAACACTGGAAGGGAATACACACCAAAAAATTATAACAATTGTTATATTCAGGTAGTGACATTATTGTATGTGATTCATTTTGTTGTTTCCATTTTCCATTGGTTTTGCAATGTTTAAAAATAATTTTTAAAAAGAAAAGCAAATATAATTTTAAAGTGTATTTTGCATATGAGAGAAATATAATTTAACTTGAAACCTTTGTTTAGCAGCCCAATTTTCCTCCAAAAGCAAGAAAAAAAAGATGCAGTCAGAATTGTTCATTACATCAACTCATCGCACACTCCTGAAATTTTGAACAATCTGGATGGGCATAATGACCAGTTCGTCTGAAGATCACTGCCTCTATTAGTATATTGTAAACCATAATTTATTGTAATTTATGAAATGAAGTAGAACAGTGAGATTACTTTTACCTTCCTAAACACCCATCAGGGAAAAAAATTGGTAATTAGTTTATACACAATTTGTAATTTGATTTTTGAAACTGGTACTTCATTTAACATTTATTTTTTGTTTCATTTTGTTAAACTCCCACTCTCACTTGGCAAATACTGTATTCTGTAGTCACAGTCCATCGTGTTCTAAAACGAGTTGAATTGCCAAGAAGTATACTTCATAATAAAGTTGACCATTTTTAAGACGAACATGAAAAGACAAAGGAAAATTCTATCTCTTCCTCTGTGATGATTGACTGATGCTGAAAACTTGTGGTTTTCTCTTAAGGATTTTAAGAAAACCTGAGTAAAAGTCCTGAGACTGGAGCAAAATGAATCAGCGTTGGTCCTACAAGTAATATGTTGGCTTGCCTTTCTATTACCTTTTGGTTGCTTTTCATGCAAATAAGTATTATATTATTGGGAAATTGCAAAAGCCTACTGAAAAAAAAGTTTGTTTTCTCTTGACCTCAGGATCATAAGTAGAGGTGGGAGAGAGTAGAAAATAAGAACTTTCCAACAGGAAGTATAACTACAATTGAAATATCAATGTAATTTTAGAGGTTACAGTTGTTGCCATCTTCAGTCGGACTGCCCTAAACTTGAATGGGGTGCAAGTGCAGACATGACTTAAGTCCTGAAGTCAGTGGCCTGGGTTTGAGAGCAGGCTCCCTCCCTTTCCAACGCTGTGACATGGAATATGTTATTCAGTTTCTCATCTCTATAACAGATTATTGCTCAAAAGAAATAAAAGTGTGAAAGTATTTTATAAAGCACTGATTCTCCTTTCCTTACCTTCACACTATTCTAATACATAATGTTCTGTCTCAGTCCACTGTGCCTTTTTAAAGCTGTTTTCTCACATTTCCTGTCTTGCTCTCATTCTCTCTGGCACTCAGACTCCTGCCTTTGGGTCCCCTTGGTGCTAGTCTCCTGTCAGACTCTCTTTGGCCCACAGGGTCCACTTCCCATTTGGCTATTAACTATGCACACACCCCTCATTTACGTGTCCCCATTGACCTTGATAAACTTTTTCTCAGGCTCATGTCTGGCTCTGTAGGACCTTTCTTATCACTTACATCCATTCTCATCCCACCAAGAGACATGTAGATAGTACTAGTCACCAAGGTGGACAATTCAATTACAGCAAATTGTTAAGGAAAGAAGGCTGAAAAATATCCAGACATGGTTAGGCCATCTCCATGCCTGTGGGACTCCCTCTCCACCAAGCAGAGATATTTAGGAGGCTTTAGAACGGGAAATACAGCTTAAGAAATCGTAAGTTTATTAGGAAAAGTGTGTCAAATGAAGAGTGTAAGGAAGATGCCAAGAAAAGTAAGGATCAAAGTATATTCATTGGATTGACTTTGCAACGTCAAGAGTAACCTTAGCAAGAGCAATTTCCAAGGAGAAGAAAAGTAGATACAGCCAAATTGCAGTGGGTTTGGTACATTGCGGGAGGAATGTGTCTTTGTAGTCAATTGCCTGCAGCTATTTGTAAGTTTTATGTATGCAGGGGTGGGAAAACTGCATCATGTTCTTTGCAGAAAATGGAAAGATGGTGGTGACAGGACTTAGATTTTTGGAAAGCTCACTTCCAGATTTGAAGGAAATTTATAACACCGTCATTATTTGTATGAAACTGTAAAGCATAGCAAACCTATTGCAGACAGTGTTGCGTTTGGTTTGTTTGTTTGTTATATGCTTACATATTTGCAAGACTCAAATTAATTCAAATAAAGAAAAGCTTTATGGGACTATTTACTCTGAATTTATTAGAAAATGGGAAGATCCTAACTTTTTCATGGTTTTTATGAAAGAGTGCTTGTTATATATTTGTACATATATATATAGAGGATGGTGTGAGTGGGCAATGGAGATATGGAGAGTGTCACTATAAATACTTGCTAGCTCTCTTGAAAAAGATAATTCTATGGCATTTACAAAGAAGCAGGAAATATACTGTATTCCCAAAGGAGATGCAAACATGGGGCAGGCAGAATGTGCCATGTAATCTCAAAGTACCTCTACCTGAGTTAGAGAGTTGGGTGGTGTAACTGTCTCTGGATAATTCATTAGTGAAGAGGAGGACCCTGTGCCGCCAATAGTTCTGTCTTCCTGTGTATCTTGATTATTAAAATCTTTCCTGTGAGAGAAGTATAGTTAAAGAAGTTTCCAACTGTTGTAGGGTGCTGTCCAGTAAGGTTTATTAAACAATGCATGCTTACTTACATGGGACCAAAATAAACTCCTAAATAAATTGTGTAGAGGAGGCATCATTAATCTCTGTCCTAGTTCATAGGGTCTGGAGTTGTTCCATCTAAATTCTCCTGTTGTTGTGTGGGTGCCCTGAGATGTTGCAAAGGATGCTGCCCCCTCAGAATAAGGTCTCATAGAGTCTAGGGGCACAGACAAGCATCAGTCCTGATAGGGGCCTCTGTAGACGATGGGTGATGATACACCAATGAAAGGAACAGCAAACAAGGTCCCTGGGCACAGATTGTTCACATTTGCAGGAATGAAGCGATGCTAAGGATGATAACTCACTCCCCATTTGCCCTTCATGGTTTCCTTTGTGGCTTCATGTCAGCTGTGGGGTGCAGGAGTCGGGCAGTGGGGACCATGAGGCCTTCTATCTACAAGTTTCTCACACTCCTTTTCTTCTTTATGGTGTTACAGCTCTCCACTTCTCCTCTGCTCACCCCTTCCACCTTCCCACCCTCCCACCTGAGTATTTTCTTGCCTGAGAGAAACCCTCATCTTTCCTGTCTGCTTTTAAAAAACATTTTGTCTATAGATACAAATGCCTTTTCTTTGAAGTCCTCTGGGGAAAAAGAAATCCTTCTTACCTTCAGAGAGGGCAAAGACAGCCTTAAAGTTTAAACCCTTCAAGGGCAGTTAAGAAAGGGAGGAAAAACAAAACAGCTAATTGCCATATGAAAGCATGCCGTATGACAAAGTACCAAAAGTCTAATTTTTGTGTTTTGTCAGAGGTGAAGTCAATGGAAGACCCAAACTAACAGATTATTTAAGAAAATATAGACACGTTACTGAAAAACCTACCTAACCTGATTGGTTTTGTGCAGGCAAATGTGCGGGTTATGGATTCCGCATGACCCTTTACAACTAACAGGTAGTCATCGGTGCAGGCTTTCTTGAATTTTGTGGATTAGTTAGAGGTCTCTATTTGACTTATCCCTGTTGTCTTTTTACATCAAGATGTTAAAATGCCAGGTTTGGAGTTACCACGCCTTGGTACACTTGTTTTATTCACTATGGAGGCCTAAGGTTTGTGCAGGAAGGATCAAATACTATTTAAACTACCCCCTGACCACCCCCAGGGATAAATGCATAGACAAGTCAGGAGGCTATTGAACCAGTCCAGACAAGATATATCAGGGTAACCTGACTAGAGTTGGTATCAGTAGAGGTGCAGAAGTAGAACAAATCAAGGTACATAAACGTTTCTTTCAATAAATGGATAACAGTTTCAATTTGTTGAGCATTTTGTATGTGACAGACATGGTACCAGGTGCTCTCTCTATATATAAAGTCTCATTGACCTCATCTATCCTTAAAATGACCTTAAGGAAGAGGTGTGATATCTCTATTGTATAAATGAGGAGACTGACCCTTATGGAGGTTCAATAACGTGCCACAAGTCACACATAATTTGGGGATGGGAAGGACTGCGGTTTGAATTCAGGTCTGCTTGATGAGAGCAAAAGAGAAAGAGGAAGAGAAAAAAATATACCTCTATATCTATATAGAGAGACATATATGGATAAAGAAATACATATAGGTCTTTTTAAATCTGTGATGGTTAATTTTATGTGTCACCTTAAGAGGGTGATTTTGGATGAGATTAACATTCAAATTGGTAAAATTTGAGTAAGCGATGGCCCTCTGTAGTGTAGGTGTGTCATATCCAATCAGTTGAAGGCCTGAATAGAACAGAAAGATCTGCCTCCTGGAGTAAGGAAATTCTCCAGCAGACTGCTTTCAGACTTCATCTGCACCATCGGCTCTCCTGGGTCTCAAGCCTCCTGGCCCATATGGCAGATTTGGACTTTCCAGTCTCCATATAATCAATCACATGAATTACTTAAAATAAATCTCCTTCCGAAGCTTGGCCAGGAGTTGATATTAAGGAATCTGGGGACATGGAGGTTCTCTATACTATCCTGTTTTACTTTTGTATATTTTGAAATTTCCCAAAGTAAACTTTTTTGTTGTTGTTTTTAATTAGTCACCATTATAGGTGATTATTGTTTTCCACTTAATACTTTTCTGTCTTTTCCACATTTTTCACAATGATAGTGACTTACTTTTAAACAATGGGAAGAATAATTTTGGGCAAAGAGTAAAATGAAAAATTTAGTCACTGCCTAAAACTACACACACACACACACACACACACACACACACACACACACACACACACACATTCTATTGATTCTGTTTCTTTGGGGAACCCTGACTAATGCGATATCTATCAATCAATCTATCAGTGTATCTATGTGTCTATCAAAAGAGAGGAAAATGAGCAGCCAGGACTAACTCTTGATAGGTCCTGCTGTGCATTCACAAATGTGATTCTTTAAGTCAAAAGTTGGATATTCTTATTTTTACTTTTTTGCCTTCCTGCCATAGCAATCCTAATCCTTCCCATAGCTAAGGATGAAGACACACTGGTAGGGTTACATGCAGTGAAATGCTAAAGAGAAATTTTTTTAAAATCCCCATTATGTTATTTATCTAGCAATTTATAATTGTTTTGGAGACCCAGTTTATGGTTTTCCAAAATGAAGTAACACTTTCAATAAAATCAGTAAAGGTGTTTTTTTAAAGTGTTATAGCAGTGTAGTAAGTAAGCAAGAATCATTGGCTGTTCTGGTTACCAGGCCTACCATAACCTATTTGTAGTGTCATAAAACAAAATTCAACAGAGTCAATTTGAAGATCTAATTGGCTTTATTAAGCGATTCATGAATTGGGCAATGTCCCACCTAGCAACTGGAAGGGCACTTTGAGAGGTTTTACAAAATGAAAGGTTTTTATAGGAAGAACATGAAAGAGCTACCGTGTTCCCCCCAAAATAAGACCTAGCTGGACAGTCAGCTCTAGTGCGTCTTTTGGAGCAAAAATTGATATAAGACTCGGTCTTATTTTACTATAATATAAGACCGGGTATAATATAATATAATGTAATATAATATAATATAATATAGTATAGTATAGTATAGTATAACATAACATAACATAACATAATATACCGGGTCTTATATAAGACCCTGTCTTATATTAGTTTTTGCTCCAAAGGATGCATTAGAGCTGATTGTCTGGCTAGGTCTTATTTTTGGGGAAACACGGTATTAACAAAAGAAAAGCATTAATTTTGAGCAGAGGCATCTTTTGGGGTGGGAAGAGAATGGAAGTGTTTTTATCATGCAGATTGCCTCTTCTTTTTTTGAGGGTCTCACATGATAGATTACTTCACTGGTGTTGACCAGAAAATTCTGGATAACTGCGGTAGACTGGAATTGAGAGATCTGTAACACAGTGGTGTTTGTAACATTGAGATTATGAGTCAGTGGCTATAGACTAGTTACTATAATGATGCACGGAAGAAAATGACCAATTAAAATGTTTATCTTTTGATGGTATTCTTTCCTGGACACAGATAATTTTTAGTTTTGAACATAATACTCTATAAAACTAGATTACCTTATATATTGTATATGTATTTTTTATAAAAACTTACCACACACACACATACACACACACACACACAATCTTGGTCAAGAATACCCATCTGACTTAGGGCCATTACTGCTCTCTATTAGTTCTAGGGTGACATAGAATGAGCATGGCAGCTCAACCCAGAAAGACTCCCAATGGGTAAACATTCCTTTCCAAAACATAGAACCAAGGCAGAAGGAACAGTTTCTTATTTAACAAGTAGTATCTTTGTTCTAGTGGTGGAGAGAGTGAGATGCCTCCCACTTAGAACTTGGGAGGTTATATTGTGATGACCCAGCTGGCTTAGGCAAAACAGAGTATGATAAACAACAAAAATGTATTTCCGTTCTTCTAGCTGAAGTGGCTCCAGCTCTAGGATGATACGAATGGGACTCAATAAAAGGATATTAAAAGACTGAAAATGTCATGGTGACATTATCTTTTGGAAATACCACACCATCAGTTAAAGTGCTGCTTCCCAATGGTATAGTTTGCAGGAATTTGTAGTTGAGATTTGTGGGTTATCTATTGCAGTTCACAGAGGATGCTTCACTGAGAGTTTTGTGGGGAAAACTCTCCCCATGCCCAACTCAGAAAGAATTGTGTTTAATTGTGCATTCCGCGCACATCCTAGCAAAATTTCTAGTGTTGATAAATGGCGATAAATCAGGGACATGTGACAACTAATTGCATTTAGTAATAGAAGTTTTAGAGTGAGAACACATGTGCCTAAAGCTCCATGTTTCCTGTGACGATTATCATTGATTTTATAGGACTACAGAGCATACTTGAAGTAGAAAAGATTTTTATTTCTTTTTTGGAGATTTATAAGAACTTCATCAATTGCGTAGATCCCCTAGCCACATACAGAATGTGGAAATACAGGTATATTTTTGCTAAATGGTATAGATGCCTTCCAGCAAATCAGCTTTAAAGCCAATCCCATTTCCTCTGGATGTCCTTTAAAAGTTAGAGATGATTTCCCAAAGGGAAAAATAATCTTCTAACACGCTTAGCTGCAAATTCTTAGTGAAACAGTGGATAGCCCACTGGCATGATGGAATTTAGGTTATATTAAAAATTTTGATGATATATTATTAGCCCCATTTCAGGAATTCAAATTTTCCTTGTATTTTCCTTTTACCCAATATAATCACTTCCTTTAACTTAACTCATTTTCTCCAATACCAGAGATATTTTTCCTAATTATTGTAATCAACCCTATTGTCCTCATTTTCATGCCATTCTTTATTTATTCAATAGAGAGTTACTGGTAGACAAACACAGTGGAGTAATATAGATAAAGAAACAGCAACCTACCCTTAGGAGCTTACCCTTAGGAATTTATAGAAGAGTTTTCCAATAAAAATACTGGAATATTTAACTTCCAATTAATACTAAAATCTGTATGGCACTTCACAGCATAAAAATGTATTCAAATACATTGTCTATTTTAAGCTTTTAGCAACTTCTTACATATTAGGTAGGTTAGGTGTTTTGATGTGTCTAAAACTCAGAGAAGTGAAGTGATTTGCCCAGTCATGGCCATGTCTTTGATGGAGCATGCCAGTTCAAATCCTATGCTCTTCTTATGACATTATAGTATGCCGAGGTGTGATGGTTCATTTCGTATCAACTTGACTGGGCCAATGGATGCCCAGATATTATCTGGTTATGCATTATTTCTGGATGTGTCTGTGAGGGTGTTTCTAGAAGAGATTACTTTTGAATTGGTGGACTGAGTAAAACAGATGGCCCTCCCCAATATAGATGGGCATCATCCAATCTGTTTTACATATATACATATATATATATATACATCTATATGTGTGTATATATATATATATATATATATATAGAGAGAGAGAGAGAGAGAGAGAGAGATATCTATATCTATCTATCTATCTATCTATCTATCTATCTATCTATCTATGAGTTTATTTGACAAACTGACGATATATGGGGGGAGCAAGATCTCAAATGCTCCCTTTAATCTGTTAAGGGCCTGAATGGAGCAAAAAGGCAGAAGAAGGTGGAAATCATTCTTCCTAACTGATTGAGACACATCTTCTCCTGCCCTCACCACTCCTGGATCTCAGAACTTCAGTCTCAGACTGGCATCTACAACATCGACTTTCCTGAGTGTTCAACTGTGGCTAGCAGATCATGGGACTTCTCAGCCTCCGTCATTATGTGAGCCAACACCTTATAATAAATCTTTTTCTAGATATACATGTCCTATGGGTTCTGTTTCTCTAGAGAATCTTGACTTAATAACATTACCAAAGCTTTTTTTTTTTTTTTAAACAGAATTTTGTATTTCTCTTTTGGTATAGTCCATGTCAAATATAACACGTTCTTCATACCACATATAGCTGGTAGGTGCTACTCTATTTTAATCTAGAGATGTTCACCCACAAGTTGTGGCTCACTGTTATATACTAGTCAGTTGAATTGGACCCAGTAAAATTATAATGATAATACCATGTTTCCCTGAAAATACGACCTAGCCGGACGATCAGCTCAAATGAGTCTTAATGTAAGACCCGGTCTTATTTTACTATAAGACCAGGTCTTAGTAAAATAAGACCGAATCTTATACTAATTCTTGCTCCAAAAGATGCATTAGAGCTGACTGTCCGGCTAGGTCTTATTTTCAGGGAAACACGGTAAAATGGAACAGAGTCTAGTTTTTTTCTCATTATTTCAACATTCTTTTTGTAGTGAGAAAAAGAGACAGAGTTGGAGTAAAAACAAAGAGAAATTCATGTAAACCTATCTAGGCATGTGAAATGATGAATGTTAATGTCTTCTCTCAATGTAGTGTAGCATTGAGAACCCTCATTTTATACGATAATTCTATCCTTACATCTCTCAGATTTTAGAATGCAAATTGTATACCATTAATTTGTACCTGCTTGTTCAGTGTAGAGAAAAATGAGGTTGTCTCAATATATCCATTTTTACCTTCCCCCATTTTGTGGCTAAGATTGAGATTAGATGTATTTGATCTCTCCACCCATCCCTGCAAAGATGGACTCAGATAGCTTTATCCAATCAGAGAATGAATGCTCTTGACCAGTGTGATTGATAAAGGATGGTCCAATTAAACCAAGGTTCAAGACTCTTAATTAATTGTTTATAGAGAGAAGATTCTTATTTCTCCAGTTTCCCTGCCTCCTTCACTCCACAACCCACAATTAACATGAATGACATAGTATGAAAGACATTGGCGCTAGAAGCCATGTTAAAACCATGGAAGAAGCCAGACTAAAGATGACACCAATGTGGAACAGGGCAAATCTGAGCAAACTTTAAAACATGGGCCCAGCATCCTGACTAGACCATGCCTGAAGCCCACCCTACCTTCGGACTTTTCTGTTCCTATGCCAACAAATCACTCTAATTATTTCAGCTTCTACTATTGGGTTTTGTCATTTGCAACCAATAGAATATGTAGTTAGAAATGAAGACTGCCAGAGCTGAATATCATTTATACATTTTAACTCATCTAGGATAAGATGAGTTAAAATGCATATTAACTGTACATTCATAAAAAAAACAAATAAGAAGGGTATAGAAATTATTTATTGACCTTAAAAAGTAAAAAATTTCAAGAGGATTTTAACTAGGGGCAACTTTCTCAAAAACTGAAAAGATTATTTATAAGATAACAAGATTCTACCCAGTAGGGGACTTTATTGCTCAGCATTAGCACATCAATCCACTGAAAAATGAACACTTAGGTTCATCTCAGTAGCCTAATCACTGTACAAATTGGTGTTCTTATGAAGTGATTGATTTTCTGCCACGTTTGGGATAATATTCTGCAATAGCTGTTCATAAACTAATGCCCTATAATACAATGCTTAGCTTGCTTATAAAGAGAATCACTCATTAGGTCAAGTAAGAGTTACTAATTTCCTAAAAACTATGATTATGTAAAAATTTTCATCATGGATAGGCCCTTGATTAAAAATTCAAGAAAGATACAAATCACACAAGCAGATGACATCCCAGCTCACTATACTAATAACATAAAAATGATTCTAATCAACTAAGGAAATCTAAGTTTAATCCAAAACCGTATTTTAGCTCATAACAGAACTGCAAACAATGGCTCTAGTGGTAAATGTTTTACAAATTGTGCTTTAATGACCTGACAAGTCATATGACTCGTTGGTGGGAGTCAACAGGTCATTGCTTATCCAAACTATCTCTACAGGCTGTAAATGATGCAACTGTAAGAAAAACATAATTCACAACATCACACCCTCTCCCCTCTTATCAATTCAGAAGTGGACTTTCTCTATGTACTACTGCTGCCAGTGTATCTTGAAGCATAGAGATATAAGAGTAGAGATATCCCCTGAAGAAAAGTTGCTTGACTATAACTTTTTAATCTATCTGGAAAGTACATCTTAACCTATAAACCTAGGCAAGAATTTCTGTATTCAGATAATTCCTATAAGAAGATCTAAACCAGTTAAGAACAAATATTTTAACTGTGGTCTACATTGATACGGTAAGTTGTGGGTGCTTGAATCATATGTATTCCAAGATAATATTCCCAATACAATTAAGTTTTATCTGTTTGTAAGAAGTCAGCATTTGTCTCTGGTGAGATTTTTACTGGTTCCCATTATTGGATTTGAAATTGACTTTGAATAAGGCTTAAACTCTTTGGGCCTCAGTTTCTTCAGCTGTAAAATGAAATGTTTAGAACGATGATCACTAAGACTACTTTCAGGTTAAAGTAACACAAGTAATAACAATAACATCAACAATGAAGTCCCCATCGTAATGATTCTACTAAACGCAGTGGTAGAATGCCTAATGAATGGTCTTCATTCTTGCTGTAAGAAGATTCAGCAGCTCTGTGATTACTAGGAGATTGAAACAGATTGATCATCCAAGATTTTACATCTTCCAGGGAGTTTAAGAGTTAACTCAGGACCAGCAGAGTCTTCCATCTTTCGTCATAGACAGGAAAAGCAAAGGGACACCACTTCTCCTAATTACTCCTGGAACAGAAGGGAGTGTCTATGATAATCCAGTAAGTAAACAGGCAGGTTACATCTGTAATAGATCACTTTTGCTAAGGCTGAAGCTCTTTAGTTTGTGATGGTAGCTCTAGCCTAGTGGTGGGGTTAAGGAAGAAAACGTTGGAAACAGAAATGGAAACACATTTGTTGGGTCTATTTATAGTCTCAGGCATTGCCACCAAACTGAAACCACCCAGAGACTGATTTCTTTTTTCTGACTGAGGAATTATTGAGATTTCAGCAATTAAGTAGAAGCTTGACTTTGAAGCAATAACAAAATCAAAACCAATACCAATTTCTGAACGAATTGTTGCACTTTCATTAGCTATGAAGCTTCAGTGCTCCATTAAGGGGGGTGAGGGAGGAGGGAAAGAAGGGGTTGATTGTTATTGGATTTGATTTTCATAGAGGGTCCTGGCTTGTTATTCAATAATCTTGCATCCTTATAGAGGAAACTTGAAGCATAGAACATATTTTACATTTTTTTAAATCTTCTAATAGATCCAGCTTTTTAAAAGTGGAATGGCATTATTCATCCACTCAACAAGTATTTATTGAGCACCAGCTCTGTCAAGCATTAGTGCTCAGCATCGGAGATATGGGTGACAATATAGGCCAGGTACCTATGCTCATGGAATTTTCAGTCTAATAGGGAAGACTGACAAGTAAACCAGCGATTCTACTACAGTGTGACAGGTGTCATAATAGACAATGAACAGAGTGCTGCCAGAACACAAAGAAGGGACCTCTGTCCCAATCTTAGGTCAGGGAGGCTTCCGTAAAAAAGTGACATCTAAGAGAAGGGGCTGATTATTTGGGATTTGAGTTCAAGTAATTTGTTCATAGTAGCAGACAACTCACAAAGAAACATAGCAAAAACAGTGAGTTCCTACCATGTGTCAAGCACAGTCTATATGCTTTACATGCCTTATTTCATTTAATTCTCACAGGTGGTCTTCAAGGCAAATACTATTATTCTTATTGTAAGGCTGAAGCTTAAGGCGATTAAGTGCTTTTTCTAATGTTATATGACTAATAAATAGCAATACTGGGATTCCAATGCTGGTTTGTTTGACTTTAAAGCCCATGATATTTCCAATATCTAGCCATATAAGAGGAAATTTTTAGCAATATAGGAACACTAAAAAATAGACTAACTCTTTTAAAAAGTATGATAGTTATCATCGGAAAACATTAGTCTGATTTACCATTAAAGATGGTGAGATAACCACATACAATTGTGTCCTCTCTATTCAGAAACTATATAAAAAATATCAGTAAAGTACAAACCTCTCTAGAAATGTATAATGATAAAAGAAATGGTGTACTCATCGTCATGCATGAACCAAGAATTTTAGTGGGGTTCTGGAGAACAAAAGGAGTAACGTTTGCTAATGAAATATGGCAGAGGGAGCTGAAACTTTATTGAATGTATTAATATGAGAAAATGACTAAGAAGGAGCAGATTTGCCTACTAGAACCTGGGAGAGACCCAAGAGAGGAGTGAGAGTGAGAATGCAACAGTGGAAGTGAAGCCTAGGACTGGAAAAAAGAGGGGGTGGTCAATTGCAAGTATGTACTTGGAACATTCGGATAAGTCTTTCTGAACTGGAGATCACCTGCAATCAGGAACTGAATTCCCAAACAGAAAACTGAATGCCTTTTATTTGGAGGAACTGAATGGTTCCAGAGACAAAATGTTCAGTCATCCTCTAATGAAGGGGGTGGCTCTCTGTCTGCTCTACCTAAAGCAATGCCTGGCTGTCTACAAGCCAAATTAGGTTGTAGTGACGCACTTTTAAATATAAAGAATCAACCAAAACACAGACGTTTGAGAAAAGCCTCCAAAATAAACAGTGGGGGCAAATAAGCAAACAAGAAGGGAAAATACAGTAATAAAAAGACGTAGGAGAATAAAGACAGTTCATGGTACAGAAGTTTAAAAAAAGAAAGAAAAAGAAAACACTCCAATTAGCATCCTTTGAGATACGAAGGAAGTTATTGTCTCCTTAAGACAAAATTAGGACACATAAAAAGAGGAACAATTGGGAACAAGAAAGAGTTCTTGGGAATTAAAAATGAGATCAGCAAAATATTAAATTCAGTAGGCAACTTGAGAGATCATGTCATGGAAATGTCCATAATGCAGAACAAAATAACCAAGAGACAGAATAAGGAAGAAAGGCTAAAAGATCAATTTAGGAGGTTCAGGGCAGAAGAAATAATCAAAGACTAGACTGACAAAAATTTCCCAGAGTCAAGGACAACATGAGTGTCCACATTTAAAGGGCCCACTGATTTTTCAGCTTTGTGAATGGCAAACACCCACACCAAAGAACTTAATTGTAAATTTCAGAAATTCTAGAATGAAGAGATGATCTAAATATCTCTAAAGAGAAAGCACAGGTTACTTTCAAGAAGTGAAAATCCAAATGGCAGTGGACTTCCCAACAGCATTACTAGATGCTCAAGTAGTTGAGTTTAAATTATTTTTATCTTAAAACTTGATACTCAACCACTCACGTGGAATTTTTTTTTTGTTAAATGCCATCATACAAGGACTCAAAACGTAATCTCCTGCATGCTCCTTCTTAGGAAGTTATTGGAGGATGTGTCCAACAAAATAAGGACATAAACTAAGAAAGAGAGAGAGAGAGAGAATAGAAGAAAAAGCAAATCCAAACAGCGAAGTCCCAAGAACATAACTGTGCAGCAGGCCAAGAGCATAACCAGTCCAATTTAGAGCAGGAGGAAAGAGGCTCTGCTAACCAGAAAATAGGGGCTTGAAAGAACCTGATATAATGCCTCACTTGAAAACTTCAACATATGAAAATGGGAAAATATGCATGGCAGAGGTAAACAATAGACTCAAGAAAAAAAACTGTATAAGAAAGTAAATGTGTAAAAATATTCTTCTTAACCTTCTAGAAAATATACATTATCAATTTAATTTAAAAGCTATGATATGATTGTTTGGGAAGGATAGTAGCAGGAGAGGTGTGCGTGTGTTTTTAAAAGAACCACACCCTCATCTGACATAATTATAAGGAAGTTAATAGATGATGTCTAAAACTAATAGATCAAGAAGCAGCCAAATAGCATATTACTCGGAAATTTGGGAATAACTACCAAAAGAAGCAAATAAAAAATTATAACAGTTGCCCCTAAGACGCTGAGCTGGGAAGTAAGGAAGGTGTGTGACCTAAGAATATTATTTAGTCATTTTAAGGCTATTTTAAGGCTATTTGATTTTAAGGCTATTTGATTTCTTTTTCTAGCTATGTGTATGTTACTAATACAAATTGAAAAGTTTATAAAATAAAATATATGTGTCAAATTATCTATTAAATAGACAACATATGTTTCTGTTTAAATTTATTAAATGTCCCTGGTCCTAATTCTCAGAATAAGAACCAATGACAAGTACACATTATCAATAAAGGATTTTAATTCCTTGCCAACTATTCCATTCTCATGGATTCATGTATCTCTTTACTTTCTGAGTCAGATACTGCTAAACAGGAATTATGTATTGAGTAATTACATGTATATCTATTATATGTATACATTTCACATAATCAAAAATAAAGTATACCTAATTGAATGTGAATGTGCTGAGGACCATTTACCAAACTGGTAATTCTATGCAACTTGTTCATACTAAAAATTACATAAATAAATTTTCTGAGGAGTAAGTCTTTGAAAAATTGGAAATCCTTTGCCATTTTATTTTGTGTTGATTTTCTGAGATTTGTTAGTGTATTTTATGTGACATTATTTTCCCTTAGACCCGTCTTTTTAAGCTAAGAAAACACACACACACACACACACACACACACACACACACACAGAATAACTTTTCCTAGATAACTAGTTAGAGGTACATTCCTGTCACCTACCTTTGAGGGCAGCATTGTATTCTGGTTTCGATGAAAATAGGATAAAACATAGTATTTGATATGAATTAAAATAATACTCTCATTGCCATCTGTATTTGTTCCACGAAGATCGTTCAGCTTATCTCTAAAATATAAAGAATGCCTGTGGTAAACAGCCACTGCCTGTTGGATTTGTTCTTTCCTTGAAGAGTATTTTCGTTATAAAAATGGTGTTATATTTTTACCAGACATGTGGCCATTTCTCTCCCTCCTGCTAGAGCTGCCTGCCCTGACATGGCACAGTTGGTAGCAAAATATCAGGGAGTTAAGGAGACTTTAGGATTTACTTAACGCCTTCCTTTTGTTGGCACCGAAAGTCCCCCAAAGACTGCCCCAGAAATGTCTTGGCATTAACCTTGTCTGATACCATCAATCTGACCTTAACATATACAAATTAAGTAGAAAATTCCAATTTCCTTCTCTAAAAAAAGGCAAACTAGAGAGAGATCTAACTCCCTAGAGCAGCTCTGTCAAATAGATCTTTCTGCAATGATGAAAATACCCTATATCTATGGTAGCCACTGGCTACATGTGGATATTAAGCACTTTAAATGTAGCTGATGCAACTGAGGGATTAAATTTTAAATTTTAGTCCACTTTAATTTAAAAGCCCTAAAAAGTCATTGTTCATATTCATGCTTATACAATAAATATTATTATAAAAAGATATTTGGTCCTAGAGGAGATGGATTTAGACTTACCAAGAGAAAAATAATTAAAAAAAAAAAAAAAGAAAGAAAAAATTCTGCCTGGTCTGAGGAACTCTGAGCTGCTAGTGTGAGTGGCATGAAGGAAAGAGCCTCCAGTTTTGTATTTTCTTGATTGGTTTACCTGATAACTTTG
Organism: Rhinolophus hipposideros; assembly: GCF_964194185.1. Lineage (NCBI taxonomy): Eukaryota > Metazoa > Chordata > Mammalia > Chiroptera > Rhinolophidae > Rhinolophus > Rhinolophus hipposideros. The sequence continues at coordinate 67,534,299 of NC_138049.1, forward strand.
CGATGTTCAATAGTTCCTACTGGGGAAGACCTGGAGAAATGTTTCCTCCTGATGATTGCATACCATAGATCTGCACCCCTAATCATCTGTTCTTGTGTGTTTAGAAGGCACCTCAATTTTCTTCTGAGTACAATAATTACAATAATAATAAAATCATAGTCTGACACACTTGAGATTTAACTTTAATAAAATATTGGGAGAAAAGCTCTATTTTAGAGCTTGAAGAAAATGTTTTTCTGCTCCTACTCCCTCTCCCATTAAAACATTTATTTCACTATGAATTATATCACCCATCTTATCACCATTACTTTAATTTTCACATTGTCAATCATAAAACATTTCCTATAGCACAAGAAGAGAGCTGCAATTTTTTTTTTTTTTTTTTTTTTTTTGTCTTCTGCTCATTCTTGTATCCCTGGTGCTTAGAATAATATCTAGTGAATGGTAGGCATCACACAAATATTTGTTGAGTGAACTAGCAAATTAAAGTCAGTGTCTTTTAAAGCAGTGCTAGTTTCTGGTACCTTGTTGATCCTTTGATGTTCCTGTTTTGGCAGAAAATAAGCAAACAACTAACGAGCTTGGCTAGACAACTGCAAACTGACTACTTCTCTGGTCTCAGGGCAGCCCCAGCTATTTCTCAGGCGTCTAAAGTCTGCTTATAGTTTGCGCAAAAATGTTTGTGCTGTTTGTATGCGAAGGGATTTCCATCTCAACTGGCATTTTTTCGTTTTATTTTACGAGTAGGAGCCAAACCATGCTAAAGATTGGAAGAAATTAGCAACTGTTTTAACATCTGCAGGCAAAAGAGTTCATAAGTGGGGAAAATAAAGAAGTCAGTTCTGGGGTCACTCTTTCTCCTATACCTTCCCTGTTCATTGCCCGGGTGCTATGATTAGTTAACACTTGGAATTTGTCTAGGTAGATCTGACACATTACATGATTTCCACTGTGTGTAACTCAGGAAAGTATGGCTGATCACTTTTCCATTTAGCTGAGGAGAACGTTCCATTTGTCACTCGCAATACTTTCAGTGGCTTTCCTCCGAAAGTTTATTCTGAAGATGAGCAATAAGAAGTGTGACAGACTTGAGGAGAGTATTACCAGCAAGAATTACCCAAACTATATTCTCTGGGGATGGAACATAAACTCAAGTCTGCAAGAAATAGAATCCTGGGGTGACTGGGCCTACTGAGAGTTCCACAAACCACAAGAGAGGATTGAGTCAAGTAACAGTTAGTGGGAAAATACTTCCATTCTGCTGAGGTTACATCTGAACCAGTAGATTCTTTCGTCAGAATGTTACTAAGAGCTGTTTCTGTTTTGCAGCAGACCTAAGAGGGTAAGTGGGCAAGACAAAAAGCAATCTTAAAAAGCCGGTTCCCAAGCATGGTAACTATGCAATTCTAAGAACTGTAACTCAATTATTGTTCCATTAGCTATACAAAGATAAAACCTTCAAGATTTCACTAATTTGGATGTCTTTTGGAGATTATAGTTGCTGAATTACTGTAGAAAGCACCAGATGAGATTTTGCTTGCTATAGAAATAAGTATGGAAGTGGGGAGCTTGAAAATATGAGAAGCAAAATTAAAATTTGTCTACCTTTTTCTGTTACTCACATGTGATGTTTGCTTGTCAAGTTCATTCCAGCCAGCAATGGGCCCAGCCTTATTACAATAGGTCCAGTCCTTGGGGCATTTTTTTTTTCTATAGCATGACACAAGAATCTTCCTTTTTTAATTTTATGATATTTTTGTTTCTAAAAATTATAACTGCAGAATAACACACATTTAGTAAAGCGTACAATTCTAACTGTAGTGGTCAGTACATTTTACACATGTATGATGTTTTACATATCCCAGAAAATTCCCTCATGCCCCCCGCCCCAGTCATTACCCCCACAAAGATAACCGCTATTTTTACTTCCTTCATGAAAGATTAAATTTTGTTTCTTCCTGAATCTGCATTTTAATAAAAAACCCAAGAGAGTCTTATGTACATTGAAGTTTGAGGTTTTGAACATAAAGCCAAATAGAAATCTCTGATCCATGTCCTTTGAATAAAACAAGCACAAAATCCATGTGTTTAGATTGAGCCATAGCGTGGTGATCACAAATCAGTATTTTCAATTTCATCATGAAAGTTCTGTAAGGAAATAAAATACAGCTTTATTCCTGGACTAATATTAATGCCAAATATTGGAGAGGTTCACCTGAAGCCAGGCACCTGCAAATTCCTATTATCATAAATAGACCGTGATGCTTCCTGGACTCGAAGTGCACCTTCATTTGCATTGGAAGGAAATTCACATTCAGGTCATATATTTTCCCTGTCAGCTGTGGTATATTTTCCTTACCCATTCTAAATCTGTCATTTTCAGTCTTATGGGTAAACTTTATGGTTTGCTGTACTCTAATTTTAATATTGAATGCAATTTTACCAAGTTGTAAGAGGTGGCACACCTTTCAGTGAATCCAAACAAAGCTGTAAATATTAAGATAGGAACTCTCCATATCCACTTTTTATGGTTTACAAAATTTTATTTTAGGTTAAATAAAAACAATAGTATGTTGTTATTTTTTGGACATCTTTCTCTCTCCCTTTAGCAGTATCTTATAATACCACATGATTCTTCCAGAACACTGTCAACACTCCCTTTTGCCTTTCTGGACCAACTTTCCATGACCTGCCTGATAATCTGTTCATCTCTTCTCAGAGAGTGGTGAGTACTCAATGCATTTAAATCGTCCCTTGAACTTATGAAAGCATCACTCTAAATTAGTATTTTCTAATTAAATGGGCATTTAAACAAGGCTACATTAAGTTTCTTTCATTTTCCACTGTGAGTTGCAAAGGATCCAGCCACTCTCGGGAATGACTGAGGGGTCATAATGTTTGATAATGTTTGTCATTGTGTTTAAGTGATTATCCAAATATTTTCATCAGCTACAGTCCTTATTACCATATTCCACAAAGAAGGCACAGCTTCCATTGCTATCATTGGCTAGAGGTAAGAAGATTCATCCAATCACAGGAAAGTTCACCCTCATTCTTGCACAGTCCTTGTGATACATGCAAACGATAAAGTCAAGCTACAGATTCTGTGCTGTCATCATGACAGACAGAAAATTTTGCACCAACAATTTATACTTTATTCTTACCAATTGAATCCTGTAAAGCAAAACTATGACTTATGAGAGAGGAAATTGCTAATGTTAAAAACCCCTATTACATATTCATGTGGGATATCTAGATATCCACATAGATATTTCTATTCCCTTTTGAAAAGCATTATTTATAGTATGACACACAAAGTGAACTTGTTTTGCTGTTAATTATACCATCTTCCTCTATAATAGCACTATGCTAAAAATGAGGTAATTATCAACAACTTTCCTAGAAACTAAAATTGACTTTATATTTTCAAATATAAAAATAGTACAGGTGCATTATAAAAATATAGATAATACAGAAAAGTAGACAGAAGGGAAAAAAGCACTAGTATTCACCCAGTCATGGAAAACAATTATTGCCATTGTCATGCATTTCCTTCTAGGCTTTTCCTGCCTGCAATTTTGACACTAGTATGATCACTATATAGTCTACTTACTTAATTTGCTATTTTATCATGATACTCCATGTTACTGAAACACTTCATAAACACAGTTTTAACAATTACATATTTTATTGTATAAATATAACATAGCTTAATTTACCTCTTGTCCAATGTTGAGCAATGGGCCCTTTTCAATTTTTTGACTGCTATAAGTAAAACTTTGATGAACATCTTTTTTCATAAGACCTTTATACTTCTGATTATTTTCTTAGGATGGACATTTGGAAGAATTAATACAGGTTAAAGGGAATTATCATTTTAAGGGTACATACTACGAATTTTTTCCCAAAGAATTATACCAAATAACATATCTGTGAACAATGCATCCTCTCTGTTTCTTTTATGAATTCAATGCTTAAAACCCAACCTTAGCAAGCTCCTGTCTAAAATCCTTATACATGAAATTAGTTACACCCTCCTCAATATCCAGGCTCATCTAATAAAGAAACTAAATAGTGGAAAAAAGGAAGAAAAGGAAGGAAGGAAGGAAGGAAGGAAGGAAGGAAGGAAGGAAGGAAGGAAGGAAGGAAGGAAGGAAGGAAAAGAAGGAAAGATAGAGTGAGGGAGGGAGGAGAAAGGGAGGGAGGGAGGAAAAGCAGACAGACGGGGAAGAAGAGGGACATGGTGGAAGGCAGAACTTTCATAAAGGAAACGGAATTGGTAAAGTCTCCCCAATCCAAAGGACAGCCATTTACACTAGCTAGTTCTTCTCAACCTCGTACTTCTGATTCATGACTAGGGAATGACTTATACATAAATGGATTTCAAATCCTCCTTCCTAAATAGCACTCTTCAAAACCTTAAGCTTAGGGAAATAAAAATAGATTTAAAATTAACCCCCTTTCTCCTTTTGCCAGGTTACATGAGTTTTCACACACATCTCATTTGATTCTTAAGTCAATTGTTGTGAAATAAATATTATTACTCCAAATTTACAAATGAAAAAACAAACTCAGAGAGGTTAAGCACCTCCTCATTTATCAGCTAGTAAATGGTAGGGCTAGGTAGCAGGCTTTGTGACTCAAATTTTACACTGCTCCAAGTTTTCTATGGCTTCTTGATTTCTATTAACTTATCTAATTTCTCATGCCTGTGTTGCCCTGGCATTCTTGGATTTTTGCCTGGAATTTGCTTCTTCAGTCTGGGCTTCTTGCCTAGTTCCTTTAAATTGCTACTGCCCACATCTCAACCTGTCAATTTGCCAACTTTGTATTCCTGAATAGCGTGTTCATTTAAGAAAACTTCCTTTTGATGCATTTTAGATAATAAGGGAACTTTACTACAAAAACCTAGTAGAGATATTTCCCCTTAAATGTAACCACTGACTTCCTGTTCATTTAATGGTCTGACCTATTCCTCTGCTAGTAGTCTCTTATGTACCTACACCACCATGCTGGGTATAGGAGAGCAATTGTTCTTCCTGTAAATTCCCCACATTGATCTAGTTGCTATACAATTATGGAAAATCCTGCTAATAGTTCATCAAATCATGTTTCATCTTCCTGGACACACAGAGTACATTTCCCATGTGACTGAGTTGTGGCCACTGGAATGCAAATGAAATGCCACTTCCAGGCCTGGAAAACTATTACATGTGTAATCAATCCTTCACACTCATTTTGCTTTCACTTGCTTGAAGCAGACCTTTGAAGCCACATGTTGAAGATGGCAGAGCCACCGACAGAAAGAGCCTGGGTTCTTGAATCATTGCTTGAAAGAGAGCCAGCTATCAACAAGGAATACCCATTGAGGATTTTACAAGAGCAGGAAATAAACTTCTTTCTTGTTTGTCCCAATATATACTTGGGGGTTATGGGTTTCACCAGTTAGCCTGTTCCAACTAGTATAGCCATGGACATCTCTGCATAAGAGACGTTTAATTGCTAATTAAGGAGTAGCTCTGTGATGTTGTGGTTTGACTATATAGCAGAATTTAAAACATTCATTTTTAAATGAAAATTTTTCAAAAAGAGTTTGTGTATGTGATTGTGCATGTTTGTGTATGTGTGTCAAACACTTTTTAGGAGCTAGGACCCTTACGGTTCCTTTAAGCTTTGAATCTATAAAATAAAGCCCTGTATTGCTGCTTTTTTTTTTTTAAATCGCATCATTGCATTTGACAGACTATCCCAAGGTTGGAAAGGGACCGATCCTTGTGAGAGTCTTATACTCCAGTCCACAGAAGCATTCCCATGGTAATGCCAGCCGTCTCCAAGGAAACCCATGTGGCCACCAATTAGGTAGGGCTGTTAAGGCAGAAACGCCCTGCTCCCTCTCCCCATTTTAACTGTCAGCAGCGAAGTGTCATGAACCTAACAGGTCATTCTTCAGACTGTTAGAGATGTGGTGAAGGATTAATGAAGAGGCCTTGAAGGCTTATGAGATGCGTGCAGGACTTATGGAGGGTATGAAAAGCATAAAAGGAAATTTCTTCTATTGTTTAAATCTAGCCAATGGTAAGATTCAACAGTCTGACAGAAATAAGGAAGTCAGAAGGAGGAAGAATTTATTCTGAGAGGAAGACAATGTGTTCCGCTTTGTGATGTTGACCTTGAGCCTACCAGCCCTTCTTGTTTCATGATTAAGTATATATTTGTCTCTTCTCCTTAGTCCCATCCATCTTCTGTTATCTGTCCTTACCTAGAATTCCCTCATCTCTTCCTCTGATGTGTGTCTTAGCACACTATTGAGTGATCCTGCATGTATGTCTAAGTATGAACATCTTTTTGAGATGCGTTGCCAGAAACTGAAATTAAAAAAAAAAAAAAGAAAAGAAAAAAAGAGCAAAGGGAAAGAAACCCAAGTATCATTTATTCATATTTTATTTAATTTCATACTTTAAAAAAAAAAGCTCTAATGAAATATCTGCCTGGTTCTTGGAGTGAGGCATGCTCTATATCATGTCTTTTATCTTGTTTGGGCCATAATACATTTTTGTATTTATTAGTTTCACCAGTTAGTCTGCCCTACTAAGAGCAATCATGAACATTTTTGCATAGCAACATTGCCGATTAAAGAACACTTAACAGGTCAAGAGATATTCACCAAAGTAATCCCACCATCACTTTAGTTGTTGGAAGAAACAAACCCTCGTGGCTCTGGATAAACGAAAAAGTCATTTAAAAAGTAATTTTAGTTTCTTAGGTTACAGCACTAAATATTTCTGAGCCATCGCCACTCTGAGCTTCTTATCTCTAGCAACCTTTACCTTTATCCTCTTTGCTCACTCCATTCCCAGGATCACATCCTGAGCCACTGTTACCTAAAACAGCTTATAGCCTTTCTGTTCACAACCCTCATTATTCCAGATATTTCACTCCATTGCTCCTGATACATTTTATCTTTAAGCTCACTGAAGTTTCCAATGTTCTGACCACTTCTATTTTCTTGCAGATTGTTATCTATACCCCAACCTTGTCCAAATTCCTTCCAATCCAGCCTATAGGTGCATCATTTCAACAAATTTCTTATTAGAATCAATTCTGCTGTGCTCCAGTTCTGCTAATTTGAAGACCTTTCTGAAACCTATCATTTGTTCTCTATGCTCCTATGCCCAGATTCCTGACAACTAATACACACATCATGCTAAAAAATATACTGCCTCTCATCACAGCTGAGCTCCTGGGGTCACTGAGCCACCGTTTGGTTAGGCATCTTTTCTATTCCCTTCAGTGGTAGTCTCTCATGTCCATCATTTTCTCCAGACATCATATCCCATCCTTAACCTATTCTCTCTCAGCATATATTTCCTGACAGTTCACAGGCGGGAAAAAATTGTCTAGCAGGAAAGATCTTTCTCACACCCTCCTTTCCCTACAGAGATACACTTATCTATAACTGAGCCATCTTTTCCTCATCTTTTCCTGAAGGAAGAAGTTTCTACCTAAGTCTTGTCCCTTCATCTGTTCTTTAGATCCTATCTGTTCTCAATTATTCAAGGTCTTTATGCTATCAATTATCTCTTTTTTTTCCTGCATCAGCAACTTCTCAACTAGATCCTTCCTTCAGCACATATGTAAATATGTTCAAGTTTCTCCCATCTTAATAAACAGCTTACTCTTGGCCTATTCTTATTCCTTTTCTTCTCAGTCACCCTTCCAGTAAGAGTTGTTTGTGCTTCTTGTCCCCACATCCTCCTTGGCATCCCTCAGTCTCTTGCAATTTGCTGCGACTTCATTTACACTAATGAGATTACTCTGGCTAAGATCATTTCAATGACCACTGAATTTCTAAATGGAAAGGCCAGTTTTGTTTTGTTTCGTTTTTTTTCTTACTTGACATCCCTGTAGTATTTGATGATCCTGGTCAATTTCACCCTCTTCAAGTGATCTATCCTGGATTCTAGAATAACATTCTCCCTTGCTTTTCCTCTCATCTCTCTAACCAGTCTTTCTAATTCTGCTTCTTGGACTCTTCTTCCAATACATCTCAAAAAAAAAAAAAAATGTTTCAAGCAAAACAACAATGGCAAAGAGGATTCTATCTGTGGTCCTGTTCTATTTCCCCTCTTTATACAATTATTGAGTTACTCAAACACAGATCTGAATCCCACTGCCCATGCTCCTGCTCCGGTGATTCTAATATAATCATCTGCAAGATGGAGTCCTTATTTACTCCTCAACATGATTCCAATCTCCTTCATGACCCGGCCCTTGGATACCTCTCCAGCTTCATGTGATCTCCCCCTCTTTATGGCCTAAGCTCTAGCAGAAAAGGTGGACAGAAATATACATTGTTTACTGAGCACTTACAATGTATAGTATAGTCAACTTGTTAAGAGCTCAAACTTGGAACCAGGAAGCCTAAGGTCAAATCCTTATCTGGCACTTAGTAGCTATGAAACCATGAGCTGATTAAAAATATCCCTTTGTGACTATATCAAACTAAAAAGAAACCATCAACAAAACAAAGAGGCAACCAACTGAATGGTGGAAGATAGGTGCAAAAACCACTTCCTATAAGGAGCTAATATCCAAAATATATAAAGAAGTCATACAACTCAACAACAACAAAAAGATCCAATTAAATAATGGACAGAGGACCTGAACAGACACTTCTTCCAAGAAGACATACATATGGCCAACAGATATTTGAAAAGATGCTCAACTCCACTGGCTATTAGGGTAATGCAAATCAAAACCACAATGAGATACAACCTCATATGTGTTAGAATGGCTATTATCTACAAGACAAGTAATATCAAGTGTTAGAAAGGTTGTGAAGAAAAAGGAACCCTAATATACTGCTGGGGGGAATGTAAATTGGTATAGCCACTACGGAAAACAGTATGGAAGTTCCTCAAAAAATTAAGAATAGAATTACCATATGGCCCAGCGATCCCTCTTCTCAGTATCTACCCCAGCTGAAAACATCCATAAAGGTATAGGTACCCCTATGTTCGTTGCAGCATTATTCATGGTGTCCAAGACATGGAAACAACCGAAGTATCCTTCAATTGATTGGCTAAAGGAGATGTAGTACATATATACAATGGAATATTACTCAGCCACAAGAAAAGATGAAATACTGCCATGGATAGACAACATAGATGGATCTTAAGATTATCATGCTAAGCAAAATAAGATGAACAGAAAAAGTCAAGAACCATGATTTCACTCATATGTGGGATATTAAATGGAAAACAACAAATAAACAAGACAAACAAACAAAAACTCATAGACACAGACAACAGTTTAGTGGTTACCAAAGGGGAAGGGGGATGGAGGGGTGGTAGAAGAGGATAAAGGGGGTCAAATATATAGTGATGGAAGGAGAATAGACTTTGGGTAGTGAACACACAATGCAATATATAGATGATATATTATAGAACTTTACACTTGAAACCTATATAATTTTACTAACCAATATTACCCTAATACATTTAAAAAAAAATCCCTTTGTGCCTCACCTTCCTCATTGGTAAAATGGAAATAATAATAATAAGAGCTACCTCATAGAGCATTGTATCTGTAAAGTAATTAGAACTGTGGCTGGCATGTAGTAAGTATTCAACAAATATTAATGACTCATCGTCATTGTATCAGGTAGTTTGCAAACAGTGGCTTATCCCACTGAATGACTCTATGAGTACCACCTCCCTAAAGTAGAAGTCAAAAACTTGCTTTTCCAGGCATTTTACCTGGCCAGGTATCCTGAAAGCCCATCTCCATAGCCCTCTCAGGGACTCTATGGACTATACAGAATACCCTTTAATGACTTACTCTACTGCTTAAACTACATACAGTGGAATCTGTTGTTGGCAGTTAATAATCCTGGCTGTTAGTCTATTATTGAAAAATAGATACATCAGTATATGTTCATTTTTAAATGGTTTTTGTTTCCTCTAAAACAAAGTACTACAACAGAAAATTGCCTGTCAGCTCTGACCATCTCTGCTTTGCATCACTGGGGGGTGGAATTCTGATACCTTTACTTCCCAGACCCCCTTGCCAGGTGGCTGCAGGTTGTTCCTGTCAATGGGAGGCACTGGCAGGAGATGTAAGGTGGCAGGAAAGGATAAGCCATTTTTCTTTTCCTTTTCTGTTTCTGGCAGTGACCCTGGCGGGGTAGTAGCGGCAGTAAGGGCATGTGGGCTCCAGGCTTTTTGCTCTAGGCACATGGTTTCAGAGTGGCAGCAGCAGTGTAAAATTTGTTCTGGATTCATGGGAAGCTGTGGTGCAGCAAGTGACTGCAGTGTCCCGAGCTCCGGGTTTTCTGCAGGGTAGTGACTGCTGTGGTCCCAGTGGCCCTAAAGTATTGATGGATGCTCTGGCAATCCTAGCTATATTGCATGTAGGCGCTGGGTAGCAGCATTTCCCCTTTACTCTCACACTCAACATGGCAGTGACTTCATGCAGCCACTGATCTCTGGTAACTCTACTACCTGCTTTTTCCATCTCCAGCTTTTCCAACACCTTGTAACAAATTCCCTGTATTAAGTCCCCTCTGTTTAAAAGACCTAGAGGGGTTTCAATTCCCACAACTGTCATAAGAACAAAAGGATATACTTTTTTTTTCTGAATTCTTCACAATTTTATTATTTGCAATTACACTTCTTTAAGGGAAATCTGTTTTTAAGTTGTTAAACAAAAACCTTTGCAGCTAAAATCTTTTCTGAAAGAAAGGGTTTCTTGTGGCACAGGCTAGCCAAAAAAGGACCAGGTCCTGGGACGTGCAGTCTAAACCACCGGCAGCAGGACTAGGTGGATAACAATATGCTGACGGGGCTTTTTTTATAAATTGTTTGGGGAGAGAAGATGTAACTTGTTTTGAAACAAACATTGGGTATAGTTAAAGGGAGTGGGAGAAGGTAAAGCAGGGCTAGTTCTGGGATAGCTACATAGCCTGTAAGGAAGAAGTGTTTGCTCTTTTGAATTGGTTGTGGGCAACTGTCTGGAAAGTTCACGCATAAGCAGGAGGCAGTAGCACCTGGTGGTGGGCTGTTCTCTCTAGATAAACCCAGAGATAGTCACCTGGAAGTTAATTCAAAGTTTCAACTTACGTTCAGAAATATAAGCAGTCTTTTGTTGGGTTTGCCCTGCATCTGTAACCTCTCTTGTCTCTTCCTTCTACCCTGCAGACTGCTGTAATTTAATTTAGGTCAGGGGTGTCCAAACTGCGGCCCGCGGGCCAACTGCGGCCCGCAATCCATTTTTTATTGGCCCGCAGCAAATTCCAAAAATATATTTAGTTTACTTAAATAAACCAGGTGAGGCAATACATACTTCACCTCGAGTGAGTGGCCCGGCTGTTTGTGTATTTTACCGCATATGGCCCTTGGTAAAAAACGAAAAAAGTTTGGACACCCCTGATTTAGGACATCTCAGAATTTTCTCCTTATAAAAGTGGTCCTTGAATAATCATTAATTGCATTAGAGTGCTAATCTATACCATGTATATAACTCATATATAATTCATATAATTGATAGTTTTCAAAGGCTTTGACCTCATCAGATAATGAGAGTTGAAAACAGACTGCCTAGACTCATTGCCTGCTGTGTGACCTTGAGCAAGTCTATTTTTCTCCACCTGTTTCCTCATCTATAAAGTGGGAATAATTTATACCCAGTTTCATGATTACTCTGACAGCTACTTTGGCAGTACCTATGAAGTGCTCAGGACAGTGCCTGGCCCATCACAGTCACTTAGTAAATGGTAGACATATTGTTACTGTTATTATGCTGATTATTCCTGAAGCAAAGACAAGTCAAAATCTTCAAATAATTCAAGGGATGAATGAATTATCTTAAATCTAAAGGAAAAATAGTTGTTAAAAAATCTTTTTATAAAAATATTTAAACCAAAATAGTTCCATTAGACTTGTGTACTTATTAATGTTACTCCCTAAATATACCCCTTAGAGTGGTCTAAACACTTTGAAAACTTTAATATTTAATAATCAAAAGAATGGCAGAAATAAAAAATCTACCTAAATTAGATGCATTCAGTGCCCTCTCAAAAATCCATATTCCTACAAAAAGGGATGAGAAAAAAGAGCAAAACCATATCTCAAAATTATTATTCTCATTAGTACTTCCTGATTTCTTTTCTTTTCTTTTCTTTTTTCTTTTCTTTTTTCTTTTTGGTACCAAGACAAAAGGATATTTTCTCTAGTCCAGTAAGAGAGCATCAACTACAGCAAATATACTTAGCATGTAACCTACTGTGTACCTGGCCTTATTCAGAACACTTGGGAGAGAGCACTGCAAATAAGACAGGTAGTCTCTGTTCTCATGAAACTTAAAGCCTAATGCCGGTTTTAAAAAAGGGATCTAATGCTAGTTTATAAATTGTTGGTATTGTCTATATTCACCTATTAACATTGTATATTAAATTAAAAGTGGCATTTTAAAGTTTAAATTATAGTAACATAAATATTAAATTCTGGAATCAGGGATAAAATTAGATCTCTTTACATATGTTTTCATTTATTTTTTTTAAATGTATCAAATGCTTACCCTGTGCTAATTTTAGTCCAGATAGTTACTATTTTTTTCAGGTGTTCCTTTTATGTAAAATTATCGTTTTAGATTTTATTGACTGAGTAGTTTTAATAAGTGGCTTTTTTGTTTTTGCCAGAATTTAAATGTATTGTTGTAAACTTTGGACCAATAGAGCATAAGAAAAGTCCTAAATTTATACTAAAAATTTTCAAGGTTAAACATTATTACCACATTGAGTTTTTTTCAAAAAGAAAGTATATTTCATGTGTTTTAATTTGCATAACTGTGGGGTTTTTTTTACAGAACTGGAATAAACAGTTATTGATAAATTCATCTCTAAAAACGAGTTACAAATGTAATTAGTAAAAGTTTCCTACTTCCAACATGTCTTCCATACTATTACATGTAACTTCCAATAAACCAAAATGTCATTAATAATCACAACTACGTAATGTCACAATCATTCAAGTAGGCATCGACTTCATTAAATTAACAAATATTTATCTAATTCTCATAATGATCTCATAGGAAAAACTATATATTCTTGTATTCTATACAATTGGTTAAAAGGAGGTATTTAAACATGATGTATTACATAATAGCTATTGTTTATTGATTGCTAGCTGAACGAAACACTTTATTTCAACATTGAATCTTAATAAGAATCAATGGGTTGAGTACCATTATCCCCATTTTAAAGTTGAGGAAACTGAGACCCAGAAAGTTATGTAACTCGCTCAGTGTTCACAGACACAATACGAAGGAGAGTAGGCCCTCATACCGTACTCCCATATACCAGACACCTTCCCCAAACAATTTGCTGCTGTCTATTCTTATTTGCTAAAACACAAGAGTTTTTTCTTCCATTTTTTTTAATCCTAAGAAAAATGTTCAAAACTATGTCCTGCTTTTCTGTCTTATATCACGTAATAATGGTTCTAGAGTTCTAAACATTGATTTAGATGCCTCATTTTATCTTTACGTTCTTTGGTAGCACTTATCATTATAATGCCTATGCACTCAGACAAATATATGAGACATGCTTAAAAAAGAGCGAGATGAATGTCCCTCTGGTCCTTGTTACATTTTAAGAGTGTGCAGAACACAGGAGACAGAAAATAGAGCAAGGCAAAGAATTGTGGGAGGCTCCTTTGATGTTTTTGGCTGAATCACCAGACAATAACTCAAATTTTGGCTATCCTGGCTTAGATTTCTGAATCTTGAAACAAAAAGACAGAGAAGTAATGGTAACACTGAGGTGCAATAGTGTCAACCTTGAAATATACATCTAATCCACGCATTGTCACAGATTCATAGTGGAGGACTATGCTAAATGTTAAAGTGTTTTAATTAGATTTTCATGTACTTCCAATAATAACAGTCCATGGATAAGATACACAGTGAAGACTCACTGTGTAATGAAGCCACAGTATAGAACAATAGACCACTGTTAGAGCAAGAATCTAAGTTGTGAAGCTAGACAGTTATAAGAATTTCAAAAATGGTAAAGAATGCCACTAATTTTGTTCTTCAAAATGTTTTTTTATATAAAATATGTAATATGTAATGAGTTTGTTATTTTAAGTGAATAAATATTTTTAAAATTCTCAGTTTTAATTTCTATTTTCAAAAAAAAAAAAAAAAAGAATCTAAATTGTGTACTTGTTAGATACAACTACAAATTATTAGTGAAACACAAAGGCCATGTATAAAGATACTAGAAACACCCCAAGATAAAATCTAACTCCATGTTCTCAGGTTTTCATATTCTTTGAGGAATGAGTGGCTGCCTTTCCTAGTTTATGTACTTGTAAATAATTTAATTAACAACAATTTTATTTTTACTGGATTCTATTTTCTCCAAGTTAGGAATGTAATGGAGGCATGTTCTGCTCCATATTCAGGCTTTGCCCTTATGGGAGATCTCTGGAACAGTAGGTAATTGCCACTTGTCTCTCACTTTTCCTTGTTTGTCAAGCTTCAAGTCAGCAGGCAGAGAGGTGAGACAAGTGACAAGGCCCAGTCTTTCAAAGCCCTTCTGAAACTGTTCCTACTAGTGGCAAAGTGTGAAAGAGCTGCTAGTGTCCTGGTGAAAGGCGGGAAGCTTCCCACTTAGAAACAACTCTGTGTATCACTGAAAAGGCCATTCTTTTCCCTGTGGCTGCTAGGAAGGGCATGGACAGAAAACAAAGACATCTTTGTTTAAATTCGATGTTTGTTCCAAATGTCACTTTTGGTGATATAATTTTGAAGAAGAAAAATAATTACGGGGGAAGTTCAGTAATTTAGACAGGAAGATCTAAAGCGAAGACAGGAGATCACAAAAAAAGTGTAATGATTGACATACCAAAGCACCTTTAGTACTCAGAGTTTACAGTACTTCTCAGTCCTGAAATGAGTATAAATCCTATTGCCAAAGAAACTTGGAGCTTAGTGGTTCTGGACTTTTTTTTATCTTATTCATGCTACATGAAATGCACAGTACCTGATATTTTTTAAAATATAAGTAGCCAAACATTATTTGTAAATACCACAATATTTATACAGAAATTTCTCACAAACCTTATATTGCTTCAAAAACAATAAAAAAGTTAATTTGAATAACTGATGTATTCACAGTGAGACCTCCTAAAGTTTGGATCTTTCACTTCTAAATCCATTTTCATTGTTCTTACAAGGTAACTTAATCATAATTAGGATATTTTATTATTACTTAATATTTTTATTTTCTCAAAGCATTTGCACTAGGACGTTTTGAGTAATATTATGTGATGATATCACGTTACATTAATCTTCAAAGCGATTGCAGAGTCTCTCAGTGGTGATGGATGTTAGCTTGCTTTATGTTTATTTCTTTTTGTTGTTGTTGATGTCCAACTAAAAGCAATTTACAATAAAAAAGTAAGTTATTGATCCTGCATAAATGACTCACCTTAGACGTTTTATTAAACATCTGTATCTTCTGTCTCATCTCTGTATTGAGCCATTGGCCCTCAAAGTACTGAGTTCTTAAAAAGTAATTATTTATAATTTTTAGAGTGTTATACTCTCTACCCATCATTACATCATACTGTTTAATATTATAACTACTGTACTAATATATTTCTCTCTGTTCTTCCTTAGCCTTATTTTATACCAAACGTTTTTAGTTATTTAAATTTAAAAATAGTAACTTTATTTCTGAAATCAGATCGATGCCGACAGTCATAATCATCCACTATTTATATGTTGTTAGTTTTGAAATCTGTAGCCATATTCACCACTAAAAAATAGTGTTTCAAAAAGCACATGTTTCCCATAGTGTATCTCACAGTGTCTGATCTGACAGCCTTTGGTGGTCTTCCATAGTTTATGTAGAAACCTAGAGGGCAAAAGATATTGGTATAAACAAGAATGAGAATCCTGAGAGTCAGAGAAGCTGAGCTCTAATTCAGATTTTGTCACCTAATAGCATTGTGACTTTTGAAAAATTCTGTATTTGTACCTGCACAACTGGAATAATGCTTCTTGCCTCATTTACTTATTTTGAGGATTATGAGTTGAAGGTTATGATTGAGTTATTTTGAGGGTTATGCATGACCTCAAATAGCTGGTCAATACATGTTCATTTTCTTTCCCTCTTTTGAGCCCCCATTTCCTCATCTGTAAATCAGCAATAACAGCACCTGTATAGCCCAGTGGTGTCCTGGAGTGGGCTCAACCCAGTTCATGTGTGTCGCTTGTTAAATTTTTAGAAACTTGGCAAGCCTGTTTTTAAACACAAAAATAAAAATTAAATAATATATAATAAACTATATTAAAAAACACAAGGCAATAACTACTTAAAACCTTTCACTTATAGCTTACTATTATCTATGCTCTTGAAGTTATTTAAGTATGTTGTGTCTGTGTGGTGGAGATATACAAATGACACCATATTCAGTGAGGTTATCATGTTGGAAGTTTGAAATTGGCCATGGTGCAAGTATTTATCTACACCATAGAAATTGTCAGATGCTTTAAATTAGGGTATTGTTTTGTTTTTTTTCCAAGCGAGTTGATAGCTAAATATTATTAGCATTATACATACCTCACTGGTTTTGAAATGGAAAAAGCACTCCACACATATAGGTAATTGTAGAGTTTCTTCTGATTTTAAAGGTCTAATACTCCTATAATTTCATGTTGGAAACATTGTACAGTAAGAGGAACAGGTGCTGTCAATGATCATGGAAACATCAATAGTTAATAGTATACTGACTATGTAGCTTGGGGGGAAGTGGGCCTGACAAGTGAGTATGAAAAATGATTGGATTCTTGGATTCAAATATGTATTAAACATATGAACATAATCATTTGGCAGGAGTGTGTTGCAGGAAGTAAGTCCTGCAAATGGCCCCAAATATCATTTAGTCTCTCATTCTAATTATAATCTGTATTTCAGTGGCTCCACTTTTAGAACAGACATGACAACACATGCATGTCTATTCTTTACAGTGTTATAATGTAGGTTTATAAAGGTGCCTTGTTGATAAGGATGTCAGCAAACTTTGTAAATGATTCTTTCTGAGCAGCTGTAACCTTAAAACCTAATTTCATAAGACACAGATGCTCCAATGAAGTCAAGGTTTCTATTCTCGAAAATATATTTTAATTATTTGAGGCCATGATATCTACACACACACACACACACACACACACACACACACGAATAGTTTTACTCAAAAGTTCCAAGAAGAGAAAAAACTGAATATAGACTTTTAAATACATACTACTGGTGGGGTATTTCTATGTATTTTTCAATTATTATTTGGAGAGTTCTTTCTTGTTAGTGTTGTTTAAATCCCATACACCTCTTACTTTGAAGCAGCTGTTTACACCTACCTTGTTTCCCTGAAAATAAGACCTAGCCAGACCATCAGCTCTAATGTGTCTTTTGGGAAAAAAATTAATGTAAGACCTGGTATTATATTATATTATTATATTATATATTATTTATATCATATCATATCATATCATATTATACAAGACCCGGTATTATATTACATTATATTTTATTAGACTGGGTCTTATATAAAAATAATATTATTTTAATATATTATTTTATAATATATATTAAATAATTATATACATAATATAATTATTTAATATATTATAAAATGTAATTATATATAATTATTTAATATATATTATAAAATGTATGTATATTATTTTATAATATATATTTTAAAATAATATATTAAAATAATTGGGTCCCCTATTAATTTTTACTCCAAAAGATGCATAAGAGCTGATGGTACAGCTAGGTCCTAGTTTCAGGGAAACACGATAAAACCTTTTTTATTTTGAAGTAAAACAAGTTGAATGTGTTACATAAGCAATCTCAACATGCCACCTTTTAAAAATCAAAAACTAGTAAATTGTAATGGTTGGTGAAAATACTATAAATTAGTCATTTTGCAAATAAAGTCTGGAAAATATAAAGAATAAAGAAGAAGTTAACATTTGAATAGTATTTCCAGCAATAATTTGTTTTACCTCTCTTACTGTAAAATTCATTTTAATTATCCAAGAGATTAGTTTCTATTATAAATTATTACAAAGAAAGATATTGTTTGTAATAATGTAATTTGATTATGTAATTTGAGAGGAAATTATTTAAAACTCATACTTTATTGAAATTTTATTCCTAAATTTTATATTTTGCTTTTAAATTATTAAATAATTTTCCTATCCCCATTTTTTCTTGTATGAGTGCATAGTGCATAGTGTTCTTTTTAACATTATAATTATGAGATTCAATTTGGTATCTATTTCTTAATGATCATGAATATGAGTAAATTAATATAATTCTTTTGATTAGTTTATTACACTCTTAAAAACTAGGAATAACAGAACCTAAGAAACAGTCATAAAAATTTTTTAATCAAACAAAAGTTGATTTCCATAAATAAATGTTCCTATTGAATATAATATAGCATTTCTCTTCACACTAAAGTATGGTATGGTAACTACTGTATCAGTATCATGCAAGAGTTCAAAATGCCAAAATTAGAGAAAACCTCATTGAGGTCATTTTAAATTTTCGCTAAAACATAGAACTTAGAAATAAATGAACATTTACAATACTGAATACTGAGATTGAATATATAGTATTACCTACATAAGACTATGGAAAGAATCTACTCAAATTGTAAAGCATGTTGAGGTAGAGTACGGAAAATATAGGCAGTCTTCAACTCTCAAGTGAAATGAAGACCATTTGAAAAATAGGACAAAATATTTAGAACCCTTCAACTCCACCCCATCTGTCACTGGCTGCAAAGAATATGAGTGTTAACCCATTAGAAAATATGGCACTCAGTTCTCCATCTTCCTTCCACAACATGTGCACACATGGGCACACATACGTGCATGCCATATTGGAGTTGATGGAGAGATCGATGCCCTACCACTTGTCCTTTGGAGAGACAGTTCTGCGGTACCTCCTCAGGACAGCATTACCTGATTGCTCCATTCTGATTTAGATACCTCCTTTATTGTAATATTATAATTTCTGATTAACTAGAGTCTTTCCACCAGTAGTAGATTTCAGCCCCCCTAAGTATCAATCAGGACACTTTCCAGTTGCCTTTGCACCTCAGTGCCTGGCACACGGTAGGCTGTCAATAAATACATGCTAAACAGATGACTGAATGAATTAAGAGTAAAAGGAGACAAAAGAGGAAAAAAAGAAGAAAAATAGACTCCCCTTACTGACAAAAAAATAGGTTGAGTTTGTGCTTAGTCATCCCAAAATATTAGCTCCCCATCACCAAACTGTGTTTCCTATTTTTTGGCTTATATACTCATTCCATAAAAATAGCCCTGAAAAGAGTTTCTGTATCTTAATTCCTAAGTAAAAAGTAAAGGACTTGGTAACATGAAGGTATCTAAGATTTTTTCAGAAGCATCAGGAAAATAAACACATCTTCTTGGCTAAATCCTAAAAGACGTCGTTTGGAATTTCTCCTTGATAGATAATCCTTAGAAATACATTTTTTTTTAAGAAGTCACAAGCTTACACTTGGAAGGTTATTCATACGTACAACAGGAGTGGTAGCAAATCTCGGAATGGTGGTGCAAACCCTAGGCCAGTGCTGACTGAACCCTGTACTGTGGTAGGTAGGACACACACAGACAAGCCAGGGCCCTGCGGCAAGAGCTAAAGAGGAAGGGATGGGATGAAGAAGTGTGGCTGCCACAGATAGTAACTTGTGGTGTGGTAGGACAGATGGAAATCACTAGTGTTAAATGGCACTTTCAAAAACACTATTAAAGCTTTATCACTTACTTTGGGATAAAGGAGAAGGAAGGAATCCAATTTTGCCTGGAATAATTGAGCAAGCTAACTAGGTATGCAAGAACGACAGCTGACTTTTTGTCTTACTGACATGGAAACTCTTGAAATATGAAAAAAGAAGGCATATGGTATACATGTAAATCTTCCAAATCAGTATTTTATAAACTGCAGTTTGTGACCAATTAATGAAACATGTAATCAATTTATGTATCTTGTCCAGTATATTTTTTAAATACAATAGAATGGAATATATTTGAGTAGAAAAATATCAGAGGAGTTACAGCAACAGAATGGCAGAACTGAGTTTTCTACCATCTTTCTCTCAATGAACACTGATTTCAACATTCACCCACAGTTGAGATTACCAATGTATTTAAGAAACTTGAAAAATCAAGGAGGCATGATGCCGCCAAAAGAACACAATAATAATTTTCCAGTTACCAAACCCAAAGAAATGAAGATCTGCAATTTGGCCAATAAATAATTCAAAATACTTGTTTTTAGGAAGCTCAGTGAGCTAAAGAAAACACAGAAAGACAATTCAACAAAATCAGAAAAACAATACACAATCAAAATAAGGAGTTTAACAGACACAGAAATCATAAAAAAGAACCAAGCAGAAATTCTGGAGCTGCAGAACTGAGCTCAGGCCAGGGTTCTTCCACCCGAATGGACTTCAGTGCCAGACTGGCTGAGAGCTCAGTCGTAATAGTGGTATGCTGGTAAATGATAGTAACTGGCTCTCTGGGTAGGAAAATGTATGTGTGTATATTTATATGTAATTTTGGTCTATACATTGCTCATATAAAGGATATGCAACATATAGTTTACAAAAGGTAAACGATAATAAAATAGATAATAGTCTCTATTATAAATTCCATATGACTAGATTCTCACTGAATGCTTTTAGTTGATTTTTGCTCAATTCTTATACCCATTGCCAAGCTATTGTTGCAATTTAACCATGATTTGACTAATGGGGTTGTATCTCAATCCACTAACACTTTAATTGTGGTAAAATGCAGATAGCATAAAATGTATCGTCTTAACCATTTTAAGTGTATAATTCAATAGTGTTAAGCATATTCAAATTGTTTTGCAACAGATCTCCAAAACTTTTTCCTCTTGTGAAATTGACACTCTATACCCATTAAACAGCAACTCCCCCTTGTTCCCTCCTGCCAGCTCCTGGTAACCACCATTCTGCTTTCTGTTTCTATGAATTTGATTGCTCTGGATACTTCATATAAGTAGCATAATAAGGTATTTGCCATTTTATGACTGGCTTATTTCACTTAGTATAATGTCCTCAAAATTCATGCTGTAGCATATAGCAATATGTCCTTCTTTTTTAAGGCTAAATAATATTCCACTGTATGTATAGACTATCTTTTGTTTATCCCTTCACCTGTTGGTGAACATTACGGTTGCTTTCACCTCTTGGCTATTGTGAATAGTACTGCTATGAACATGGGTATGAAAATAGCTTTTTAAACCCTGCGTGTAACTCTTTTGTATATATATATATATACCCAGAAGTGGAATTTCTGGATCATATGGTAGTTCTTTTTAAAATTTTCTAAGGAACTGCCATACTGTTTTCCATGGTGGCTGCACCATTTTATATTCCCAGCAACAGTAAAAAAGAGTTTCAACTTCTCCACATTCTCACCAACACTTATTTTCTGATTTTTGGATAGCGGCCATTCTAATGGGTGTGAGATGATCCACTAACTGTTTAGTCAGTAAAATTTTTGTCATTAATTCTGATGTGTGAGCTACAGTTAAACTACTTCTCACTTCCATACAGATTGTATTTATTAAACTAAAATCTCCTTTAGGTTCAGCATACTTATGTTGAAATTTCACTCACTCATCAATAATGTGAGGTGATTACTTTGCTGAATAAGATAATGTTTTCCAACACTGGAAGAATATTTTCTATTTTTTTTGTACCATTCACAATGTAACAGCTACCAAAACAAAACAAAACAAAAACAAAACACATGCTTTTGAGTTTAATTTGCATTATTAACATTTTCCTCATCACTTAAGTCTAGACGAAGGATGGGCCAACCTTTTCTATAATGGCCAGATAGTAAATATTTTAGGTATTTTAGGCCATGTTCTCTTTCAAAACTATTAAGTTCTGCCATTGTGGTATTTAAGTAGCCATAGACCATACATAAGTGAATGGGTATGGCAGTGTTACAATAAAACTTTATTTATAAAAACAGATAATGGGCAAGTCCTAATTTTATGAACCCTGATCTAGACAATCAACAAAACAATAAATCATTAACCTTGGTGCTTGCCAGTTTCCCTTGTGACAATATTCTCACTGCTGTCTACTTCAGGTTACCAACATAAAGTTATTGCAAATGAAATTAAAAAGAGATGCACAGAACCATGCCCCTTACAGCATTGTCAGCACACAGATACAATAATACATAAATAACCTTAATAGCACATACAATAGTAAAATGTAGTAAAATAATTAGGAAGTGAATATTGGTACCAATTACCTATGCTTTTAATGTAAGTTAATTTTAAGTTTGTATAATTTAATTTTTATTAATGGCTATAATTCAAATCTTAATTCTGGAAAATTTAACAATTGGTTCTCAAAAGACAATGTGGGCTAGCTCCAGGATCCCAGTGGTTACAGATTCTAGTCTCCTGCCAGTCACCTCAGAGAACTGAGAACCAATCCAATGCCTTCTTCTGTTCCCTTTCAAAGTTTAAGAAAATGTTCTCTTCTGAAAGAGGTTAGAAACCTGGTTTTGGAGTGTGTATCCCACTCCCCCAAAAGTTAATTTCTTCACAAAAACAGTTTCTCTCCCAGTAATTATTTAGGCAGTTTGGCCTTAAGGTAACTAAATTTCTGACCAAACCTGCACTGTCTTGGAACTTACAGAACCATCCAATTGCTCATGTGTTTGTATTGTGAGTCATATTTGGTCTGAAAGAATACATGTATTCTTCAGAAGTTTCTAAAATTACAGTGTCGCCCAGTCTTGGAACCAATAACTTTGGGTAGAAAGTAAGATGGATTTAAGATAGTGTACGTGAACAGAATCAGGTGATCTGTGATCTTGGCTCCAGCATACACAATGTAATTTTGAACAACTGATTTCACTTATTTAAGTCTCAATTTTCTCCTTTCTACAAGCTTGGTTCTCTTAATGTTTGTGAGGCCTATATTGCTAAAGTGATTTGAGAACATGGGCTAATGCGGTGTCTGAAGTGCAGGCCATCATTTATCATCTAGACATGAATGCGAAGCATTAAAGATTATAATTCCATGAACCTGACTATGGGGACAGAACCCCAGAGAGCAGTTTCCAGGCTCTCGGCCTCACATAGAAAGGTGCTGGCTCACGTAGTAAACGGCCATCAACTGTGATTGGCTGGCCATCAGCTGTGGCTAGTTGGCCGTCAGCTGTAACCAGTGAGCCGTTGGCCACTAATATAACTGCTGTGGCTACGCTAGCAGAAAATGGGGGCTAGCAAGAAGGTGGTGCAGTGAAGGTTGCAAACAACCCTGCTTCCTGTGTCTCCAACCCAGCTGCCAGCAAGACTCTAGTGGTATGATTCTGCTATCTATGGCTCCGTGGGTGTTCCTTTTTGGCCTCACCATGTCCTGTGATCTTATGCGGGGAGTGGGACCAGAGACCCCGCAGGCTGCCCCACATGACACTGACATAAACACTTTAAGCTTTGAAAAATGTGCTTAGATTGTTAGGACAAACTGAAACTACCAGCTGAAATTAGCTTTTTAATTTTAATTTTTATTTCCTATAGCGTGTTCTTCCTTTCTCTCTATACCATAAGTAATTGAGGAGTGATAGTTTAACCTATTCAGACGTGTTTTTGTGTGTATCCTTTGAATCTGGAATAGATAGTCTAGGGCACCAATAGCACCATTTCCGTGTCTTTTTTTTTTCTCTGCCATTTTGTTTTTCATATTTTCCCACTCTCTTTTTTCTTTCACTTTTCCTTTTTTCCTTGCTTGCCAGACTACATGTATACCCAAACATTTCAGCCTGGTGTGACCTTTGAATCAGTTTGAGGCATTAAGTTACATAACAATGTATAAGATTCTCCTTTAAGTAGGAGGCAACCTAGATTCTGATAATCATTGAATCTGTATTTATCAGGCCATTAAATCACATCATCCTTTTTCTCTTTCCAGGTTATTTCCAGGTTCAACCCCCTCCTTTTGCTGTGAGTATAAAAGATAGTCCTCCTAACATTTCTGTCTCTTTAATGAAAGGACATAAGGAAGGATACAGTTGTGGGTACTGGAGCTCACTCTGGTAAAGCATAGCTTTTGCATGATAGCTCTGTTCTCTGTTTTCTGCAGAGTCCAGTTCAGTTTACACTTTAGTTTCATGAGAATGTCAGCCTACCTGTGGGTCCTACCAGAATCTGACCTATTTCCCTGTTATGAAGACCCGTGTGAAATGTGTATGCTTCATATCCCAGATCTAATTACTCTTTACTAGCATTGTATGTAAAGGTAAGTTCAAAACTGCATCAAGTTGGGAAATATAGTTCTCATTTTTAGTGAAATACCATATTTATACTGAAAAGGTATTGTTGAACATTTTGTTGAGGATGGTAGCGGTGAAAGAGTTTGTCAACTTTAGGCGTTATTTACCCTGTGTGCGTGTATAGATTTGAAAGAAAAAAATGCTTGCTTTTCCATCTGCTAAGATTAGCTACAAGTAATTGTGGTTAGCTTTGCTGAAATTCCTCATCCTAATGATGCAAACAAAACTCACAAAGCACAGAGTTTTAGGTTTCAGAGGTGACTCACAAAGTTTAGCAATCCATCTTGGAAGTCTGAGCAGGCCTATTTTGGGCTGTTCTCCACACATGGCAAGGCTGTAGAATCCCAGGTGTTCCTGCTGAGAGCAAAGTGAGAACATGAGGATTGCCCTGAGAAGCAAGAACATACTCATTAAAGTAACTTTCTTGTGGGAGGTGAATGTGACTGGCAGTTCTGTGTTTCTCCTTGGGGTGACCCCTTTTCTTGTTAGAGAGGGGTGTCTACATCCAAATGTACCTGGATTTAATGAGCTGCAGTTCACTGGGGACCAAAGAGGGCAAAGAAATGCCTGCTTGGTCAACCAAGAACAGTATATTGTTTATTTTGTGGATACTACACTCTTTAAATAATGTACAAGTTTTTCTTTTGTGAGATCTTTCTATGCCTTACAAGTCTGAAATAGTATCTATGAATATAGAAACATAGAGCTATGGTAAAAATGGGGATATCAAGTTGGCTGGATTAATTATTCTCATCATAAAATCACTAAATACCTAAAAATTATCTTTAAAGATCATTTTACAAGATCAGCAGACATTCATCTCTCTATCTCAAATGAAAATGAAATAAAATTAGAGAAACTTTTCTCATAGGTCTACAGATGTAGGATGGTTAATCAGGTGAAAAGATCTTTGAATAATAAACTAAGGAATTAGGCCACCATATTGTTTTAATCTGTCAGATATTTATAAACAGCAAGAATATTTTGTCTTCAGGGCATATTTCAATGAAATGGCAAATAAATGTGTCTTGGTGAAATCAAAAGCGAGAAATTGTATATAACAAAATTATGAATGGCAAAATGGCAATTTATATATGACCAGAGAATATAATTTTATGTGTGTGATGTCTATATAAGTAAAAGCATGACAACTACAGCAGTATCAAAGCCCTCAAGAAACAACAAATGTGTATCAGAAGCTAAGCTCAGCATTAACTTGGCATTAAGTGTCATGAAAAAAGATTCTTTCCTTTGCCACAATACTTAGAAAGATTTTTTTCCACCATTCAAAAGTGTTTGTTTTATTTTGGGTTTTTTTCCTGCCAGTATTCTGGAATAAATTCGAATGCAGTCAAGGGCATGAAAAAGTTTTCTACTATTATTAGCATAAAAATCAACTGCAAGGAAAACTCTGTACTTTCCAAATCAATATATTAAATATCCTGTTTGTAAACTCGATTACATACAACTGCTTCATGATATAAATTTGCTTTCTCCTGTTCATATGCAAGTTCTAAATTTTTGGAATTTCAATATAAATATTTAACTTCCTAGTCTATGGATTCTCTAACTCTGATCAATTCATTTAATTTTTCTTTGCTTTTGTTTGCCAACTGAAAAATTAGGATTATGATATAGTTCTTTAACTTGTAAGAATAAGTTCAACAGCACAAATACATTATTTTTATATGCTATCATTAATGTATTATATAAAGGTAAGAATACCCTTTTAATTTCTTTTAATTATTACAATTGAAAAACAAACTGCACAATTTTCCAAATAGATGAAATGGAAGTATATGATCTAAATTATCATTGAACATTCAGGTCCACAGAGGACAAAACTGAAACAACAGGTATTTATTGACCTCTTTCTGTGTGCCAAGCACTTTACACACACTATTGCACTTAACTGTCATTACACTTTTAGGTAAATACTACTATAAGATCTATTTTACAAATGGGGAAATTGGGACTCCCAAAAGCCTTGTTTGTATCTTGCCTAAATTTGTCCAAATGAGAAGTGAGAGAGACCAAGAGTTGAACCCAGTCCTGTTTGATTCCACAGCCCGAATTTTATTATAATGAATGACACTACTCTGACTGCCTCTCCAAGTCCAATTTCCCTCTTCCCACAGTCCAAGACTTTGCAATACTGCATAAAGTCCTATCGCAAAATAAAAATTGAATGCTACAGTAGTTGAAGACAACACATCATTTCTGACATCTTATGCCATTCCAAACTTCACACTAAAAATGCATGCCCATTTGTTGTCCAAATGAAAATAAACATAGGAGAATCTGTCCATATGAGCTACTACGTTGGAGATACAGAAATGTTGTCTCCTGTTTTGTTAATTGTGTGGGTTCTGTAAGAAAATACATTTTCTTTGGAGATGACCAAATGTTTCCCATGCGATCCATGAAAGCTTCAAACAGAACATTTAGGCAAATACTCATTTGCCATCTCAAGGAAAAAAAATGCAATCGTGCATTATTTGGAAGTTTCTTTTACCTTTAGAATTGTAATAGATATTTTTTCACCTCTTCCACACAGAAAAGTGTTATGATGCTCCAGGAAAAATATTTAATACATAAGCATTATGAATAATAGTGTGGAGTAAGTAAAATAAATAAGCTACTCACTGACCTAGGTACTTCACACATTTTTTATCAGACTAAATATTTTAATTTGGGCAATTTTTCATAGCAATTATTTTAAATGATTAATTTTTAGAAAAAGATAAATATACTTTAAATATAAGGGAGAATAACATACAATGGTTATTTTTTAATATTGATTTCTTTGTTCTTTAATTTTTTTAAAATATGTTTTTCCAGGACCCATCAGCTCCAAGTCAAGTATTTGTTTCAATCTAGTTGTGGAGGGCGCAGCTCATAGTGGCCCATGCGGGGATCGAACTGGCAACCTTGTTGCTAAGAGCACCACCGCTCTAACCAGCTGAGCTAACCTGCCGCTCCCTAATATTGATTTCTTAGAGAATGTATATATTTGTGTTTATTGAACGTAGAAAAAGAAGAGAATTTTTAAAACTTGTATTATAAATTGCTATGGCTTTCTGCTAGAAAAAAACAATACTGTTTCCGAAAATATATTTAAATGTTTGAGCCTCCTAAAACAGTCTAGCTCAGTTTTGTTTTTCAGAAATGTATTTTTTTTCTTCATGATATATTATAAACAGTAAGTGTCACAGTGTGTTCAACTCACTTTTGAAATTCTTTGGAGGGTACAAAAATGGAGAGCTACTTAAACACCAGGGAAGGAACACCAATTACTCAGAAACAACTATCTTATGTAAAAACTTCATCCAAATGAAGATTTTTGTGTAATGTGAATGAACTCCTTTCACTAAAAGTAGACATTTACTATTGTTATTAACACTTTATCCCCAGGAGGTACAATTTTCCCGTTGCTAAGTAGTAACACAAAAATGCACAATTGTTCTTTCTAGAAAAAAAATAACTGATGTATTCAATTGATATTATTTATTTTGCAAAAACACTGGAACATAAAGAAAAAATACACCATATACAGTTTCACTCTACTATAAAACTAGGCTTCAGAAAGAACTATTTCCAGCCTGCCAGATGTTTTCCTACTTTATTATAAGCTAACAGTAGAGATATATCAAGGATATTGAGGAATTCACAAATGTATTAAGTCTCCTGCTGCTTTGTGTGCAAGCATCTCATATCTATTTGTACTTAGCATATTCTAACTGAAAAACTGCTCTAAAAGATAAAGATGTTTTTCCATGAAGCCAATTTGTATTACTCCATTTTGCCTCATCTTGTAACGGACAGCTAAAGAAATTGAAAAGATTCACTCCTGTTTGTTTTCATAAGAAAATACCATTTAAAATGAATTTGTTAATATTAGACCTATAATTTTCCAGTTCTTTTTTAGTAACTCCTGAAAAGTTATCCAAGACAAAGTATTGATAGAGTATGGAAGCACAAGAGGGAACTAGGTAGGAAAGAAATCTCACTGTCCCAGTGCCGCTTGGTGGTTCAGGGCAGGAAAGTTAGAGGTGAAAACACATGCGCGCACACAAGTTCATGTGCACACGTGCACAGGTACCCTTGCACACGCATACAAACACACATACATAGGAAATACTACCAACAGATTCCTTTACTGTTATTTTGGAATTTCTTTAACAGATACTGTGCCACACAAAAATGAGGGCAAATCACGTGTGTTCAGGAAAGAAGCAGAAACAAAGGCCAGTGTCTTTCCTGGAAGTCCAGTGTCTGAAGTCTATTGCAGTTTTAGTCTCAGATCAATGAAGATTCTCTTGCCCACTCCTGCCAAGAGTATATGTCCCTTACTCCTTCTTAAAATGAGGTTAACGATAATCCCAAACCTTCACTATGGTTTTACACAGCACCTATTGGATTGTGACCCAAATGTTTTAGAGTCGCCTGGGCAGGAAGCAGTAATATGGGCTATTATTAGTGGCATTAAAAGCTCAGAAAAGCAGTGAACAGAGGTCAGTCTGTAACTTAATGCAATCTTTATCTCTGGATCGACACTATACATATTGAAAGAGAAATTGATGTAAGTTAAAAGTAGGCCAAAACCCCGTATCTTTTTAACAAAAGAAGAGAAAAACATGACAAAATATATGCACAATTTCAATATTCCTAATTGCCTTTCTTTTACTCTGACTTACTCTAGGAGGTTTAGATGCTATCTTAATTATCACTGCTCTTTTATGCATTTTAATACATGTTTTACGTTTTGTCCTTTTATCCTGAGGCAATTTTATAAAGAAAACTATTTTTAACAAATAAAAAATGTTACCCCAGCAGTTCTTCAGCTTAGCCGGCTACACAGGTGTAATCAAGCATTTGGCATAGTTCCATACACCCTGTGGCATGCTGAGAGTACTTGTTGTGAAAGGTAGTCAGGACCAACGTCTTAATGGATACAGGTGATGAAATTTTCCAGACAGGACCATCCGCTTCCTGTCTATGTGGCACTGGTCACCAAAACCTTGCTCAGGACTTCCCATGATACAAAGCCATAGAATATAAAGGGAAGGGTGAAACAAGGGCTCTATTTTAGGGCATAGGCCAGAATGAAAGTCAGCTTCAGTGAGGTGCTTTGTGAATAATGCCTGGCACAGAATGGACACTCATTAAATGTTCACTTAGGTTAAATCAGTTTGATATGGGGAGGAGAGGAGGAAAGAGGTAGAGAGCTGGGGTTTAAAATGCTGTGCACTAAAATATTACTAAATGTTCTGTTATTTAATGAATAGTCAATTGTATATCTGATACCATATATCTCAGATCATAATAACTCTACTTAAGTTGTACAGCCTACGTGCTGCATTTCTGTGCTTCCTTGAAAAATTATTTCTAATTACATATATGTTGTAATTAGGAATTTTTTCCTACTCTAGAAACTGATATCTACATGCTAATGAGGAAACAATGAAAATTTGAGAATTTCAAGTGAAATGAAAATCTCTTTAGTCCAGTAACTGACTCATCAGTCTGGCACTCTTGTAGCTTATAAAAAAGGTATCACTTCTAGTTAAGTTCTGTGGTGTTCATTGCTGACCTCAGACTTGATCTGTAAAGAATATCAAATATGACAAATGACCTGTGACAGAAATGTATTAAATGACTAGTTTGCTGACATCCACAGGTAAGGCAGAGAAAATTGCAGGTTCTCACACATACACACACACAAAAAAAAACTAACTAATTTGCATTTGGCTCTCCCACTCAGGAGCTGCCTGGAGGGCAGTTCCGAGTAGGGGAAGGAATCCTGCAGGATGAGCCCTGCGCTCAGGCGTGGGGACCCTGAGCCATCTATCTGGAGCCAACACAATAGGCCAGAAGACACTGCTTCCAACTTGTTAAAATGCTCTGTTTGTAACCAGTGAGATAAATATTTACTTCCTTTAACCTTTATTTATGTAAGATGCTTTTACTCAAGGGGTGGGAAAAAAAAAATCTGCTTTGCAGAAATAGAAGTTTTCTGTTACATGCCCAGAGTTCAACATTAAAAAATAAATAAATAAAACCCACAACTTCTATGTAATGAACATCTCATCTGTTATTAATTATAGGATTAGTTCTGCTTAAATTTCTCCTTTTCCTGCTTCAGGAGTGTTTATGAAAGGCCAGTAACTAGCCTGAATGTCTGCAAAATAGTATCAAACGTAAATCCAGCATTTGAAAGACATGAGCTGGTGTGAAATTCCAGAGAATTAATTGCTTGTTAAGAGTAATTAATGAAAATGACTGCATTTAAATATGTTCATTAAAGACTTGGAAAAGACTCATTCCAAGTTTCCTTACAAATGCAAATCCAAAATATGAACTTGTATTTGATGTTTTATGTCTGCAGCCTAGATTCTAGTTTAAACTTGTGTAAGAGCAATAGAGCTATGAGGTTAAGTGTACTAAAGAATACTATTTTGAGAAAATGTAACTGAGTTAAAATCTTATACATTTTTTTTAAGTTTGAATAGTTTAGTATTAAATGATGGCCTTTCCTGATCACAGCATTTCATGACCAATTTACACGTGATTAAATTGATCTATCAGTTTTCAGAATACGTGTTCTGGTTTAGTTACAGGAGCAATTCTTTTTTTCTGGTCCTCTAAAACTCTGATGGTATTGAGGTTAGAAATGCAGAATCTCAGGCTCTATCCTACGATCTGAATTGCAAACTACATTTTAATTCTCACTCTAGATGATTTATGTGCACCCTGCAGTTTGAGAAACACTGATCTAAAACACAGCTACACATATTTCTTATAGAGTCATGGGTTTTAAAATTATCAGAACTATTAATGTTTTAAATTTAAAATCTTTAATGTTTAAAACAATTCAATATAATGAACATAGCAGGCTTTTAATGTGCTTCTAAATTTTTTTCTAGAAATCCCCCATACATTTGGAGGTTCATTATAATAGTCCCAAACAATGTGTAATAAACAAATCACAAGTTACAGAATCAAAGAACAATTCTTGATGACAAATATAACAGCAACAGCTAGTTTTGTCTAGTACAATATTTTTAAATGGGTGAAGTTTATTATTTTACCCTTATTTGTCGAATACTTTGTGCTTTGTATGCAGTAATTTGAGAATTCATGGTAACAGAATTATGCTGTGAATTCTCTGGCAAAATTGTGAAAAGCTGTGTTCAGAACAAGTGTAACCTCTACTGGATTGTGATTGTCTTTTTGGAAGTCCAAAACAAAATTGAGGGTTTGCTAAGTTTTTACAGAGGAAAAGCAATTGCTCTGTTTACTCTAACATAATCCACCTTCACTTTCTGAAATAAATTAAAACTCCTAATGACTAATATGCTTGTATCCTGAAGAGCACATGATTTAAATGATAATCCAGAACTGTGATGTAACATTTTTCTGTCAAATTATGAAGTCCGACTTGTTTGGCTCACTTACATATGCCAATTACATATTTTCAACTTAAAGTTAAATATTTTAGTGCAGCATCTTCAATCTTTTAAAAACAAATTAGTTTGGGGGAAAAAATCTTGAAAGACAATAGTGGTCTGAGGAAAACGGAAATTGTTGATTTATTTCTTGTTCCCAATTTTTTGAATTTCCCAAATGATTAACAATGGAGAATTTGTTACTTTGGAATGTAAAACATGCTTTTATTTTAAAAAGAAAAATTGCTTCAACTCTTGGTAAAACTACAAAATAATTGCATATTAAAATAAAATGAGCATCTCTGATAAGAGTTCTCATCTGCAAACTGTCCATGATGTCAAATATTTTCATTCTAGAGATGTTTAAATGAGAGTCAGGTAATCAGGGGAAACTACCTTATGCAATTAAAATTGTTAAGCAATTACATAAAGTTTAACCTGAAGTGGTATAAAATGCATAGTAGTATGTCCCTCTTCTTGATTTTGTAAATTCTATATTCCTGATGACAATATGAAGAAAATTCGAGAGAAGTATAACCACAAGAAAGTATATGTAACTAACACATGCTTTCTGTGGTTATTCTCACATATATATGAAGATATTCTTCAAAGAAAAAAGCAGTTTTGATTATAGTTCTCCCTACTCAAAAACCTTAAACTGCTCACCATTTTCTATTGAATAAATTCTAAACTCTGAAGTATAGCTACAAAGTCTTCCACGATCTTGCCCCAAACTATTTTCCCAATTACTTCCCACTACTTGCTATCCTCTCTTCTCTTTGCTCCAACCAAACCAAACCATTTGCTATTTCCCTAATATAACCTGAGGTTTTCCATTCCACCCTGTTTCCATTGATTGGGATATTCTCTCTCCAACACCACTTCACCCTATCCCACCTACCATTATAACACCAAACTGCCTGGAAAAGTCCTACTCTGTCAGTTGGGATGCTTCAAGCTTCCTGTAAAAGAACACTGAACTAACTGTACCTTAAACATGCAGGCATTTATTACTTTATGTAGCAATAAGTTCTAAGATAGAAAGAGCCATGTGTTTTTGTTATTCTACTTTGCTATCTTCAGCTTGTTGGCCATTGTCTTCATGCTTGTTTCCTTATAGACACAAGATAGCTGCCACTGCTCCAGGCACCACATCCTCATATATCTATGTCAAAAGAGAAAGAAAATCTTTTCCAGCATGTCCGTAGCAGACCTCTCTGCTAAGGTGATAATTAAAAGAACTCATTCACTCCCATTGACTAGCTTCAAAAGTGTGGGAAATGTAAGCATCTAGCATTTGCAGACTCTAACATGGGAGGTGGGCTGTACTGTGTAGAAAGGGATGACTATTATGTAAGCAACCAACAGTTGTCTTCAGTCCTCTAGTCCTCCAAAGTCCAGATCCAATGACACTGACTGCATGAAACCTTCTCTGAGTCATCCAGTAAAAGTAATTTCTCTTTCAGTTTTGTACCCACTGTGTCCGTTTTATATTTACATTTTGTTTTGTATTATAGTTATCTATACGCTTGCTTAATTTTAACTATACAAATGCAGAGACTCTATTTTGTTCATTTTTCATTCTTCATATCCTCTGGCATAGTCCTTGACCCTTAGAAAGTCTTGAATAAATATTTCCTGAACTGAAAACTTCACCAGTGTGAACCACAGTTAGATGATTTATTTTAGCTATAGGAAGAAAAAGACACAGCCCAAAAGGAAACACAGGGCTTTACCATGTTCACAATAATACAAACTCTGCTTTTCAATAAGCAAACTACATGGAAATGAATCAGAAACAAAATTTAAAATATAGAGAGGTTTAGATTATCGCTGTATTGACCCCTACTCCCTCCCCCGCCAAAAACAGCATCCTGACAAATGTGCTATTTTCTCAAGACTGGTCCACTTGCTACTGGATGAAATAAGGCTCCTATGGGTTCATCCTAAAGGGACCACAGACTCAAGCTGACTTAGACCAAAAGGATTAGGGCTGCCCATTGGGGATGGAGGAACAATGAGCTAGAAGCACCCTGAGTTGCTGAGGATTTCATAGAGCAAGGCTGCCATACCACCTCTGGACTTTAAATCGACAAACTTTTAAGAGAGAAATAAACTTACCTCTACTCAATTTTCTGCCCCTCAGAGCTGAACCTAATCCAAAGTAATGCACTTGATCTTCCCTGGAGACTGGTACTTTCAAAGTCTTTGGAGCTGCTTAGGGAGTGCAGAAGCCATTGCAGTAGGAAAGTCCTCTTGAGTTAAGCCTCGATCCAGCTTGGAACTCGACTCAACTTGAATATTGGCCAAAGCTGGTTTCATCTGGTCAAGTACTGTTGACTCTGCACTAAGTTCTGTTAGAAAAATGCTGGATGCATCATAAGTTTTTCAAGCAAAACAAAGGACAGTAACAAATGGTCAAATATCCTAATATCAACATTGCTGATTATGTTTAGTTAAATACCATTTTTTTTTAACCTCAGAATTGAGTCAGGTCTTCCCAATGCCAAAGCAACTTACCTGCAACCAAGGGTAGATGCGACACATGGAAAACTGACTTAATGGTTCTTTGCTTTTTATTTATATTGCTACATCTTTTATCAAAGATCCTCAGACTAACACTATGACAACCTGCACAAGCAAAACAGTCAACTGTAGGGGAAGAAAAGTCAAGTCAATCTAACTGCATTTAATAGTTGATTCTAAAGGTCAAGTTAATCGAAAAAGTTTCTTTGGACTGAGCAGTGATTTTGGATATGACCAATAAAGTCAGCTAAAATAATAAGCTGGTTTGTTCAGAAAGATGCAGATTATTTGAAAAATACCCTTACTGCAGTCGACGTCAGGGACAGTTTACATAGGTAGCAGAGGAATCCCTAAAACTGGGGCTTGGTAATGACACTGGGATTAACACCCTGGCAAACACACAAGAAGGGCAGGAGTGTTTCTTCTCAGCTTCTCCACCCAGAGGGCAATTGTCCAGCCAAGATTAAACTGACAAGAGATGACAAACTATTCTAAACTCTAAGAGGAAGAATTTCACAACCATGAGATTCAAATAGTAAGTGCAGACCTCAGATCAGATAAATTAAGGTCAAACATTCAAGGCTTGAACTGTCTGAATTATCTACATTGGTCTTATGATACCAATGTTCAAAACTAAGTTTCACTTGGTGGAAAGCATTTCTCAAAAATGGATACAGCCAATAGGATAAAGCTGATAATTTAAAATCACAAAGAAAATCTATGAACACATCTAGATATCAAAAGTAAAGTAGTGATACTACTCTTTTAAAGAAAGTGCTTCTTTTTCAAGCTATTGTGATTTTTTTTCATTTTAAATTTACAGATGGAATTCTCATGTTGCTCTTTTCCATACCCAATATCTTATTCAGGGCCTTATGTCATTATTTCTTCACATACGGAAAAGTCAGACAATTAAGTTCATGAACTTAATTGTCTGATCTTTTGCACATTAAATACTATTGAAATGTAGTGATTTTGTGTTTATAGTTTAATATCAAAACATGAAAAACTAAAGATTTTGAAATTGAAATTAAATTATTTGGATCACTTATCCCATAATTCTATGTAATATACTTGTTAAAGAGAAACCTGTTACATACAGTCTTAACTTCTCTGAGAAGTTAATCTTAATCTTCTCTGAGAATATATGCCATTGTGGTTATCATGGTACATGTGAGAAGCAAGATAGCACAGTGGTTAATGTGTGGATTCTGGAGTCAGATTCAAATTCTAAGATCCTGGGTTTAAATCCTAACTCTATCACTTACTAGTTGTGTGAAGTTGGCCAGGTTATTTAAACTCCAA
The DNA here is from genome assembly GCF_964194185.1 of Rhinolophus hipposideros. Lineage (NCBI taxonomy): Eukaryota > Metazoa > Chordata > Mammalia > Chiroptera > Rhinolophidae > Rhinolophus > Rhinolophus hipposideros. The sequence goes on from NC_138049.1 coordinate 67,570,016, forward strand.
TGTGCTTCAGTTTCGATGAAATAGTCACATTATCCTATTAAGAGGAAAAATTTACTTAATATTAATAAAGCACTAAGAATGGTGCCTGGAGCATATAATTATGACATAAGGAATTACGAAATATGTCACTTATTTAATAAAAGCACTTCCTTAAGTAATACAAAATGTCTTTCTGCTAATAAAGCTAATTAAAACTACCTTACTATACTCAACTTACTATAAGGACTATTAGAACATCTCACCCAATGTTTAACTTGATTAGCTAGTATTAAATTATTAAGAGTGCAGATTTGTTCAAGCAATCTCTGGTAAATTCATTTCTCATTAGAACATCTATCAAAGGAGGAAAGAGAAAAAAGAAGGAATAGAGTAGGGAATGCTCTGGCTGTTAGATACAGACAATTTCCTCCATTCATTCATTTGGAGGTCAAAATCAACTGGCCCTAAGAACTGACTTGCTAAATAGGGGTAGCATCTTTGAACAGGGAAATGTTTTTGTAAAAACTTGTGAGAAAAACTGCTATAAAGGACAGTCTTACCTTAACTACTGAAATAGTCATTTGTCTCCTGTCTCTTTATCACTGCCAGATTAGCCTTCCGAGGTTACCTTCTTTGGGCTAAAACTTTGGGAATTTCTTGCCTCACAGATACCAAAATATAAAATAAGATCACATGTCTGCCCAAACTAGAGTCACAATAAAAGGCCTTATCAAGACACTTCTTATTCCCTTTAGAATTCCAGACATTATTGATAGTAACCAAGGCATGTGTTGCACTTCTCAATATGCATACCACAGACTCTAGAACAAGGCATCCAATGGAACTTTCACCTCCCTTCATGGCCACATGCTGTAAGCCTCAGAGAGAGCCATAATGACTTACTTAAACAAGTTCAAAATCAATTAAATGAGACATAGCGCACTTCAGTCATCAAACATCAGTGGTGAATTATAATCGAACATGATTCCATTAGTGATATTTGAGTACTAACAGCTTTCAAGCCCCATCCTCCCACTTCCTACTTTTGCCCCACATCTAGGCAAGCCCTTGAGAAGGCCCAGGAGCTTCATCCCTTGCCACCTGCCCTCATTCTGGCCCCACCCATTAATCACAATGAAAAACAAAGCCAAGCCCTCCTCTTCTAGAAAATCCCATTTGGAGTAATAAACATTTCATACCCTCTTGGTACATGTGTGGTGTCATGAGTCTTGATAGTCAAAACAATTTGGAGAGGGGGTGTTGCTCTCACCCTCCAGGGAACAACCACATCGATGCATATCATTTCCTTGCTCATAGACTTCCAGCAGCTCCCCATTGTCTGCTGAATTAAATAGAAACTATTCATCATAGCTACAGATTTCTCTTTCTATTATAGTCCACTCTTCATTATTTTCTTTTATAAACATAATGATTCAAATTTTACTGTTCCCAGAACACACTCGGTATTTAATTGCCTTCATTCTCTTGGTTTATGCTGTTCCCTCTGTCCTGAATTTTCTCTTCCACCCACCATCTCTACTTGCCTCTTCAAGGTCATCTTAAAAGCTAACTCCTCTATGAACTCTTTTAAATGTCCCACCAGACAAGCTCTCTCCCTGCTTTGAACCCCGTATCATAGTATGTGAATCTCCAGTAGTGTTTTATCATGTTTCACCCTCTAACAAAGTCATTAATATCTTATTGCTCCTAAAGCTCAGAGGTTGAGAGCATAGGTCCTGGAAACAGACCAAAAAAAAAAAAAAGAGAGAATCCCACATCAGTTTCTTGCTACCTACTTGTTCTTGGGCAGGTCACCCACAAGCCTCAATTTCCTTTTCAAATGAGAGGAAATAAGATCTTACATGTGAATCATTTTTCCTAGTGCCTGATTCATACAAAGCACTCAATAAAATGTTAGCTATTATCATTACTTCTCTACTAGATCAGAAACAATTTTATGTCAGAAACTCTTTTTTAATCCAATGCAACTAGTGTCTTGTATATAGAAAACATTTAATAAATAGAAATTGAGCTGAATAAATGGTTTGTAGGATTTCACTGAAATTTTAAAGCGAATTAACAGTAAGATTAGCACAATTAAAACTCACATGCATGGAATCTAAATTAATTCTAAGTACACACACACAAATCATCTAAAAGGGGAGAACTTAGACAAAGACATAGGTCTGTCTTGAAAACTGCTTGCTAGCTTGTAGCTCGCTAAATTAATTTCCCATATGTTCCTCCACACCCCATACCATCTCTTCATACCAACCCTGCATCCATTTCTCTCTCTCTCTCTCTCTCTCTCAACTGGGTTATAAGCTTAACTATCTTCTAATTTTGTTATTTTAACAGAGAGTAGACATTTGTGAATTAAAAACAGTGACAGGTTTTAGCAGCTTAATCAAAGTTTCTTTCTGTTCAAAATCCTCTTCACAGACCATTCGGTGCTCTGTAAAAGGTGAGATGTGAGACTCCTAAAACATATAGTGAACTGCTGATCTACATTTAATATTCCTAGTTTAAATAGACATCAAAAATATTTTTAGAGATTAGAAGAGATTATACACTTTGGTGCGGTAATTCTCCTTCAAGGATCTACTTTTAGGGGAAAATGGGAGATGTAGAAACACAGGTAGATACAACAAACAATGTTCATCAGAACGTTACAATTGTAAGAAACCTCCTATATGTGTAAAATATGTGATTGTCTGCAGTACTTTAAAATCAGATATTAAAATCGTTTTTAATGATACTGGGGAATGTCCACAACATTGTAAATGAAAAGGCAAGATACAATATGACATAAACAGAAGGCAGTTTATCTCGATATTAAAGCACTTTTTTCTTAGTGATAGGATTATTCATGGTGTCCCCCTAACCCCATGTTTTGAAATAATCTACAAAAAACATGAGTTCATTTAAAAATGTCTTTTAGAAGTTTCATAGCCATGTTTTTGCCATGATCTATAATAACCACAGAATGTGTCTAATTGAAAGATAGTCTTTTAACAATTTACTAACCGTATTATAAAACTGAAAAAAACTGCTTCATACAGAGAAATGTATATTTGTACACTGACCCACCTATTATTTCATAGTCTTATTCTCCTGTGTGCAGGTATGAATGTTATGTATCAAGGTTCTCTTTGGGGGAAAAAAAAAAGTAATGGAAATAGGACTGGGGTAGGGGAAGGTGTGTAGGGAAATCCATAAACTTCCATTTTAAAATAAGCCTATCTTGATAATATCCTCAGATTCTTTAAAACATATTGCTAAATATTTACTTTTCAGAAAAAGTAGTATAGTTGGTCATATTTTAAGTTTTTGCTTCCTTGAAAACAATTGTATCCTTACATTAACTAAGTTAAACCATGTACCACATATAATTCCTATCATCATAAAATGTCAGCTAACCATAAACTGCATTCCTGTTTTTATAAACATTTACATCCAAGTTTGTGATACGGTCATCATGATCCTGAACCTTAAACCGCACTTTCAAGTAGCAAAGCAAACCTAATTAATTTTCCATGTGATACATTAAAAGGCACTCATCATAGGTTTTTCTCTAAAGTCACATAAATGAGAAACCTTTTATGGTCTGTGGCATACATATTACAACGTGAGGACACACAGACTGTCAGGGTCGGTCCAGTAAATTGGCACATCAGCAGCAGTGCTGCCAAGGTTTGGCCAGTCAGTCCACTGGTTTTCCAGGGTGATAGTGGATTTGCATTGATTTCGATTCCCTGTTTGGTCTAGGCCCTCAGAGGCTGAGTGGTAGCATGCACCTGGAGTGGGCGTGGGACTGGAGAGCAGACCAGAGCATGCAAAGCTCACTGTCTCACCTGGTGACTGACTTGAATGACTGACTTCATGGCCATGAACTTGGTCTCATTTGTTTAGTGTTCTCCAGCTGAGCTAACTCATCTTTTAAGATAGAATTACACAAGTTAGTGCACGTTTCCAGTTTTATTTCTCTGTTCAAAAGAATTATCATGGTGATATTTCCAAAATATTTTCTATCATTATAGACTCAGAGGAGCTTTATAATAAGATTACCACAACAAAATTATGTCAAACATATTTAAGTAGACTCAGGGATCTGAAACATACTAATTTTTACACACTAGAAGTAAGATTTAGAACAAACTGAAAAAAACGTTTTGAGTGCAAAGCAAAAACCATAAAAAACAAATTCACACCAATTACTTTTTATTAGACATGGAAATTTCAAAGGTCTCAAGGTAGGTAGTTAGTAATGCCATCATGTGGCCAAAAGAGCCCTAGAAAGGGAGTCTGAAACCCTGAGATCTACTTCTAATTATCATTATATAACATAATGATATATTATAGTCATCAGTTTCTTCATTTGTAGAATGGGAAACTGGGCTTGACACATCTAAGAACCCTTCCAATTTTGAAATTGTGATTCTTGTAAAAATTATATAAATCATATATTAAATGTTTTTTTAACTCTAGATATTTTAACCCATGACAAAGGTAGAGCTGCTAAAATGTTTTGAGATAAAACACAAAATAAAAGCAGCCTGCATTTTTTAATCAAATGTTTCTAAGGATAAGAACAGAAAAATAACTGTACGAAACACCCTCAAAGAGCTCTTTTTCTCCATCTAGAAGACAGAATCACTGGGACCATACAGAATATATTTTCTTAAACTAATTATTTCAAGTGCAGCGCTGCAGAATTACTGAAAAATATTTTAGGGACATTGTCAAGGTATTTTTCATACATTATCTAGAAATATAATTTCCTCTTTCCCTCTCCTTTACTGTGAAAAATCCTTGCACAGGTGTAAAAGTGAAACCCGAATCTCATCTAATAAATGTCTATCTTCACTTTATGATGCTGCTCTCTGAAGACTGGATGACTGAATGGATTTTGGTGCAGGAAGAAGGCATATGCCACACTGCTTTTAACCTTGTAAATCCTCATGGTGTCTATTTTAGTGTAGACTTTAGAGAAAATTTTAAATGGAAAGCAGAAATGATATGAACGATTCCCAAACTAGAGCTGCAAAGCCTCTAATGTCCTCAAGAATATTAAGCCCCTTATTGGAATATTAGGCCAAAAGGGACAGAATAAAGCAGAATCCCTAAGGAGACAATCACAGTTCACTTGAACTTTCTTTTTCTATATCCACTTTAATTAAAAAGACAGAAAACAAAGATGTAAGTTATTTCTAATTAAATATTGAGGTGAGTGTAATCCACATTTGCTGCCAATCAAGATATTTTAAAAGGATTTACCATTTGTGGTTTGCTCACTTATTTTAATGAATCCTTTCCCCACCTCTGAAAAAAAAATCTTGTATAGTTATTAATATCAATTTATGTAACTCATTTTTTCTTTAAAAAATGTATTGAATGTGCTTTAAAACCTACTTATTTGGTAAGAAAAATCTATCAGCTATAAGGTACAAACGTGCTTTATAGGTCCCAATAATCATGCGTGGCAACAAAACTGATGTACATATATTAATACTACAAACTGATGGTTACATTAAATGGGGGAGTTACAATTCAGGGTAAAATAACTGTATTATCCTAAAATCTTGCCCCTTTAATAGATTTGTTGGACATTTTAATAGCTTTTTAAGTTGAGGGATTTATGAAGTGCTTAAATTTTTAACTACCGATATCTCCCACTTTTCAAAAGTTCCAGTTGGGGCACTGGGCTTTTATGAAAGACCTACTGTAGTCCCTGTTTCCACTAATCAAAAGAAATCCGATGAGGATTTTGGCTTTTAACTTAATGGTAATTGCTTCTTCACTTTGAATCATTTCAGCCAACAAAAGATTTCATTGGAACATTCTACTTTCAGATGGTGGAAGAAACCTGTATTTTTCTAACTTTCTTCAAATGAAACTTGTAAACGATAAATGGTGTTTTTTTCTGAAAACTTTGTTGAGTAAAAAAGTGTATTACCAACCAAAACAAATGTTTAAAAATGGATTACTTGTAAGCTTCTAGGATTAATAATGCATAATGGTACTAAAAAAAAACAGTGTTTAAAACAAGTATATTTAAAATGATACTTTTAATTTCATTTTTCTTATATACCCTCATACTTACTGGATTTATATAGCACCTATCTCCCAAGAAACTCAGAATGCCTTATAAGCTTGTAGACTTATAGTATTATGACTGCACAATAGCAATTGTTTTCAAACAGTAATGTATTTTACCGTAAGCATGTTCTATTGCCACGCACTGGAGAATAGCAAGGAGTGATGTAATAAGAGAGCAGTGGAAAATTGGAACGTTCACACAAACAAAGAAGCAAGGGAATGAAAAAGAAACAAGAAATAATTTCAAAAAAGCCATCCACCTCACAGGTGAATACTCAGCTTCACTTTATCACAGATACTGTTTCAATGAGTTGATGATGAGAAAAACTAGACTAATAATCTACTACTCTCCTGGATCTAAGACAAAGCTCAGTTTTTAACTGTTAGATTATCACATGATGGAGAAGAGATAATTCTTCTGAATACTCTATAAATATTATCATTTGTTGTTTTCTACAATATCAGAAGATTTACCAATGAAAGTCCATCAGCAGTTTATTCCTAAAATATGCATGCTCTTATTACATGTTTTCACTATTTTTGGCAGGCTAATATCTTCATCATTCTTTGGAAATAATGGCAGGCAGCCAGTTTAAGAATTCCTCATGAACACTTAAAATATCTAATGGAATAGTAAATACCATATATTTAACCTTTTCATAGTTAATTATAGGATTTGAAGTATAACCGTAAATAATGAATACTATAATAGTTCATAAAATGAGCCTCATGAAAGTTAATATGGTTAAAACTTCACATTCTGACTATATATAATCTAATATATATATAATATATATGTAACATATATATATATATAAAATCTAATCTACGCAAGGAACAGATTCACATATTTTAGCCATACTTTGAAAACTTCTGAATTTAACTCAAAGAATAGGAAACATTCTTAGAAACTAAAGTACACTCTAATCCTATTTCATTTTTAAAAATATGGAAACGTAAATTTTATTTCAAATATAAAACAATGCAGAACATAATTTGAAAAGAGAAGGCCCTAAGACTTACTAATGCAAGTTTATCTATACTTTAAATTAAGCAATAATGGCTAAAGTAATGTCACCGTATAGAATAGCTTGGAGATTATGGAATTTACTTTTAAGCTTAGTTGTCAAAGAAACTCTGAAAAAAGAAAATCTTGCCTATTATTGAGAATATCAACTGATTAATCAATTGCTTTTATTTAAATCTCAATGTGATTTATTCTTCAAAGGTGTATATACCAACATAGAACTTAGCTAAAATCAAAATATCCCAAACTTTTAAAATACTGAACTAAACTATGATTAGTTAAGACATTTCTTTGTGGACAAAACATTTCTCTGGTTATTTCCTCAATTTCATATCTATCATAACAATTTTTTAAACGTATTAGCAGATTATCTAATAAACTATCTACCATGTATGTTTTTTTTATTCTCAAGAAAATCTAAGTTTCAATTTACATTATGATCTTAGGAAAACTTTTTTAACTTACATTTTAAAATCCTTTATTTTAGTATATTCTGTCTTTAAGACACTTCATTTTCATACACTTATTTGCATTCTATTTGTTTTATACTCTAAACACCCATAGAAAAATTTCATATAGTTTTATTAAGTAATTTTGTTCTATCCTAAAACCTGAATTAGTCTAGAAAAAGCCCCAAACTGGGAACTGTTTATCACAAAGAACTCTTCCTTCTAACTTTATAACTCTCTAACAAATTGTATCTTGAATAGCATTAACTTTGGGACCATAAGAAGTCTATTCACATGAATATCCAAATTCTGTATGTAAATCCTGAAAGGACCACTATCTCAAAATGATCTCTAAAGTCTATTTATATAAGATATTGCTCTAGTTTCATTCTCAGCTATGATAACTAATACCTTGAATAGCATTGGAATCAAGACCATTCATTATCATTGTCCTTCATCCTTTTTTCAAATAGCAAACTTGAACACAACTGTAATTCTTTTAAGAATCTTTATTGAATTTTTTTTAACATTTTAGCCTGTTGGATCTCAATGCAGTTTATAAAAAAACTTCCGTATAGTTTCATATAAACTGCAATCAAAAACGTAATTTACTTTGTCAAAGAAGTTACCTGAAGTTGCAAGTTATTTTTTGTAATATGCAGAACAGTAAAATGTAAGCATGCTCTTGGATGCAGGTGCTCCTGGTACTATGGAGTTACTTTGAAGAGCTTGCTAAGGTCTGCAGACAGTTTATGGAATGCAATCATTTTCTCCACAATTTAGGTACATGAGAATAAAACCGATACTTATGAATGGAGTATTTTTTCTCAAAAAAGTTGAGGCAGCTTTTGTTGAATGCTGTCTGTGTGGGTACACTTGCTACACCTTGAACTGTACTAAGAGAAACAGACAGCCAGGAGTCCATGTTCATGCTGAAACTTGAAAAGTCCCTCCACATGTTGAGGAGTTCCAAGGAAGAGGGTAAAAGATTATGCAGTTGTTCATCATCTTACATTAACAGAACACACCAAGAAACTTTACAGGCAAGGGAGCAGATCCCTTCACTGCTTTTAGTCAAGGTCAGTGGTGTCTGTAGTGGAGAGTGGAGGTGGAGCAAGCCTAGGATGGGCTAAAGCTTAAGTCTACATCTCATGCATAGCTATCCTTGTTCTGTCCTCGAATGTTTCTCAGACATCCGAGTTAGAACTGAGGTTTGTTAACCTGGGGTCTGCATTGATTTCATATCTGTAATGATACCCTTCCATGTGATCCCTGCAGGCATCTCTGATGTTATGCATCCACTTTTTTATCCCCTTGCGGTTCAAATACAACACCAGTAGGAAAATGGCGCCTATCAGAGCTAAAACAATACCTAGGAAGACATAAGAAGTCTGCAGGGATGGAGGGAGGATAGGATCACAGTCCAGGTCAGAGTTGTTGAGTTCCAAGAGGACCCGATTCCTCATTTTTTCCGGGAATGCACAGGTGAGCCTGGCTTTGCCCTGCACTACCTCTGTCTCCTTGAGCCAGGCCACCATGTCCACCATGTGGCAGTCACACACCCAGGGATTGTTGTCCAGGAAGACCCTGACTTGGGGCAGGCCTTGCAACTCTGCCAGGGTGCCATTGTGAAGGACCTTGAGGGCGTTGTCTTCCAGGTGGAGGCTTTCTAGGTGTGTCAGGTTTCGGAAGGACACATAAGTCAGGCTCACCAGCGAGTTGTTGCGGAGGTCCAGGTGCCTGAGGCTGGGCAGTTGGGCTAGTACGTCGCGGGGCAGATAGAGGAAGTGGTTGCTGGCCAGCTCCAGGCGGTGGAGGCCACGCAGCGCCTGGCCAGCTCGTAGGGCCGCAGCCACAATGCTCTCGAAGCTCCTGTTCTGCAGGCTCCTGTTCTGCGATTCGTCCGTAAGGGGCACGATGTGGTTCATGAGCAGTTCCACCAGGGGGCTAGGGGTCGAGACGCTGGCGTTGCTGCCGCAGAAAGCGAAGGGGCTGAGGTCCCACAGCGGGTTGTGGCTGAGGTCGAGCTGGCGCAGGCTGGGCAGATGTTCGAAGGCGCCGGCGTGCACCTCCTTCAGGTGGCTGCCACTGAGGTTGAGCGCGGCCAACTCGGCAAGCGGAGGTCTGCGGGCGAAGGCGCCCGCAGGGAGCACGGAAAGCTGATTGCCGGTGAGAAAGAGGTTGCGCACATAAGGGGGCAGGTCCGCGGGCACCTCGGCCAGGTTGCGATTAACGCACTTGACCGTGCGTGCTGCCTCTGAACACTCGCACGGCGGGGGGCATTGGCCCGACAGCGGGGGCTGGGCGGACACCAAGGAGGCCAGGAACGACGCTGAGGAGGTGGAGGAGGTCGCCGATGAGGTCAGTGAGGACGACGAGATCCAGCCCAGGAGGACCAGCGCCAACCGCGCCAGCCGCAGCCGCGCGTCCCCGGCGGCGGGGCCCCGGGAGCACCCTCCAGGCATCACGCACGGCACGGGTCTCCCCGGAGCTGGGCTGGGACGGCGCCCGCTCCGAAGGCTCGGGAGCTAGGCCCGGAGGACGCAGGTCGGCCGAAAGGGTCTGGAGAAAACTTTCCTCTCGTGGGAGCCGAGGAAGGGCGCCACAGCTAGAAGTTGGCTAACCCCTCACCGCCGGACGTCCCTCTCCGGGGGCCGTTTCCCTCGCCCCTTCCCTCCAGAAAGTACGCACAGCGCTTCTGGACGCTCAGCTCCTCTTCCAACTGCTGCACCAGCGGTGGCACCTCCTCGCCTCTCGTGTCGGCGCCTGACACTGGATCCGCGGCAGGACCTGGGACAAGCGGGAAAGAAGCAGTGAGGAGCCGCGGCGGCAGCATCTCCGCGAGGGCAGGAATCAGCCTATCCAAGCCAACTTGTCCGCACTCCGTCCCCAAGAACCTCTCTCCGAAAGCCGGTCCAGGTTTCGCCTTCCCCAGTCCCACGCACATGCTTACTTACCCAGAAAAGGGGCGCGCGTCCCGAGACAGGAGCGCAAAGTCTTCCGTGTGCCCCGGCCCACACTACAAGTACCCATTCAGCCTCCCGCCCTCCTCCTTTCGCGGTCAGACTCATCCCCGGCTTCTAACTTCTCGTTAATCCCCAGCGCCTTCCCGACCTAACTTCTCACTCTCCCAATTCCTTCCCCCACCGACTCGGCGGACAACCTGCCTTCCGGGTCTCTTCCCCCGCCCGGACCACCCCTTCAGCTCCAGGTTACCAGGAGAGGGAAGTTTCAGGTTCCAAGAGTCTTTTGATCTCTTTTAGTACCTTTTCGGATTAGCAGGAAGTGGAGGCCTGTACAGCTGTTGACCCCCAGCCGCGCCCTCGCCAGCCCCTCGGATCCCAGAGGGGTTTCAAGTCATCTCCAAAGGGGAGGGGAGAGGCCGCGAACAAAGCGATGGTGAAACCCGGGACCAACACTCCTCTCCCGCCCGAGGATGGGAGGGCCCCCGCCCCCCCGCGCAGCTTCCGGGTTCTCGCCTGCGCTACTGGCTCCCACCGCTCACCTCTGTGTGCCCACCGCCTCCGGAGACAACTCCGAGTCCCACCAGAGTCGCCGCGACTTTCCGGCTTCGCGATGCGGGTGTCTACCGTCCGCGCACCCCAGCCCCAGGCCCAACCTCCGAAGCTGGGAAAAACCAATCCGGGGGGCAGGGGAGGGCCAGGCTGGCCAGAGGGACTTCTCCGGTCGCGCGGCCAACCTCGGCAGCCCTCGACTGGGAGATTTGAGATACTAGACTGGAGGGGATCTGGGCTGCGCGCCTCCTCCTGGTAGAAATTAAGGAGGAATGTGCCGGAAAAGGTGAGGGAATCCCTCTCTTCCCCCCTCCCCGGCTTCCTTTGGTGGTTCCTCATTTTGCATACTGTATTTACCTTGGTCAGGAACAAAACCGCCAGTGAATCTCGTGGAATTCACCCTGACTGGGACACCTGGAAGAGTAACAAAATAGATTTGAGCGTGACAGCAGCGCCAAACAGCAGCACAAGGAAATGAGTTGAAAATGTACAGGCAGCAACAAAACGCCCAACAAACTGCGAAGGAGCTTCACAAAATCTTCCCATCAAAGTGATCTTAGATGCTAACTTAGATTTAGGTATAATGGATGTGTCCCCGCCCCCGCATGTCTTGAACAGTCACAGAACTTGTGAAGAAAAAGAACCAACTTTAAGAAAGAAAAAGAAAAGGTTAGTGGAGAGGAGATTCATTGTGGATTCATTAGCTTTTTCTCCTCCCCAAATTAAAAGCAGAGGGAAGAAAACGGCAGCCAAAGCATCCTAGAAACAAAAGACAAATAGCAACGACGTGAGTCACCCGGAAAGCGGACCCGCCCCCCTCACCAGATGTGGCTGCGGTGTGTCTGTGCAAGTCACTTAAACTGGGAGAGTTCACGGGGGTGGGGGAAGGGAGGCCGCCCAAGGAGATCAGAAGCTTGGCTCAAAAGTCTATCGCCCTAGGGGTTGCTGAGCAGGCGGGAGAGGTGGACAGGATGAAGTTGGGGAAAGCCATCGTTTGAATGACTGTTTTCGGGAATGATCTCTTACATTGGAGAGGTTTGTGTTCCTGAAAACTCTAACCTTGCTCTCTCAATAACCCTGTATCTCCTTTGTCCCAATCAAATAATTTCCCTGAAAGGGTGAGAAGATGCTAGTTATTCCAGGCTTCTTCGCTTTGGAGAAAAATGGCAATTAGAGAAAACAGTTGGGGGAAATTAAGATCTGGTAATAAAAGGATCAAATTAGGAATGCTGAAGTTTGTGCCTGTGACGCTTGGGTTTAATGTGAAGAAAGGCCCGACTCTCAAGTTCGTTTCTGATTACTTTTGTGGCAGGAGCCCGTCTGCAGAGCCAACAGCAAAAATGGCTCAGAGGAGACCTGGAGGGGTTGGAAACTGCAGAGCTTTGACCAAACAGCCAGTTTTGTTAGATTGCATCTTCAGCACATTTATCTAAATCCCTTTTTCTTATGTTTAAAAGTGTTTTGCAACATGAATGTGAAACGTTTTGGAAAAAGAATCTCAAAAGCTGTAGTCATGTTCTGACTGTAGTGATGGTTATGTAAATCTATACTCATACATGGGTTAAAATTTGTAGATCTGTGTACACCAAAAGAGTCAGTTTTACTCTATGATAATTTTTATATCAAAATTAATTACTCGTGGGAAAAACACTACTGATGCTCTAACATGATATTAATTTTGATTGTGATGCAAAGAAGAACTGCTCTGTTAAGAATAAAAAGCACTTTAGAATTTAGAAAGATTATATGTATTCTCATCTGATCCTCAAATCAACTCTGCAATATAGATACCATTAGTAGTGTATTATTGTCGTGTTGTTAATCTATTTTAAAAATGAAGGAACTGGGGCTCTGAGCTGATAATAACTAGGATTAACTGAATATCTTTTATTTGCCAAGCCCTGTGCTGATCACTTTGCAGAAATTATTTCATTTATTCTGTGTATCAACATTCAGGTAGGGCCTCTCACTCCAATTTTATGGATGAGAAAATTGAGGCAAAAATCAATTATATACTGTAGTCCCCCCTTATCTGTGGGGGATACATTCCAAGACCCCAGTTAATGCCTGAAACTGTGGATGGAGCTGAACCCTATATATACTGTTTTTTCCTATACGTGCATACCTATGATAAATTTTAATTTATTATGATAAAGTTCAACTTATAAATTAGGCACAGTAAGAGATTGACAGTAATAAAATAGAACAGTTATAATGATATACTATAATAAAAGTTACATGAATGTGATGTCTCTCCCTCCCCTCAAAATATCTTGCTGTACTGTACTCACCTCTTCACTTAAAGGAAGCATTTTATGGCTTCTTTTTGGCATATCCTTACTCTAGTGCTTTGGGACCATTATTAAGTAAAATAAGGATTACTTGAACACAAGCTCTCTGATACCATGACAGTCAATCTGATAACCAAGATGGTTACTAAGTGACTAATGGGTGGATAGAGTATACAGCATGGACAAAGAGATGGTTCTCATCCCACGCAGGATGGCATGCGACAATTTAAGATTTTATCACGCAGAATAGATGTGCAATTTACAACCTACGAATTGTTTCTGGAATTTTATGTTTAGTATTTTCCAAATGGTGTTGACTGCAAATAACTGAAACCATGGAAAGTGAAACTGCAGATAAGGGGGGAAGACTGTAACTTTTTAGAATGAATGGTGGAGATGAGGACCAGACCCAGATTTCTCTTGCTTTTCATACATGTCTCACATTCCGCCTTTAGGCAAGACTAAGGAATTTGTGCAAAATCCTACTCTGCTACACCTAAGCTTCACCCCTGGTTCTCTTTCCCCCTTCTTTTCTTACTCTACCTCTCTGCAGCTGGCAGTTGGTATGGCTGCTGAATCAGGACCCAGTAATTTGGGTCATTTCTAGCTACACCACTTACTGTGTGACTTCTGTATGCCTCTGTTTCGTAATTTGTAAAATAGGACTAATACAACTTTAGGGCGTTTCCATGAGAATTAAGATAATGCATGTAACACACTTAGCAAAATTGCCTGTTACTATTGTGCTCTCTTTAATTACTCTCCCTCTTACCATTTTTGTGCACCCTCTATATCTCTATAACTATGTTAGTGGTAGGAGTGCAAGGATGAATAATTTATGGTCTCCTAAAGTAATATTGCCAGGTTTAGCAAATAAAAATTCAGGATATCCAGTAAAATTTTAATTTCAGATGAACAATAAATAATTTTTTAGTATAAACGTGTCCCGTGCCATATTTGGGAGGTACATATACTAAAGTAATTCATTGATTACTTGAAATTCTCATTTACTGGGCATCCTTTATTTGATCTGGCAACAAAGGGGCTCATCATCTGGTAGAAGAAACAGACACATAAACAAAAACTTTCAATGTAGAATACTGAGTGCAGTCTGATGTGTATGTATCTTTTCAATCTCCTCTCTCTTTGTATGTATTTTACTTCTGTTTCTGCTCTTTTCGATATGAATGGGATCATAGGAGATGTATTATCCATAAGTTTTCTTATTTTAAAATAACCCTGTATTGTTAGATGTCCATACAAATAGGAATGCTTTCTTCTTTTTTAAAGACTGCAAAATATTCCATAGGTGGATTGTTATATCATTTTTCTTTAACTGCCTACTGGAAGACATTTAGATCAGCAACTACTTTTGAAAGAAGTTTTCTTCAAGTGAGAAAAGCTTACTAGGATTAGTTCTATTTTGATTGTTATAAGCATTTAATTATCCTAAATTATCATACTTGCCTTACTCTTGAGAGGTTGAAATTTTTTTGTGCATGATGCTATTTACATGCTCTAAAGCAGGACAGAGGATTTCAGAGCACATTTTTCCTCACTTATTCTTCCATTCCAAAATGAAATGATAAGTACCTGGATGTCCTGATGGAAAAGAACCAATTTAGTGAATTTCAGTAGATCTCTTTGTAGCCTCCAGGAAAATGTCTCTACACTATCATTTATTTAGCAGATTTTCTCTACTGGAGCCCTTTTTCTCCTACTGACCCAAAGGAAAGTCATTAGTAAATTATTGAAATATCACTGCTAAATCCTGGGAAGGCACAGAATAATGTAGCATATTAAAAAAAAAAGATGAGCAATTATGGCCACGCTCATGGTAACTAGCAGAGAGACCTATGTGGTCCATCATGGACACACATCAACATTATTTAAGACTCGTTAATTTTGGTCTCTGCCTTAAATTAGCAGGGAATTGATGAAGGTGAACACTCTGAAATCTGAAAAATATCTAAGACAAAATCAAGTATTGATAAACATCAAACATGTGTCATAAAATCATAAACCAACATTTAAAACCAGAACAATCAACTTGAGAGTCGATTCAGGGGCAATATATATATATATATATTATATTTATATATATACACATATTTATAAAAAAATAATTTAAAAAAATTGTTAATGATTAAAAAGAAAACTCATGAATTACTTTAGAAAGAAATGGGCCTCTTGTCTGAGACATAAATTAAGTAAAATATAAATTAGGGAATGGGTCAAAAAGACATTTTGTTTCATGAGTAAGCACAATAGGGGTTGGAGCTGATAAAAGAAAAATATAACAAAGGTGTTTCAAAATTCATTGGAGATTAAATAAGTACTAAAGGAAGAACAAAGCAAAAAGGTTGTAATAGGCTGGAGAGATTAAACTGGATAGAAATATGTGACTCTTCGAGGATGAGAAAATATGAAAAGGTAAATAAAAACAATTATATAGTAATCCGCAGAACTTTCCAAATAACTAATATTACAGAGTCATTCAACTCTAAGCATTTAACTTTTTAAGACTTTACCATTTGCCCTTTACCTATTTGATGTTCTTGAGATACAAAAGTACATAGAATAAAAATTCCTGCCTTCAGAGAATTCACAGTCTAGTGACAGAGGCAAACTAAGTTACAAACCATATGGTAAGTGCAAGGGTCAGGGAAGGAGTGGGGAAATTGTCAGGAGAAGGCTTCATTGGGGAAGTAATGATTGATTGCATTTTGAATATTAATAAGAACTTGCCAAACAAAAGATTGGCAAATTAGTGAAGACTCAGAGAACTTGTTCCCTTCTAGAGACTATGTCCTTTTGTCCTATGGAGAAAAGGACAGCACACATTGGCGGGAGTGGTACAAGGTCAGATTTGAAATATGGTGGGATCAGATTACTGCCCTCCATTTTAAAAAGTTTGACTTCATCCTACAGTGCCTGGGAGCTTCTGAAGATGTTCAGCAGGGGAATGACGTGATCAGATGAGCATATCAGAAAGATCCCCTTTGCTGTCTGTTTTAAGGGTGAATTATAGGCAGAGACAACTGAGAAGTAGGGAGGGCCAAGTGATAGATGTTGAAGAACCAAACTAAAACAGCTGCAAAAGATTGACGAGGGAATGAATTATATAGAGCCTTGGTTCTCAACGGGGTGTCGCTGCCCCTAGTGGGCACTTTGGATATTTGTGGAGCCATATTTTGGTTGTCACAATGAGTGGGGAGAGCTACAGGCATTTAGTGTGTAGAGGCCAGAGATATTAGACGTGCTGTAATTAGAGGGACAGTACAATGAAAAATTATCCTGCTTCCCACATAACTTTCAAATATTCATCTAGACATTCTTGTAGATGAAAAACCTGATTATAATCATCTCAGCCTAGACACAACTTCAGTTTACATTTAAGCTGCAATACTTACAGTATGGTTTTAAGGTATACTGAATTTTCCAGAAATAGAGCTACCATGTTCATTGAAGGAAGAATATATGTTGTTCTGTTTGGAACTTTACCAAAATTTTATCTCTGACAGATATGCCACTCGTGCTGCTTGAATCACCAACCCAACCCAACTGTATCAATGTTATTGCATTTACAGTGATTCTTATTTTAAAATATCTAATATAAAGAAAAATTGTGTTCAATATTCACTTGAATATTGGTCTAATTTTTCTTAAATCCTAGCCTGTTTATAAGTGGGTGGAAGAATATTACCACTTCATTACTTCTTCTAGTATAGTTATGCCCAAATATTTATATGTTATAGTGCATATTATTTAATATTTAATTATTCTCATTTTATTTCTCCTTTATATTATAGTTAATATAGTATATATTTTTAAATTTATGTATAAAGATACTTTTTATATAAAGAGGGTCTTTATAAAGCATTTGTTTTAAAAAGGAAACTGGCTTTTAAAAGGTTGGAGAAAAAAACCTATACATATATTTATGAGTTAGAATCTATAAATTTTAGTAATTTATTCAGTATGGAGGTGAGAGTACAGACATTTGTAATTTTACATATTGTAACATTATAAATAACTTTTATATTTCAAATGATGCCCAAGAAAAATTCTAATGATTCTAGATTGACGGGTCAAATTTGACTGTAAGGAAACTGAAAAATACCTAGAGTAAAGGGTAAAACAGTGAACTTATTTGTTTAAAGAAGAATCTGGCTTATTTGGTTGAAATACTATTTTTTCAAAGGAAATTATGTTAAATATTTAAATCAGCAATGTTACCTAATATTCTTTTTCTAATATAAATTAATTCAACTTTGAAGGTAACATTGGAGATTTTCCAATCTCTAGTTCTTACCCAAGCTCGGTTCTAAACCAAAACTGGAATTCAGCCAAAAATGGGAACAGTTACAATTGTAGCCACATCCAAATTCAGTTAATTTCAATTAAATTTAATACAGTTCACTAAATGTTTATTAATGTTCCTTTTTTGTAGTATTCACTTTGTCTTCCAAACAGAGCCGCCTTATAAGCCAGAAATTTTTCTTAAAAAAATTTGTAATTCTGGCACAATGACAAGCAATCTAGTGAATATCCATGGCAGAGGTTCAGCAGATAGACTTGGGCCAAAGCTTGGATGCATGACCCAGGCTTCTCTAATCTATTTTATGTCTTATCCAGTGAGCTAAAGCACACAGGCCACTAAGTTGCTTGCTAGCACTGTTTGAAATATTCAAAGCCAATAAGTGAATATTTTATCAGATTTAGTTCAAATCCCCATATAAAAGCCCAGGAAAGGGGGAATAAAAATATTGTGTATTTTGGAATAGAAATTTATCACATTACCTTGGTTATGAAAGGAAATTAAAGAGTTTAGGGAGACAAAATCAAGCCATATAACCTGAATAATCTGAATGATGGTAGAATGAAAGAGTTGGGTGCAGAGTGCATGCCAAAGGTTGCTTATACTGAACATAAACAAAAGCCTGCTGAAGGAATGTGTGCCATCAGCAGGTACTTGAACCCAAGAAATATTGAGGAGTTGACATTTGCAAAGGAGTGATATTCAAAATAGTTTACAACTAGTGTGGCGCAGATACAGACCCATAAGTGTTCCATAATCAGATAGGATACCATTATAAACAACCAACAGGTCTTTATTGGTCCAAGTTGCCTGAAATCAAATACATATAGAGTAATCCCCCTTATCAGTGGTTTCACTTTCCATAGTTTGTTACCTGTGGTCAGCCATGGTCCAAACATATTAAGTGGGAAATTCCACAAACCAATAATTCATACGTTTTAAACTTCATGCTGTTCTAAGTAGTATGGTACTATTCTGTGAAACATGTCATGGGAATTTTTTAATTTAAAATAAAAACACCATTGGACACCTAAATTTTAAACATAATAATGACCATATTTAAGAGTCTTGGGAGAGCTGTTAAAGGAAGTGATAAACTTTGAATTTCACAGATTAAAGAACTTGATATGAAAATGGGCTGATATACGAGGTCTGACAATTAAGTTCACAAACTTGTCCTAGAAAAAGTGCAACATGTCTCATTGATGAATATCACTATGGTCACCTTGGAAGTACTCCCCTTGGGAAGTTATGCACTGATGCCAGTGCCTACTCCATGCTTCAAAGCACTTTTGGAACTCTTTCCGGAATCGCTCTCAGAGCTGTCGTTGTACAACTCTTGTTGTCCTGAATGTCATCAAAATGTCTTCCTTTAAATATTTCTTTTATCTTCAGGTAAAGAAAGAAGTCATTGTGGGCCAAATCCGGTGAGTGGGGAGGGTGATCCAATACAGTTATTTGTCTACTGGCTGAAAACTCCCTCACAGACAGTGACGTGTGAGCTGGTGCATTGTTGTGATGCAAGAGCCATGAATTGTTGGGGGAAAGTTCAGGTCGTCTAACTTTTTCACACAACCTTTTCAGCCCTTCCAAAGAGCAAACAAACTTGGTTAACTATTTGTCCGGTTGGTACAAATTCATAAAGAATAATCCCTCTGATATCAAAAAAGGTGAGCAACATCATTTTGATTCTTGACTTGGACTGACGGAATTTTTTGGTCATGGAGAACTGGCTGACGTCCATTGTGCACTTTGATGTTTTGTTTCGGGGTCATATTGGTACACCCATGTTTCATCACCAGTGATAATATGGCCCAAAACATCATCTTGCCTCTCCAAAGGGTCTTGACAAACTTCAACTCTCCTTTACGTTTGTTCATCGGTGAGCTCCTTTGGGACCATTTTGCACACACCTTTCTCGTGCCAAGATTTGCAGTTAACATTTTCCTGTTTCTCTATTGATGCTTATTTGGTCTGTTATGCTTTTCACAGTCAGCTGATGATTTTGATGCACAATTTAACAAATTTTTGCAATATTTTTTATCAGTTCTACTCATTACTGGCCGCCCTGACCTCTCTTCATCAGTGATGTGTTCTCTCCCCTCAGAAAAACATTTAATCCATTTTTACACTGCCATTTTCTTCATGGCATTATCCCCATAGACTGGGACTAACATGTCCCTGACTTCACTTCCACTCTTGCCAAGTTTAAGAAGAAATTTGTTGTTTGTTTGTTGCTCTAATTCAAGCTCGTCCTCGCGACAGCACTCAAAAACATGCAACAATAATGAACGCCACTCAGCAAGACACCGCCACATGTCAACATGAACACTGCTGTGAGACACTGATAGACCAAGGTTATGAAACCTTACTGAGCTGTTTGTACAGTGTTGCCAATGTAAGTGCACAGTGGCAAATTTGCGAACTTAATTGTCAGATCGCGTATGGTTCTCTACTTTTTCTGTGTGACTTATTTAGCTTAATATGATAATCTCAAGATCCATCCATTTTGTCACAAGTGGCACTATTTCATCTTTTTTATGGCAGAGTAGTATTCCATTGTGTATATATACCATATCTTTTTTATCCAATCATCTATCAAAGGACACTGGTTATTTCTGTATCTTGGCCACCATAAGGAAAGCTGCAATGAACATCAGAGCACGTATATCTTTACGGATAAATGTTTTCAGATTTTGGGGGTATATATCCAGGAGAGGGATTGCTGGGTCATATGGTAATTCTATTCTTAGTTTTTTGAGGAACCTCCACACTGCCTTCCATAACAGTTGCACCAACTGCGTATCAATGTTCCTTTTTCTCCATAGCCTCTCCAACCCTTGTTATTACTTGTCTTGTTGATGATAGTCATTCTAACTGGTGTAAGGTGATATCTCATTGTGGTTTTTATTTGCATTTCTCTGATAATTAGTGATGTTGAGCACCTTTTCATATCATGTTTCCCTGAAAATAAGACCTAGCTGGACCATTAGCTCTAATGCATCTTTTGGAGCAAAAATTAATACGATTTGGTCTTATTTTAATATAATATAAGACCGGGTCTAATATAATATAATATAATATAATATAATACCCAATCTTATATAATATAATATAGTATAATATGATATATGATATGATATAATATAATATAATGTAATATAATATAATATAATATAATACCATGTCCTATACTAATTTTTGCTCCAAAAGATGCATTAGAGCTGATGGTCTGGCTAGGTCTTATTTGCGGGGAAACACAGTATGTCTATTGGACATTTGTATGTCCTCTTTGGAGAAATGTCTGTTCAGGTCGTCTGCCCATTTTTTAATTGAATTGTTTGTTTTTTTGTTGTTGAGTTGTATGAGTTCCTTACATATTTTGGATATTAGCTCCTTATCAGAGGCATTGTTTGCAAAAATCTTCTCCCATTCGGTTGGTTGTCTCTTTATTTTGTCGATGGTTTCTTTTGCTGTGCAGAAGTATTTTAGTTTGATATAGTCCCACTCATTTATTTTACTTTTATTTCCCTTGCCTTTGAGGTCAAATTCATAAAATCCTCTTTGAACCCAAGGTCCATAAGTTTAGTATCTATGTTTTCCTCTATGCAGTTTATTGTTTCAGGTCTTATGTTTAGGTCTTTGATCCATTTTGAGTTAATTTTGGTACACAGTGACAGATAGCAGTCTAGTTTTGTTCTTTTGCATGTGGCTTTCCAATTCTGCCAGCACCATTTATTGAGGAGGCTTTCTTTTCTCCATTGTATGTTTTTGGCTGCTTTGTCGAAAATTACCTGTCCATATTTATGTAGGTTTATTTCTGGGTTTTCAGTTCTATTCCATTGGTCTGTGTGTCTGTTTAGCTGCCAGTGCCATGCTATTTTGATTATTGTCGCTCTGTAGTACAGCTGAAGTCAGGAAGTGGGTTATCTTCTCCATCAAAACTGTAGTCCCTTTTTCTTTGTATCCTCAGTACCAAGGAAGGCACCTATTGAAGGACTACTCGTACATGGATGGATGGGTGGATGAATTACAAACTAATTACAAAGTCTCAATCATCTATCTTAATCTTAGTGCATTTTGAAAAACCTAAATAATCAATCTGATGCCTTCCTAGCTAATCGAATTTTTGAATAATTTTTAACCTTTCCGAGAAAACGTCCAGAAATCATACGATGGCACTTTTAATGGAAACTGACCTATCCCTTATTCTCTTTCCTAAAGAAAAAATAATGAATCACTCTGTGTGAAAACAAAGAGTTAAAAAAATAATAATATGTTTTTCATGATCTAGATTCAATATTGGGGTACCACTGCAACAAACAATGGAATTCAGCTTGGTACTTCAGCAGCTTGGTGTTATGAGGAGTTTTAAAATTGAAACAAAGCTTATCAGAGCCCACATAAAGAAATATATATATAAATACTTATTTGGAAGTTGTGACTGAATATGTTTTTAAAGAGTTGTCTTATATATGGTCTTTATGGGCAATGTGACAAATAAATTTTATCATAAGTGATTCATTATAACTTTTTGTAGTCTTGGAACTGAATGAAAAAATGTTCTAATAAGATCACAAGTTGTACCTAATATGAAAAGTACACAGTTCCTAGTTTATTTGAACATGAAATATTATTTGCTATAATTCTCAATAACTTTGCTGAACTTGATTTTCTTTTAAAATATATGTTATAAATTCTTTCAAGTGTATAATCTTATTCTAAATTGATTTTTGGTTAAGAAAAAAGAGACCTAATACATAAGATTTCATTTCATAATAAAATCTTTATTGAGAAAATGTTTTCTTGCTCAAGAAAACTGCAACAATTTATGGTCAATATAAATATGGGACTATTTTTGTTTCCAATGTTTGTTTTCGTATTCCTAAAAGTTTATGGCTTAGAAACAAACCACAAGACTTTGATTTTTTGTTTGTTTATAATTAAGAATGAAAGAAGTATTCTGCTTTGTCTTTTGAGGGTTTTTTAAGAGACCAGTGTAATTGTCACAGAGTAGTTGTCACTTAGGCCTCTCTGTCTTTTCTAAGCCCAAGTCTGATTATTAAACTCTAAATGGTGGACTTCTAAGTGTACAATGTTTAAAGAAATTTCCAGGGCATGGAATTTGGACTAGGTTTAGCTATTATCACAAGAAATAATAAACTGCTTAGTGCATAAGTAATTTTTTTATCTTAGAATTTTCACAGCCCTTGATATTATTCTTATAGATTTTATCTCTTTCCACCTTGCTTTATGGTTATTTATATTTGATGCTCCTTCTTCCTACTGTATTGTCAGTAAAAGATTGAGTTTTACTCATCATTTTATGGCCCATACCACTTTTTACAGGAATTTAACGTGTAAGAGTTACCTAATTAATGTCATTTGAATGTCGAATTGTTCCATTAATTTGTCTAACTTCAGGTATAGAATATTGATGACGCAAAAGATGTGTTTAGAGAAAATTCTGGCTTCACTGCAATTATAAACATGAATGGTACAATAATTACACTTGCTCAATAGATCAACTTATATGCGAATGGGCTAGTCTTCCTCCCTCTAGTGCATTTTCTTGAGTAGGGAGTAGCTCACTGAAGTGTTTCATGTTAAGGGTGCTCCTTGATGTTTTAGCGCCCTCCAGAGGCCTCCAGAGCATTCTGACACTTGTATTGGAGAATTTGCAGGTGCACTGCTGACAGAAACGCACAATTTTGCATTGGAGGCATAAAGGTTGCCAGAACCTGCAACACCTGGCATATCTTCCTGGGACCGAGCAGCCTCTCCCAGAACACACATCTCATCAGCTGAAGAACTTGGCGCTTGGGTTGCCCACTCAAGGCAGCTGATCATAAGTCATAGATGCAGGCTCCTAAGAGATATACAAGATGACTTTCAAATTTTGGAAAGAAAACGTGCTTTGCACTTAACATATTTTGTCTAAGAATATGAAAGAAATGATATTATTAATGTTTAATATACAGTTTGCAAAAATATGGTACTCAATATATCCTGATGAAAGGAGGAGAGAGCTAGAGGCTGGTACTCTGCTTTCTTTTTTATCAAAGTTTACGAATCCTGACCATAATCCTAATCCTAACCATCACCAGATGTAACAGACACTGTAGATACCACCCCCCGCCATACTTCCTGGGCCCATCTGAATTCATGTTAGTTTCAGTAAACAGTTTGCAGCATGCTGAAATCTTCCTACCTCTAGCACCAGCATCTCTTCTCTGCCTGATTCTCCAGCACCATGGGAGTTTGCTCCGTCAAAGACAAGTGTAACCCAGAAGTGCAGGGGAGTTAGAGCCATCAGGGACAACCATCCCTGATGGTTGGAATGGAAAGTTGGTAGATAAATGCCCCAGCCATCCATCATACCTACAGGAAAGGATGATTCTGAGGTCTGTCCTTCATGGCTTCTCAGAAGGTCACTATTGGGATTGAGCCCACAACAGCAGCAAGCCATGAACACATCCCATATCTCACTGGGCCTACTCTCTCCTCTGGGCTTTCCAGAATCACCTCCCAAGAAAACAACCTGCACTTAGTTCTTGCCTCAGGAGCTGCTATTGAGGGAACCCAAGAAGTCAGGTGAAGAGGATTTATTACTGTGTTATCTAGTTAATTAAACTAATGCTCACATAATGAATACATGTTTTAGAAAGACTTTTGCAAAGAAACTTCCTAATGAAGATAACAATGACATGTAAGAACAGTGAAAAAGAAACTGACATTGCTGATACTTCTCTGAATCCAAAAAAGAGTAATTTGATAGCCAAATTACAATACAAAAGTAATGAAAATCTCATCAGATCTAATAAGACGTAAACAAAATAACACTTGTCTAGGACTATTTTAAATAGGCATTTACTTCCATTACAATGGTAAACTTCACCCTACCTGTATATTGTGCCTTGAGGTACAAGTTAATGATAATATGACACATCACAATTCACAAGACATTTAACTCTATGGTTTGTTTAATCTTTATCTTATTATGTTTTTTATGTTTCATAACATACCTTATATATTAATATATTAGTAAAGTGATACATGTATAAATTTATACATTTGCAAATAGTTTATAAGGTTGTCCATGTAGCACTTTCCTAAATGGGGATATTTGCTCAGATTTTTTACTAACAAGAGTCCATAGTGAAAAAACATTAAGATGAGGCCAGCCCGGTGGCTCAGGCGGTTAGAGCTCCATGCTCCTAACTCCGAAGGCTGCCGGTTTGATTCCCACATGGGCCAGTGGGCTCTCAACCACAAGGTTGCCAGTTCAACAAATTGAGTCCCGCAAGGGATGGTAGACAGCGCCCCCTGAAACTAAGATTGAACATGGCACCTTGAGCTGAGCTGCCGCTGAGCTTGCAGATGGCTCAGTTGGTTGGAGCTTGGGCTCTCAACCACAAGGTGGCTGGTTTGACTCCCACAAGGGATGCTAGACAGCGCCCCCTGCAACTAGCTATGGCAACTGGACCTGGAGCTGAGCTGTGCCCTCCACAATTAAGACTGAAAGGACAACAACTTGAAGCTGAATGGCACCTTCCACAACTAAGATTGAAAGGACAACTTGACTTGGAAAAAAGTCCTGGAAATACACACTGTTCCCCAATAAAGTCCTGTTCCCCTTCCCCAGTAAAATCTTTAAAAAAAAAACACATTAAGACTATCGTGTAAAGGATAGTCTACCATCCAAGGGATGGTAGACAGCGCCCCCTGAAAGACTTTTCAGACTTTATAGACTTTGTAACTATATAACTATCAGAAATCACAATGCTGAAGTCTAGTTTTACAGATGAGAAAAGTAAACTTCAAATAGTCTAAGTAGCTTTTCCAGGATCACACTTCTAATTGATGGTAGAACCAAATTATAACGCAGGTGTGCTGATACTCAGTTCAAAAGTCTTTCCACTCTATCACAGAGTGTAAGACATCTAAAGTGACTTTATCTTGGTTTGGAAGGCACATTTGCCTGTGGCATACATCCTCTTCTGTCTGCTCTCCGCCCCTCACTCACCCATGATCCACCTTGCCTCTCAGTTTCTTTGTATTCTTGACCTCTTTGTGTTTATTGACATTAATTCATTTCTCCATGTGGACCTCTCTTTTACCTTCACCCACTGGGTCTAGACAATCTACTCACCTGTCCTAAATGGCAGCTAATACTATGTTTTGTCCTGCCTTATAGCCTTTTCTTTTCAACCCAGTACTATCCACGATCCAACATGATGGGGCTAATACTCACCAAGAGGCCCAGATCCTGCTCCCAAGTTCTAATTTCACTTTGAGTTATAGAAGCGATGCTGATTGTTTACATCTCACATGTTGTTGAGCCAGTGGACCCTACTTTAATCTCCAGTTTCCCTTTAAACTCTGAACTAATTTTGGTTGTGAATTGCTCTAGGATTAGATGAGAGGTTAAAGGAAACTGAGAATATGAATTTAGTTTCAGATCTATAAGATTGTGAATTTAGTAACCATTGTATTTTTATAGCTGTCATGGAAAATATTTAGGACTTCATTGTAATACACAGAAGCAGTGCAAAAGCAAACTTAAGGAAGTACAATGGTTAGGAGCAAGGATTTAAAACCAAACTATGATCTAATTCCAGCTCTGCCATTTATTAGCTGTATAAACTTGGGCAAGTCAGTTCACTTCTCTATTTCTGCCTCCCCATATATAAAATAGTAATAATAATTACATCAACTTCAAAAGAAATTTCTGAAGATTAAATAAGGCAATACAGCTAAAGTATTTAGAATAATGTCCGGTAAATAGCAAGTGCTATATAAGTATTACACTGATAGCATAATAGCTATCAGATATCATAATAGCATAATCTTCATGAAGTGCAAGTGTTGGGTAAGTATCTATTCACTTAACAAATGTCTGATTGTCTATTTCTGTATAGAAAATTGGGCTAGGTATTGTAGGGAATACAATAAAGTACAATATGCAATACTTGACCTTGACAGGGATGAGATAGGATGAGAATCTGAGTTAAAGCAGTAGAAATGGTAATGGAAATGAATGGACAGATTTTTAAATTTAAAAATTAGAATTTACCGTATATAGTGACTGATTAAACGTGGGAGTGAAAGAAAAAGAGATGTAAAAAAGGCTCCCCCCATCCTTCAGATTGTCTGTTTACATAAACTGTGTTTTAGAATGAGCGAAGAAATGCAGAGGGAAGAACAGGAGAAAGATATCTTTTGAATGAAAGATAATGATGTTGATTTGGATATTTCTAGTGTGTGTCACCTATAATAGAGATGAACCTGGAGCTAAAGGGACACTGGAATTTGAGTTGAGATGATTGTTGAGAACACAGGAATCATTGAGAGCACCCAAGGAAGACATTTAAAGGAAGAAAAAAAATCAGCATAAATCAGCAAAGTCAGAAATAACAATTAGAAATGTGGAAGAACCAACAATGTAACATCATGGAAATAAAGGATGGAGAAAGGTCCAAAGGTCCAACAGTGGCAACAGCTATAGGAAGATTGAGTAGGATAAAGATTGAAAATGAACGCTTAGATGTGATTAGGCAATAATTGGTTACAGTGAGTTGATAGAGACAGTACGCATTGTGGATAATAGCAATGATTTAGACAGCACATATCAGAGGGAAACTGGAGTTTCTATGTTACCACTTACTGTTTGATTTGCTAAGCCGCACACTAACAGTAACACTCTCTAGCCTCAGTCTTCTCATCTGCCTAAATAGGGCCGCTAATGGTACCTACCTCATTAGATTCTTGGAATTTAAATGAGATAATACGTATATGTTGCACAGGCTTACATTACACAGGCTTACACACATTCAATGAATATTAGCTATTATTAATAATAATATTATTAAAATTGGTTAAGGAGCAAATGTGAAGTTAGGCCATGGAGATTTTTCAAGAAGTCTACAGGAAAGAGGAGAGACATGAAGCATTCACTTGGGTAGGAAACAGTGTCCAAGAAAGGATGTTTAAAATCCTAGGATGGAGAGAGACTTCAGCATAGTATTAGGTAGAGGAGAAAGAGCCAGTAGTTGAATAAAAATACTGTTATAAGAAATGGAGGGTTCTTTATTTAGAGAAAATGTTCTCGTAACAGATAAATTGCACAAAAAGATATGACAAGTTCAATAAATCAGTAACAGAGCAGTATTTGAGTTGAAACATCTATGGGTGGATATAATTTATGAATTACCTACAATTTGTTGGCTGTTCTCAAATACAGTAATTGCTTCCTCCATGGAGCACTTTTAATTTACGATGCTTTACTGCTTCTGAAATGAATGTGAATTCTGGGAAGATAGGGGTAATAGTCTGGGCAGTTTTATTTAGGTGGGACATCACTTCTTTCCCCCTTGAGAAAGAGAGATGGAGTGCCTCAGCAAAGCAGACTGTCAATCCCCCAAGCAGTTCTCAGGCTGTAGGTATTAGCTTTGGTAGGTAGGATATGTTTTCAAACCATAAATATTCAGCAAAAAGCCCCGCACCAAAAAAAAAAAAAAGGATGGAGATCATCGCCCCTCGCCGCCAGCCCCCTGCCCCAATGCACACACACATACACACCATGGTCAGAGAAATGGGAAGAAGGAATAATGGCAGAGAGTACAGAACACTTTCATCTCAGTAAAGAAGCTTGGTTCAAAAAGCATGCACCTCCAACATTACATGTTAATGAAGTGTGTTGAAACATTTTGAGTACCAGATACCATTTTGAGTTTTGCCAGAATCATTCCTACACTTGTCATACTGAAAGTTTAGAAAAACTTAAAACTGCTACCTCTTCGTGACTTTGCCTAGGGTTGATCCTGCAGGCCACTGAAGATCCTTTCTGCTCAATTCTCTAAAGGGCTCAAATCCCAGTACTGGTTTCCTGGTCAGTGGAAGGAGCGCTGGTTTCCTGGTCAGTGGAAGGAAAATGATGGGGAAACTGTGCCCTGCCAGACGTGTCTGTCACAGTGCCAGCAACAGCACACAGCTCACTTCAGCGAAAGCTTCTTTGTTGAATTCTCACTTTCTTCTTGGTCATCTGAGAAAAGAATCTCACAGACCAATTCATGCTGAGTTGCTGATGACTGATAATCGTTTATTATGATATTCCTTCAGGCTATTTACATTTGAGCAAGGGAAAGCATTGACTCTGAAGGTAGGAATTTTAAAGACTTTGGAATGCTTTAGGGGAGATGTGTAAAGACTTAGGACTGTAACTAGCCCTTTACCAATTATATCACAGAAACAACAGCCTACTCTTAGCTCTGACAATTCTTGGCAGGTGACAAGGCTGAGGATACTAAGAATAATGAGGTGACTAGGGTTCCAATACCAAACCCAGCCTAGAAAGAAAAGTCTTCATGACCTAAGAAAACAAGGTGAAATGACCTCTCATCATGGATTAGCTATGACAATTAAGTGTATTAGGTACTGATTTTTTTCCCAATTCATTGCTTAAAATATATATATATTCCCAACAGTTATCCTAATCTGAGAAAAGGAGAAAGAGGAAGAACGTAGTTCATAGAAACTGTACTATATAAAAGTAAATCCTCAGGACATCTTCAGGGAATAAAGAATTTTCACTGAATAAAAATTTAGCACACGTAAGCACTGAGTATATATTTATTAGTCAGGCAGTAACATTTGTAGAAAAGACAGTATAATGACTGTTGTGGGCAAATAGAAAGGATACAATAAGAAACTAAATACACGAAAACAAACATGAGACACAGAAAAATAACCCAGTGCAACTGTGTGTGTGTGTGTGTGTGTGTGTGTGTGTTTATTAGTGAGGATAGAATATGGAGGAAGGGCAGAATAATGTTATCAAACATTACCTTAAGAGAAATACAATAGCAATCCCTATTATTAGGTAGGTCAACTGCTTTCACAATTATTTTTTCATTTGTGCCTTACAACCACCCTAAGAAATTAAGTATAACACTAAAAACTCAGGTGTAGCGGAGATCCAGGGAAAAGAAGGAGGTTTGTCTAAAAGGTTATGTAGCAGGTGAACAGTTAGGGGGAAGAATGGGAGAGGCAAAGTCCTCACACTTAGCATTATTATTGCCTTAAGCATAATATTATTATATCCTCTATTTGTGGAAACTTAATATTACCCAAATCACAATAATGTCTCACTTTTCATGTACAAAACATCTTATTTCTATTTAAGTATTTACCACTCCTATGTATGTAGCCCAGGATAATGTGACAAGAGTGAAATGATACACATATGAGGTTCTTCAATTTGCATTCTTTTTAATGGCAAATGTTTGAAAACAACTTAAATGTCCAGTAGAGGATTGAGTCCAGTAGAGGACTGAGTAAATAAATTCTGGTCCAGCCATATAAGGGAATACTATGCAGCTGTCAAATAGAATGAAGCAGCTTTCTACTGATACAGAAATATCTTTGAATTAGTTTTCTAGGACTGCCGGAAACAGTGCCACAAACTGTGTGAACAGAAAATTATTGTATCACAGTTCTGGAAACTAGAAGTCCCAAACTGAGATGTTGGCATGGTCATGTTCTCTCTGAGACTGATAGGGAGAATCCTTCCTTGCTTCTGCTTAGCTTCTGGTGATTCGCCAGCAAGCCTTGGCATTCCTTGGCTTGCAGATCACCCAGTATTTGCCTCTGTTGTCTGTCATCACATGGCATTCTCACTGTGTGTCTCTGTGTCCTCTTCTTATAAGGGCACCAGTCACATTGGATTAAGGGCCCAACTACTTCAATCTGGTGTCATCTTAAATAATTCCATCTATAATGACCTTATTTCAAAATAAGGTCATCTTCTGAGATACTGGGGATCAGGACTTCAACATCTTAGAGAGGGGGAACAATTCAATCTATAACAATCACCAAGATTAAGTAAGTGAAGAAAGCAAGGTACAAAGCAGATATCATGATATCTTCGTGTAAAAGAAATATGTCATATATATTACATAAATGTTTATAAATGCATTAGAGTATCTCTAGAAATATCCAAAAATACTAGAAACAGTATAGAGAAATCATACTTTTTGGTTACTGCTTTTTTGTATTTTTTGAATTCTGTGTTAACTAATTTTTTAAGTCCCCTATCACAACTATTCTTCAGTTACCTTGACTCTATTTAACATTTAATTCCCTCAAACATTAAGAGAAGGTATTCAGAGCTTTTCTTATGAGATGCTCTGGCAAGATTAATCCGAGAGAATTCACTCAGTTTAATGCCAGACCAAAATATTAAATAGAGAGAGAAAGCGATATATCAGAATCAGAATGAGAGTCTGGGTACAGAAATTATGCGATCAGAATCTGAAGCAAAACATACATAATGCAGAAAGTGAGTTCAGGTTCTCCAACAGGATTATTGTGGATATAAAAACAAAGCGGAGGTCATGGCCAGGAGTGACCAGGCAAGCCCCACAGTTGTGGCTCAAAATGCAGTATTTCCTAAACTGCCAGTCCTAAGAAAAATCTGTACTGCATACAGATTCCTAAGCCCCTCCCCTGGAGAGTTTGGGTCAGTCATTTTGAGGATCTTTGCCATAAAATGTGAATATTTAGTACATGCAGAAAGCTTGGAAAACACTAAAGAACAGAGACAGAGAAGAGAGCCCTTACTGACTGCCCTTGTTGTTATCTCTTTCTTCTCCTGACCTGCTTAAAATTGACCCTGATGCTCAGGAATATGCAAGATATTCAGTTCAGGACTACTTGGATGGACTAGATTGTACCACACCATCCAACTATTATCGTTTATTCATTTCTGTTTCTCCCCACTTAGTGTAATATTAAAAGCTTTCTGACACAGGTTTTTATTTCACTCTGCATCATTTAGATCCTGTGGGAAGACAGTTGGCCTGATATACCAGAATGTTTCAAGACAGAGAAATCCTGAGAGATCAGGATCTAGAATGGAATCGGTAATGGGAGAAATAAAACTACTCCACAGGATAAAAACCGGGTCTTTTACAGGTACAGAGTTAGGAAATATACTGTTGGTTAAAAAAAAAGTCTGTACTTTGATGCAATTTGCTCTGTAAGGAATGAATAGTATGCTGTCTAAATGGATTGGTAGTAAAATAAATTTGAGAAAGACAAGTAATTATTCCCTTCTTAGAGAGTCACAATGCATATTATAATAATTAAGTCTCTAAGAAGTCCTTGATATAAAGAAATTTATTTAACTTTATTGAATTCAGAGTTTATAAAATGTACTTGACTATAGATCATTTTATTAGATTTTTAGATTTATTAAAATCCTCTTGCAAGTCTGAGATTCCAAGGAGCACAGTTTGGGAAACATTACTGTAGATCATTTTATATATCATTTGCCAAGAGTTTGAAAGAAATGTTTTCATATAAATGGAGTCAGTTGAGTGATGAGGTAGGAGCATTTATTTATTTAACAAACATTGAATATCATCTTGAAGAATACACTAGACAAAGTATTTTTTTAAGCATACCAACATAAGGTTATTCTTTTTTTTTTTTACAAACTTCTTTATTAACAAGCATTATTTTGTTTTAAAAAATTGTAGACATTTTCTGATATGTTCTCCTTCACAAAATATTCACAGTTTGGCTAATATAAGAGCACACCAGCATTTTGGGCCAAAAAAATGTTGATTTATTGGCTCAAGAAAAAGACTATCAGAACATTGAGATATTTCTTTTTAAATATGTAGTACAACAAATATTTAGTTTTAAAATAAATTAAATGGCAATAAAATTTAGTAGAGTTACTAACAAACATGAAAATATCTAAGGGTAGAATGAGGCTTCCAATTAAACATGGCAAATTGAGCCTGGTTGTTTATTTCTATTATATCCTAAAACCCCACATGAATTGCAGTAAAGGAATAAACTCACTGTGACAATGAGAACAGAATGGGTAATAACAACAGTTAAGAGATATGCACACGATTTTAGAAGATGGAACTCAGATGAATGAATGGTAAAAACAGAGCTCAGCAGAGAAAGCTAAAGCCTAATTGCCTGCAGTGAGAGATGCCCCAACAAGATGTGCCCCAGTTGAACTGTAAATGCCATGAAGGTTCAGAATTTGAAAATACTGGTTCTCCCTGAACAACCAGGGTATGCAATGGGCCTAAAAAGAAGAGAATGAATTGAAAGACTATAAGAAGCAATTAGATCTCCCAGATGCCTTCTGCATCAAATAAAGCCAGTCACACCCTTCCAGCACCTGGTAGAAGGTAGGATGAAGAGCCAAGTTTACCATGAAGCTATTGAAGCCCAGGGATCAGGCTTCCCACTTGCACAGGTCCCTTCCAAGGCCCTGTATTTAATTTTGCTTCATTTATTTTATATTTTGTCTCAAAGAGGGCCCTCCAGATTGTATAAGCTTTAGGCCCTATCCTAGACTGAGAAGAGAGGTGGGACCAGGAGACACTATACTAAAAACAAGGAGATTCTGTGAGAGTCTGCATGAAAAACCCCTCCCACAGCCCAGCTCCCAAAACACTGGTAGCCAGGCTTATACTCCCAGGCAAGAGAACAGAAAAAACTGATCAGCTCAAAATCAAAGATTTACAGAAATGACATCTCCAGGGGCCCATCTGACTCTTCAAGGGTTCTCTACCCCACCCAATTTCTCTAGCTTACCAGTTGACAACTCCTAGAGCTTAACAGCTTCACTTTTAAGTATGAATAGACAGCCAAAAATCACCAGAGAAAAGCCTCTAACATAATGGATAGAAAACAAAAAAGAAGAAAACTTCAGCAACAAAAACAAACCTGGTAACGAATATCCTCAGAAAGAAAGGATAAAATATTTCATCCATTTAAAAAAGTTTATATATACCAGGGGTGCCAAAAAATGTATACACATGACTTGTATTCATCTTTTGTTATGGGTGTATATTAAGTATTACAATTTTAATACAGTTTTTTCATTTCTTAAAATGTGTATACATCTGTATGTTTTCTTTGGAGAAATGTTTGTTCAGGTCCTCTGTCCAGTTTTTAATTGGATTGTTTGGTTTTTTTTTTGTTGAGTTGTATGATTTCCTTAATGAGGGTAAATGGGATCAAATATATGGTGGTGAAAGGAGAACTGACTCTGGGTGGTGAGCACACAATGTGATATATAAATGATGTAATACAGAATGGTACACTTGAAACCTATGCAACTTTACAAACCATTGTCACCCCAATAAACTTTAATTTAAAAAATGTATACACATTTTTTGGCACCCTCTGTGTGTGTGTGTGTTTGTGTGTGTGTGTATGTGTGTATGTATAGATAAATAGATAGATGGATAGATAGATAGATAGGTATATATAGATATATATTATATATAATATATATATAGTATGTACACAAATACACACATTCAAAAAATAAGATAAAAACATTGGATATTTAAAATATGATAGTAGATGGATTAAAATATAACACCGAATAAATTTTACTAACAACAGTTTCCAAAAGTAAAGTATGGAAAAATGAAGGAGAAGAAATTACCAAAGAAATAATGCAAGCAGTTGTCCCAGCTATGAAAATCTGAGTTGCCAAATTGAAAGAGTCTACTAAATTCTAGCACAAAAAATAAATAATAGTAGCAGCCAGTGTTTACAGTTATGTGCCCAGCACTGTTCTATTTTAAAGTATTACTACTAACCTGCCCCAAATCCTATAATGTCGATACTAGTATTATTCTCCTTTTATAGGCAGCAGAGGCACAGAGAAGTTGAGTAAACTGCCCAAAGTTATAGAGCTAGTAAAATAGATAAACCCAGCAGTCTGGCTATAGAATCTGTGCCCCTAATCACTACACATTTCTGACTTTCCAGAAAAAAAAAATGTCTTGGGAAAGCCAAATGATTTTAAAATTTTAGAATCCTGAGGATTCCGGTGAGGAAAAACAATAGGTCACATACCAAGTACTGGGAACAAGAATGGCATCATAATTCCCAATAGCCCTATAGAAAACCAGGAGACAATGGAGCAATGCCTCCAAATTTCTGAGGAAAAATAATTTTCAACCTAGAATTCTATGACATGCAGGGTCTCCATCAAGGATGAGAGTAGAATAAAAACATTTTTAATCATGGAAGATTGCAAAGCTTTAATTCCTATGCACTCTTTCTACTGGAGGGCAAATTGGGAAAGAGGAAGATGTACACAGGAAAGGAGTTCCACCAAGGAGAGTCACGAAGAAATCGTAAGATGATAAAGGGAGGCTCCAGGGTGACAGCTGTGCTGCAGGCCTGGAAAGTTACCAGGCAAGACTGGAGCAAGAGGACAGAGGTCTCTGGAAGGAATGATGAGACAGGAAGAAGAGGAGGAGGAGAAAGAAAAATCGAGAGATTAGCTGTAGTGTTTGACCATATTGAGAGAAGTTTTATAGTTCTAGTAACATGTTTAGGCATGAATTAGTTTTCAGTACATAGAAAACTAAGCAAATGCAAAAAGCAGCAATTTCAGACTCAGAAAATAAATAGTTGTGCAATAAATGAAAGGTAATCATGGTACAAGTTATGTCTCAGTGTTGAGTCATGTTTATCTAGTTATATCGATGAAAACATCAAAAATTTTATTTTAACAATATTGGGTGAATGGAAGAAGAGGACATATATCCTTTTCTCTTATCCTTCTTTATGTGTTTTCATATCGTGGGTCACTTTCTGGAATTATTCAGCTATTTAACTAATTGTCTATTTATTACCTTTTCAGATCAGAATGTAAATTTACAAGCATGGGGACTTTGTCTTGTTCACTGGGATATCCCCAGTTATTTGCAGGAAGGAATACAGCAGGGAGTGAATCATTGGACTAATTCCCCATCCTTAGAGTAGAAAATCAACAGGTAATATCCAATATTGGAAAATCTAGAAGTAACAGTATATGAATCATTTCAAATAATACCAGTAGAAACCACTAAAATAGTTGAAAATTATTTCCTCTTGGAGCAGAAATTGAAAATGTGAAGGACTAAAGCAGGAGAGGGCTTTGTTCTGTTACAAGTTTTGTAATATTTTCTGATTTTAAAATTATTTTTATATATTACTTTTATAAAAAGTCATTAAACTTTGAAAGGAGAAAAATATAAGTGGATACTATAAAATTATGTCTAGCAAAATGAAGCCTCATTTTACATTTAAAACATTTTACACTAGTGTTTAGAATACTAATTTCACAAAAAACATGTAGCATGAACTGGGTTAGTTATGAGATTAGAGGAAAGAAAAGCAGAAGACTTTGAGATGATTAAGGTAATAGATGATGAGAACCTGAACTAGATTTGTATCCCTGAAATTGGAGTAGTGACGTATTAGAATATATTTTGTAAGTTAAAGAAAAAAAGTATTCAAAGAGATATCCAGGAACAACCACATATTCCATAGCCATCATTTATAGTCATTCTCAAGTAATTTGTCAGGACGTTAGAAATAGTGAAAGCAATTCTGTATCTTAAACACAAATTAAAATAAATCAAAGCTTACCCTTTTTTTTAATATCAATATTCCTTCCAGGGCAGTTTTGTGGTTCTAACATCCATGATGACAGGGTAACTTTTAAAGCGTGAGATAGAATTGCAATATCCATATCATGTTGTTATCTACAGTTCCACAGGTTCAGAACTCACCAGCTTTCTGAAGTTCACATCCTCTGATTTTAATGAATCATCTGCCATTTTGCAGATAAAGACCTCAAGTTATTTCTCAGCTCTATGAAATACCAAAAACACCTTGTTTTTCCTGCCCTGTAGCATTTGCCTTATTGCATTGTGTAATTTTAAATTGTTTTCATCCTGTTATGAGTTAATAAGGCCGTTTGGACCAGGATTTATGCCAGATACATGTAGGTGCACAAAAAAGACTTTTTGAGTTAAATTGAGTTTTCATATTTTTGCATGCTTATGGACATTTAATCATTTACTCTCTTCAAGAGGAGAGGAGCTCAGTTGCCTCTCTGAATAAGGAATTAAATTAGATCATTTGTTCTTAACTCTGGCTGCACGTTAGATATGTCTGGGGAAATTTACAAAAATTCTGATGCCCAACTCAATAAAATAGCTGGATCATTATTTTTTAAATTCCCTTGTTGATTCTAACAGAGATTGAGAACTGCTGAATTAGGTGATCTGTAGCTTTGATTCTCAAACGTGCTTAGGTATCAGAATCACCTAAGAAGCTTCCTAAAAATGCATGCCTTCCCGCTTCAAACTCTGATTATGATTAAGTGGCCCTCAGAACATTGCTATTGTCTTTTCTCATTCAGTGAATTAGATTTGACAGGTTACAGAGACAAATAGGTGGTCCACTTAGAGACCATCTTAACTTTTAACTTTCGTACAAGGAATTGATGATCTAGCAGGGAGAGTATACCTATCATAGTCTCCTTCCCTGCAGCATGCCTCTCTCCTCTCTCTTCCTTCTAGCTTAATTCCTGCCTGGAATGGAGATTTTGGGGTTGGAGCAAGTCAGCACCTACAGGCTGGTTCCAAGTCCCTGGGGAAGCAAACTGAATGACGTTAGTGAAATGCTTTATGCAAAGCCATGCTTGCAAACGACTGTGTTGCTCTTTTACCAGAAATAGGTATTATTTAATGGTAAATAGTGTCACCACTTCCTTGTTAAACCAAGTGTTATAATATTCTTAATACTATTTTCACTAAAAATTATTTCACAATTATAAGTTCATAGAAGTCTCACAACAGACAGTCTGTCAGATAGGCTGAGATATCCTCATTTTGCACTGAATATCTCACTGAAGTTAAAACTTGGCAATATATGGTGATGGAAAGAAAACTGACTCTGGGTGGTAACACACAATGTGAGATATAGATGATGTAGTACAGAATTGTAAACCTGAAATCTATGTAAATTTACTAACAATTGTCACTCGAATAAACTTTAATTAAAAAAACAACAAAAAATCTTGTACTAGCAGCCACGCCAGGTCTTCGTCACCCGCTTCCAACACTGGTGGTCTTCTACTCTAGTATGTTCACTGTCTCTTTTGTGGAGAGAGTGGACATTTTTCTTTTTTTAAGCAAGTCAGAATTCACGTTTTGAACATGCAATTTATTTTCTGATTGTCTCTGAAGAAGACAATGTCTGGGGTGGTGGGTATTCTACACAATCAGGCCAGTATAACTTGTATAATAATTTTATATGTAACTCATGTTTGTCTTTTTCTCACATAGAAATCACTGGCCGTGTTTAAAAACTGTATATTTCCAGCAAAACTGCTAGCAGCACAACTTTGAAATTGATTTTTATCCTATAAAAATAGAGAAGAGTTTGACGTGAGAGTATCAAAGGACTGTTTTTCCATGTTTGCATAGTAGGTACTTAATACCTGGTCTTTGAAAGTGATAACAACCACTTGTGTTAACATTTGTGACACGTGGACCTTGTTCATCATGTATGTATCAACGAGACCCAGTTTAACCTTTTTGTGCAGAAAAGCAGATTATATGAGGAAAAGCCAAAAGGAGACTAGAGTGGTTATATAGAGAGGTCTAATTACAGGTATTTAAAAAATAAAATCATTGTTTAGAATCTCTTCACAGACAAAAGCTTGTCCTCTCCCAGCTGTATTTTTCTGTGCTCTTTTCTGCTTTTGTGGAAATGAACTTCTCTGTTACCCATCTGAAATATTTAAATAGCCGGACCTATATTTTGAGAGACAATTAGAAACTCTAGAGCCCTACAAAAGGTTAAAAAGTCCAAAATAACTTTCCTAATTAGTCCTCTTAATTTTACTTCGCTTTAGAATGTAAAGTGGGGAAAAGCAAACCTGAACAGGGAGCTGAGACCTTATTTCTAGCCCTGATTTTTCCACAGACATGTTATAAACCCTTGGGCATGTCACCTAACTGCTCAGAGCCGATATTTCCTCTTCAGTGAAATAAAAGCATTAGACCAGAATAATCTTCTTTCCTAGTCTAAATATTCCATAATACTACATTTCTACAGTTCTTAAATTTAATCTTCATTCTACACTGAACATATCTGAAATTGAAAACTTTATGCTGATCCTCTCTTGAGAAATTATTGTCCTGCCACTAACACTGGTTTTCAAATTGCGGTTCTCAAATTTCCTTGTAACAGAATCACTTGGAACGCTTACTTCACATGCAAATTCTTGGGCCCTTACCCTAGCCTGCTAAGTTGAAATCTTTAGGATGGAATCTACCACACAGAAGGATGACTATAGTTAATGATACTCTTCTTGTGTACTTGACGGTTGCTATGAGAGTAGATCTTATCATTTCCCCCCACACAAAATGATAGAATTGTGAGGTGACAGATACGTTAATGATCTTATTGTGGTAATAATTTCATAATGTACAGATATATCAACTAATCACATTTTACACTTTAAGCTTACACAATGTTATATGTCAATTATCTCAATAAAGCTGGGGGAGGAGAAAAAAAATGATGTTCCTAAAAAAAATCTTTAGAATGGGAGGAAGGATTCAAGAATATTTGTAGTCTAATGAGCTCCACGGTGATCCCTATTTTCTCTAAAGTTTGAGAACGACTGAGAATCCAGAAATAAACCATAGAAAAAGGGAGGGAAGAGTGACAGTGAAATAGTGATAATTGCTACCTAGCTTTGGATGGGGAAGAAACAGGTGTAGAGGAAAGAAGGGAGCAATCTGGCTAGAGAGGGTACTTCTGGGGAATGCATTTCTTTGTTAACATTGCTCACACTGATTTCGTGTTTGAACAGATTGAAATCAAGCACTGAGTATGAGAACTGATTGTGTAAAAATGTCCCACAGTCATAGAATCAACTGAGACAGTGGGTCACTAGCTTATGTTTTTTATGATATTCAAAATCAGGCAGAGATTGTGGTTATGTTTTATGAATGAGGAAATGGCCTTCCACAAGAAGCAGAGAGAAAACTGAGGAAAATGATGACTAGGATTTCTGAAGATTTTTTAAAGAGTGGAAATAAATGCTTTGGTGAATTAAAATATAGTTTTCTCATGCTGGAGATTTTGCTCAAATTTTACCTATCCTGTTTTGGGAACAGTTATCCTGGAGTGGTTAGACTATATCATTTATGAGAACCCATGGAAAAGTACATGCTTGGTTAGCATGATTTTGTGCCATGATTTTATTCTTCTATAATGATTGTCTCTGTAGATTCTGTGACAATATTGCCTCTTTAGCACAAACATACGTACATACATGCAAAGTAGAAAGAGAAGGGGAAATCTCACTGTTCAATGTCTTAACTTCAGACAAGTTTGAGGTCAAGACTTAGGGAACCCAGCTCATCTCTTCACAAACCAAGTGTGTTGTGTGAAAGGACACAGACATGCCCAAGGCATTTGGTGAAGCTCAGATCTCTGGTCACTTTAAAGGAGAGTTGATAAGGTGGAGGAGCTGCTCTGGCTTAGAGGGATCTTTGAGGAACTACAGACATGTGAGTGTACCCCAGTGCAGGGTAGCTTTGCACAGGTAAGCCCTTCAACCTAAAAAGGGTTTTGATGAGGAGCAGCGACAACATAATAACCACATTTCTGGCTTTACATTGGTTGAAGAGTGAATTTCTAACATTCTGGTAAGCGGGTTTCTGTGGTGATCTAGTTCTCATTCAGGCATAGTCTCTGACAGAAGACTAGTCATCCTTCTTCTCCACTTTGTTTGTCTTCATAATATTTATGCTTATTTTGTTGATTGCCTGTATCCACTTCACTAGAACCCACGCTCCATGAAGGTATGAATTTCTGTTCACATTGTTCACAGCTATTGCTCCAATACTGAGAAGAGTTTCTGGCATTTATTAGTAGTAGCTGCTCACTAAATACTTATTGAAAGAATGAATAAATCCCTATTAGGTCATTGCTTTCCACCTTCCGTGATAAACGGTTAGTATATTTTATGCAGTTTTAGAATTGTGTCCCCAAAGATGACAACAAAATATTTAGGGAGACGAACGAAGGTTGAATGTTTACTTGATGGTTATTTCTGGCTTTAAGATTAAGCAACTTAGTCATTGAGAGTTTCTGCTCTAGAATTGAAATGTCGATTTGAATTCTGACCCTGCTACTTGCTAGCTATGAAATCTCCAGAAAGTTAATTTCTCTGTGCTTCAATTTCCTCCTCTGTGACATGGGATAATAGTAGGAAGGTAGCTCTGAGTATCAAATGTATCTAAAGTGTTTGAAATGAGGTCTTGCAGATAATACATAGAATAACATTTATTGTCATTGCTTTCCTATGAATATAGCGAGTTATTTCTTCCATCAGTGGTGCTTTCAGTAGATCATGAACACAGTCACATTTGTGTTCTTGACTTAAATCTGAATTTCTTGGAATATGTAGGTAGCTACATGACCCTTATGAGAATCAGAAGCTACAATTTGAGTGCAGGAAAATAAAACGGGGGACACTTTTTAGAAAATGAAGTCCAGGTCACAACAACAATGAAATAATAACTATTATTTGTTTAATATTTTATTTTAAGTCTACCTAGTCACTCTTCTATCTACCATCCATCTACCTATCTGCCTGTCTGTCTATCTATCTATCTATCTATCTATCTATCTATCTATCTATTATCATCTATCTATGTATCTATCATCTATCTATTTTTTCTATCATCTATCTATTTATTCTACTGTAAGTGTATGGCCTTATCTATTAAGAAGTTATTCATTTGTGGATGTTTCTAATTTAAAACACAAATATAGCAATGACTTTTTGCCAGGTACCATTCTAAGCACTTAGAGAAAATTTCCCATTTGTCAGGTATAAACATCCATGTGTTCACTTGCTAATTTAGAAATTCTTTTTTAAAAAATTTCAAACTCAGAAACACACTTTCATGGATGCTTAATGTTTTTGTTCCTGTTTTTTCTAACTGATTCATATAAGCCCCGCATGACCATATTCCTGCCTTCTGGAGTTAACAGTGAAAATCCATCACTGGGCTTCAGTACTAATTAAATAGTAGTATTAAAATGCAACTTAACTGCTCCAGCCAAGATACCCTTTTTTTTAAAAAAGATTTTTTTTTTTTATTGGGGAAGGGGAACAGGACTTTATTGGGGAACAGTTTGTATTTCCAGGATTTTTTTCCAAGTCAAGTTGTTGTCCTTTCAATCTTAGTTGTGGAGGGTGCCATTCAACTTCAAGTTGTTGTCCTTTCAGTCTTAGTTGTAGAGGGCGCAGCTCAGCTCCAGGTCCGGTTGCCGTTGCTGTTGCTAGTTGCAAGGGGCAGAGCCCACCATCCCTTGCGGGACTCGAGGAATCAAACTGGCAACCTTGTGATTGAGAGCCCACTGGCCCATGTGGGAATCGAACCGGCAGCCTTTGGAGTTAGGAGCACGGAGCTCTAAACCCCTGAGCCACCAGGCCGGCCCCCAAGATACCCTTATGTTCATCAACTTTCTAGGGCTATGCCATTTTCTGTCCCTCAAAATGAATGAAGTCCTGTCTCTGCTCCCCAACATCTTTGAAGATTTTTCAAGGACTCACGATTCTTGGGGTTCCTACCTACCTGCTTCTTAATTTTTATTTCCTCTTGACATCCCTCTCCATGTGGACAGACCTGCCATTCTCTTTGAAGGGCTTACCTGGGACCTCTCCCTCTCTTCTTTCATGGCCCTGAGAGCACTATTTTCACAAAACTATTACTTGTTTGATTGATGTTTGATTGATGTTTTCAAGGAAGAATGGTGTGGTGGGAGAGGGTGTAGTGAAAGGAACACAATCACAGTACTTTCAACACAGAACACAAAATACCATGAAACTATTTCAGGCATCACTATTCCTGGCATTTATGGGCCATTTCCCACAATTGAGAATTTCTCACTGCTTGTCTCGTGCCATATTTTGAGGTTGCTCTCTTCAATGACCCTCCTTGCTTTGCTTTCTCCCTGTTTCTCAGGCTGTTAACTCATTTACCTACTCCTCTCTTCAAAGTTTCTCCTAGAAATACAATTATGTTCTTCCTTCTCTCTCTACCTTTCTCTCTCCCATGCTTTGTCTCTTAGGCAATGACAACAGGGCCTTTCGTAACCAAGATAACTTTCTTGTTATAATGTTGTCCTGGAAAGAGCTGTCTACCCCAGGATTGAATTATGAGTATGACATTCCTCATGACAGTTCCAGAAATTCTTTGTAGAAGGGGCTTTGTAAGTCAAGTCTAATTGCAAGGGAACTGAGAAAACTTATCCTGGAATTGTGTTTGCATAGTAAACAAATAAATTTTAACTTAACTATAGATTAGCCAAATTCCTGGCAGAAATCAATATTCCGCTCAAAGGGGTTTAACTGAAGAGAACTTAATCAAGGGACTCTCTTCAGAGGTGTGGACAGGTTAGAGAAACCAACAAGAAACACTGAGGCACCCAGGACTAGTGATAGTGGGAAGCCATTACACCTCTAGGCCTGAGGGAAGGAAATAGTGTCTCTGAGTCTGGTGACAGCTGGAGCTGTGGAAGAGCCAGTAAGAGCTATTATCTTAGGGGTTACAAACACCAAAGCAGGGAGGAGAAGAGGAAGAACACCCTGATCTCTCATTCCTCTTGCCCTCCAAGCTCTTACAGTTACTTCCCATGGACCAAACCCAACTGGAAGCCAGAGGGCAAGGGAGCCCTGGTGAAGTAGTCCACAGGGATTCCCCACCCATGGCCCAGAACAGATGTGGTGGGGTTGGGTGATAGAAAATAACCAGAACATATTGTGTGTTTATTTGGGGTAAGTTTGAAAGCAGAAACTGCGGAAGATCAAGGACAGCTCAACCACTGCTGGCCACTTCCTAGAAGGAAGAAGCAATGGCAATCAAACTTTATTTCACACAGAAAATTTCCCCTCCTAAAACACTGGAAGGTTGCTGAGGAGACAGAGATTAGGCCTCACCTCTCTCCTTATTTCTGGGAAAAGTTCTGAGTTACAGGCCAAGCAAGGTGCAAGGAAGATACTCAAGCAGTATTCACCTTAGTCACTTTTCTATTTTACAAAAAATAGAAAAGCAATTTTTGAAGCATAAAACTAACCTGCAACAACCAATCCAGAAGTCAAGTTAAACTCCAGGAGAAGTCAAATACAACTGAGGATGTACGCTTTTGAACTTTGAATTCTTTTTATTACATCTAAACTCAAGCTCTCAAACAACCGTGAGAAGAGTTTGCCTTACTGTTTGAAATCAGTGAGGTAAAAAGAGATTACCAGAAGCTGGAGAAGATACAGGGTTGATCCTTTCCCCGGGGCCGATTACTAATTTGCCTGAATGTCTTTGTTTCTTTGCGTAGAATGGATGCTGCAATATAAGTCTCTGTGTACCTCCAGCCACCTTGGCCTGCTACCTGACACTCTTTCATCTGGTTATGTCTGCAGTTGCCCAGAGAGAAGGAAGAATTTCTGGAATAAACTTTTGTTCAACCCAACTCCCTAGATTGGTCGAAGACTACCTCAACTACCTGAGAGCAATCATAGCATGAAGAGGTGGCTCTGACCTGCATGTACCTAGGATATACATACTGTGGTGTCCA
Organism: Rhinolophus hipposideros; assembly: GCF_964194185.1. NCBI lineage: Eukaryota > Metazoa > Chordata > Mammalia > Chiroptera > Rhinolophidae > Rhinolophus > Rhinolophus hipposideros. Next base: position 67,614,187 of record NC_138049.1, read on the forward strand.
AGAGAGAATATCATGACATTTCTAAGAAGAGAATACTGTCCTCTGTAAATGTTAACTCTAATATGACTTGAGGAATAAGAGGGAAGTGTCCTTGGGCATACATGTTGCTCAAGACCCTGCTTCAAATTTTGGGTGTCCAGGATAGCCTGTAGAAGAGGTGCTAAAATAACGGACTGAATAATCATTTAATTAGACTCTAAAATCCATTAAGGGTTGAGCTGAGCACTTTACATTAGTCTTCTCAAAAAGTCTGAAAGATGCATGTTAAAACATGCCTATTTTACAGAAAAAAAAACCAGGTTTGAAGAAATTATTGGTTTGCTCAAAGGCACACCGTTTGTACGTGGTAGAGATGATATTAAAACCCACTTCTGTCTTTGTTCGAAGCTTTTGCTCCTAACAACCACACCACACTGAATGAATATGTCAGGGAGTTTGGGAGGAGGGTAGTGAGATGGTGTATCATATGGATGGTCAAACTTGTTTCCAGAACTATGAATCCAAACACAAGAATGAATTTAATTAGCCAGGACTCTTGGTTGGAAGTGATAAAAACCCAACTCAAACTAGCTGAAGCCAGAAAAACTTAATTTATTGGCTTATCTAACCTACAAGTCAAAGGGTTGGTAGCTTCTAGCATGGAACCAGGTTCATCTACTAATTTTGCTTTTTTTGATGTTGGCTTTAATTTGTCTACTATGGAGATGAGTCCTGATAGTACCAGAATTATATAGTCCTTGTTGTTAATGGCCTCAAATGAGTAAATAATCCCTGCCTCTCATCATCGATAACAATCCTTGAAAAACACTTGTTCTGCTTGGGTCACATGATCATTCTTGAACCAATCACTGTGTTTGAGAGGGAATGCAATACTCTTATTGACCAGCCTGACTCAGGCTCACTCCTAGCAGGACTGGTGAGGGTATGTGATTGAGGGTACATGATCGACAGCCTCAACTGTTAAGAAACAGTTCCTCCAATAGAAGGAGGCTGGGCAGATTTTTAAAAGGTCAAAAAATAAAAATGGGTACAAGAATTGCTAACTAAATAAACAAACAGGGCAGTCTCTAGTTGTGAGTGGCTAAATGAAGGATGTGAGTGAGACAATCATTTGAGAAAACATTGCTTGCTACCTCATTGAGCAAGAAATATAATGTGTTAAAAATAGCTCCCTTGAGTGGTGCACACTGCTTGAACAAAGATAAAGAGATGTTTTCCTTTTTCTTAAAATATAAACCAATACTACTGAAATAATGATTATTTCCATCCCTAAAACATTTTTTTTCTTAGCAAGAAAATCAGGAATCTCCATAGACATTAACTACTCATTACTCTGAAAACAAACGTAAGTTTAGGAGCAAGAACTATTACTATTACTTTATAAGGGAGAGAGAGAGGGAGGGAGGGAGGAAGGAAAGGAGAGAGAGAAAGAGAGACAGAAAGAGAGAGAGAGAGACAGAGAGAGAGAGAATACCTTTATTTAAAGTTAATGCTTAGTAGACTGAATATAGGCAATCTTTAATTTTGAAACTCTCCTGACAGAATACCATCTGGATGCCTACTTCTGGATTCCCTCAAGCTCAACATTCCTCCAGAGCCACTTTTCCAGAAGGCCATCTCAGCTTTTGCCCTTTGGATTCTTCTCTCCAGCTTCCTTCTTCTGACTGGTGAGTGCTCAGGGGATCTTGACTAAGAACTTGAGGTTTGTATCACAGAGTAATCAGCCCAGGGAGTCTTTTCCTTTCTCCATTCTACCCTCTTCTTCCTCCAACCACCTGAGAAACTTAACTTTTAGACTCTGTTCAACCAGCATCTTTTTTGTGCTTTCCTCCATTGCAGAACTCTTCTTATTTTGTTGTCCTATTTGTTTATATGTGCATCTTTCCCCATTTTCTCCCAGCCCTCCATCTTTGACAAGATGATGAAGCTCATGTTAATTCATTTTTGTATCTACAGTAGTTTTTACACTGCCTGACTGACATATAGCAGATACTCAATAAAGGTGGGTTAAGTGATTGAAAGAGTGACCATTATTTGTAAAATAGTGAGTCTCTGTTTTGTTAGGAAATAGAATTCAGGAATATTTTGCATAAATCAAACAACTATCAATATTCTAAACTTAATAGCTAAATATATAATTATATACTAAACTGAGTCTCATACTTAGATTTTATTGTGGAAAAGTAAGAACAGTAACCAAGAGTTAAGGAAAGCATCAAGATGTAGACCTTTAGATGAGTATTAGAGTCCAATAGTCCTGGGTTCTATTACTAGCTGTTCTGGTTGTTATTACTGCCTAGTGAATCACCCCAACACTAACACAGCAACCAAGTAGTTATCTCTTGCAGTCTCTCATGCATTTGCAGTCAGACAGGGGTTCCAGGCATCTGAAAGCTCAGCTGTGCTGGGAACATGGCTGGCAGTTGATGCTGGGCTGATGCCAGAGAGCCTATATATGGCCTCTTGAGCTTGGAGGTCTCAGGATGGTCAGATTTCTTATGTGCCGGTTAGCTTCTACCAAAATAAACATCACAAAAGAGCCAGGTGGAAGCTGTGTTACATTTTCTGAAGTTACTCCATAGGAGCATAATTTTAAAAGAACTACATTCTAACAATATTTTTACATTAATACATACAGTCATTCCAAGTTCCAATCAACTAGGCCAAATGTGAATTTTTTGAATCGAACCTGTTTGTGTGCAATTGCAAAGTGGTCTTCATATGTGTGCATGTATATCTATTATGCTACTATATACAATCTTGCTCTTCTGTCAAAGAGATAAAAGAAAGAAAAACAAACATTTACCAGAAAAATGTCTGTTAGTCATTGAATGATACGATTTTACATTATTTTAAAAAATACTAGGAGATAGATTAATAGTCAATCTTCATTTAACACAAATGCAAGAACTTTAAAGACTATCCATCAGAGCCTTGCTAAAATATCAATGGATTCAATAGCTAGAAACACAAACAGTAAAGAATAGAAAAATCATGAGTAAAACCCCCTGTAATCAGTCTTTTATAAATTCCCTGTGGCTAATTAATTTCATATAATATCATCCAATGTTGTGATTTCTTCCCTGTTCTTCTTCCCCCAAACCCAGAATTACTTGAAATTCAATACGAGAATCCTTGTCACTGAATTATATTAAAAGATTTAATTAACAGAAAATTCTGCAGAGCAAGCTATCAAATACAGAGGGATTATTCTCCAAGAGATCCCAGGGATTCCTGAGCAGCCTTTATCTATAGAATCCATTCTCATCAATCACAATCTCTGACTCATTGTTTGTCTTCCGACCCATGGTTTGTCTTCCTGAGTAGCTGTGGCAGACCTTGGTTTGCAATCACTTTTGTATTCAACTTCCCAGGGTTTTCTGGAACTCTTCAAGTATCGAATCTTGAAAGTGACCAAAAATTTTCTGTTAGCTCGTGGCCCGTGGAATCATCATCTCTTCTCTATAGAAGCCCTTGCTCCATTTCTCTGGCTGTTATCTATTCACTCATCACCTTCTGGGCTGTGAAACCTGGAGAGATTGAGCACCCTCTCTGGGAAGAGGGAAGATAACAGACTTTCTTTGCTAGTGATCACCATCTTGTTTTTCTCTATACCTTTCTTATCTTGGGCAGAGTAATGTCCCCTCCCCACTTGTTCTCCCAATGGCCTTACTACATTTCTCATTCTTCCAGTGCTCCCTTCCAGTACATTCCTGCATGGCAGTCTCATTTGGGAAGAGGTCCTGGGCATGTGCAAACAGGAGGGGAAAACCCAGCTCCACTAATAATTACCTGATATCAGTGGAGAAAGAAAGTAATAGAATATAATCCAGTCAATGTTGAATATTAATGCGGCATAAATGAATTGACCAACAACCAAACTCTATTGTCAGCTCCCTGGAAAGATTCCTGTTTTTTCTGTCTTTCCTGAATCCCCATCCCAAAGTATTGGTTGTTTTGTTTTGTTTTGTTTTTTTCCCTTTCAGACACACTGCTTTGCTTCACTGGCCTAATACTCTTCTTTGTTGACTGAGAAGTGACTCAATGATTTAAGGGGCTGAGGGGGTCAAAACTCTCTTCCTGTCCCACTTCCTAACAAAATGTTTCTTTCAATAGAATATTTCTTTCATCAGGAAGGAAATATTCACTTTTGTTATTTGAGGATATCCTCACGGATATGTACATATGTATATACATATATACATATAAAAATACATATAGAGAGACATTAAAGAATTGGGTATTATTTCAGTAAGACAGCATGTTAACAATTGGTTTTTCTGATCAAGCCATAACTACCTACTATTTGGAAAGTTGTTACATGATGGGATCAGAAGAATTGAGATACTGAATACTACTATGGGATAGGATTGGTAGGTCATACAGTGTTCTGGCGATTATGAACACTGGTGACTTTAGAGAAAGTTTCTGCGAATACATAAGGAACTGTTGTACCTAATTTAGAATGCAAAAAAATATCAGAGCAGGAATAGATCTTAGAAATCTTAGAAGAAAAGTGTTCATATGTGCTTTTCAACTAGCTAGTATCTCCATTTTATTTATTTATTTATTTATTTATTTATTTATTATTTTAATGGTAAAAATATTTTTTGTGGTAGAAAGCATATAACATAAAATTTGTCGTCTTAACCATTTTTAACTGTAAAGTTCAGTAGTGTTAACTATATTCACATTGTTGTGCAACAGAGTTCCAGAACTTTTTCATCCTATAAAACTGAAACTCTATATCCATTGAACAACTCTGATTTCCTTCTCCCCCCAAGTGTCTGGCACCACCATTCTACTTTGTTTCTATGAATTTGACAACTCTATATACTTCACATAAGTAGAATCATAGGGTAATTGTCACTTTGTGACTGGTTTATTTTACTTAGCATAATGTCCTCAAGATTCACCCATGCTGTAACATGTGACAAGATCTCCTTCCTTTTTAAGGCTAAATAATATTCCATTGTAAGTGTAGACCACATTTTTTATCCATTCATCTGTTGATGAACATTTGGGTTGCTTTCATCTCTTGACTAGTGCTGCTCTAAACATGGGTGTGCAAATACCTCTTTGAGACCCTGCTTTCAATTCATACACATACACATACACACACACACACGCATACGTGTGTGTATCCTCTCTCTCTCTCTCTCTCTCTCTCTCTCTCTCTCTCTCTCTCTCTCTCTCTCTCTCATCTATCTCTCATCGATCTACCTATCCAGTAGTGGAATTGCTGGATCATATGGATCATATGGTTCTATTATATTTTTGCTGTTTTGAAGAACTGGCATTCTGTTTTCCATAGAAACTGCACTATTTTACAATCCCACAAACAGTGCACAAAGATTCCCTTTTTTCGACATTCTCACCAACACTTATTTCTTGTCTTTTCATAATAGCCATTTTAACAAGTGTAGTGATATCTCATTATGGTTTTGATCTGCATTTCTCTAATGATTAGTGATACTGAGCATCTTTTCATATGCTTATCAGCCGTTTGTAGAAATGTAGAAATATCTACTCAAGTCCTTTGCCTATTTTTTAAAATTGCAGTTATTTGTTATTTTTTGTTGTTATTGAGTTGTAGGAATTCTTTATATATTCTGGATGTTAACCCCTTCTCAGATATATTATTTGCAAATTTTCTCTACCATTATGTTGGTTGTTTTTCACTCTGTGGATTTTGTCCTTTGATGCTCAGAAGTTTTAAAGTTTAATGTAGTCTTATTTGTCTATATTTACTTTTGTTACCTGTGCTTTTTTTTTTATCATATCCAAGAAATTATTGCCAATTTCATTCTCATGAATTTTCCCCTCTATTTTCCTCTAGGAGTTTATAGTTTGAGGTCTTACATTTAAGTCTTTAATCCATTTTGAGTTAATTTTTATATATGGTATATAAAATAAGGGTACAGCTTCATTCTTTTGCATATGGATAGCCAGTTTTCCCAGTAACACTTGTTGAAGAGATTGCCTTTTCCCCAATGAATGTTCTTGATATTTTTGTCAAACATCATTTGACCATACATGTGACCGTATTTTGCTGTGTTTCAGTTCTTTTTTAATGAAGTCAAGTCTACCATGATTAGATGATACTTTGTATAGAGATTAAATGTGTGGCTTCTTGTGTTAGTCTTCATGAATGTAAGTACTTCACCATTTACTGTCTCCTGTAATTTACCTTTCTGTGCCTCATTTTCCTTATCTGTAAAACAAAAATAGTGACAGTATATCCCTCACAATGTAATTGTGAAGATTAAATAAAATAAAACTTGTTAGAAAATGCCTCGTACATAGGAAGTACTCTATAAATCTTAGCTGTTATTACTGCCTAAATGTGCCTCTTTCACAATTTTATTAGGGCACATCCAACAGAATTATAGCTCTCTGAGGATCTTCAGATCATAGCAACTACTTCAAATTCTAGATGCGACCGACACTATTCATACCTATTGTGTGAACTCTTCATTGATGTTCCAACACCTGGGGGGTTATTTTTCATTTATCTTAACCCGAAAAGACCACTTGGCTTGCTGCCTTCTACCCATCATACACTTTCCCTGAATGTAGGAAATGAAGAATAATGCATATTTGGGAAAATATAAAAGAAGGTAAAGGTCTCTGTAGTTTCTCAAAGTTGGTGTTCAGTACGGAATGATCCATTCGCCTAAAATAGATTTGAAAAGGATCAGAGATTAGCCCCCCACCCCCACCCTACTTTTCTGTGGCCTATTGTGAAGGACTGAGGTCAGGTGGCAAATGTGATGGGGTAGAGGAAAACTAAAGCTTTTTGGTACAGCTTCGTTTGAAATTGACAGGCAGCCACTACAAAACCTAACTTGTTCTTAGAAAGCAGCACCTTCCAATTCCATGTGTGACTGATAATGCTGGTTGTATAAAAATAGAACAAACTTAAGTAAAAATAAATGTATTGACCATACTAGCAGCAGAATAAGTCAGAACAACCAGGAAAATTGCATAAATGTAAGCAAAGGTGAGTGTTAACATTTATTCCATCCAGTGTAGTTTGGTGCAGCTGGGATTAACCACATCTCAGTACTTTCAGTCCTTTTCAGATGAATTCTTTTTGTTTAAACCTATGTTCTTTCCATTATCTTTTGATCTCCTTCCATTTCCATATTAAAAGGCCTCCGGAAAACCTGAGGTATAAATGTTGTTTATAAAAATTGTTCTTGTCTCAATATTAATGTAATTAACCAGCTATGCCTGAGATATCAATGTCTAACTTATCTCAATATTTAAAAAAGGCCTCAGCCATATTGCTTTTTAATTAAATTGATAGCTATCGTTAGTTCATATGATTCATCCCAGAAAAGACAAAACATCAAAAGTGGATATTAAACATTAAGAAAGCTTTTATTCTTAATATTCTTAATACGGTATATATCAGTATGTAATTATCAGATATAGGAGGTTAATAGTTCTTAAAAACATTGGAAAATAATGATTACATTGTCAGAGAAAATTTTCACAGAAACTTTTAAAGGCAAAGACTCTAAATAGAATTGAATATTATTTTGAAGTGGACAAAACTTCCAAAATTGTTCTACTTCCTCGCAAGATAAGATGTTTCTTTTACCTTTTAAAAGTTTTTCTTATGGAGATAAAAAACATGTATTCTATGGTATTAAATCATGACCTATATACTTAATTATAGGCTTCTATTGTTTCTCTGATTAAAATAAAGTCAAAAGTAGGAGTACATGTCATTTCAAATTAAATCGTGTGTGTGTGTGTGTGTGTGGGTGTAGTGATAACTCACTCTGAAAGTTTCCCCTTATTTGCTAAATCCAATTCTTGGATATATAGCGAGGAAAATGCATGGCAAGCACATAGAACAGACTCATGAATATTTAAATAAGTGAATTGTTTTCTTTCAATTTGTTTTCTGGAAAAAAAAATGGTTTTCTACTATTTTTTCTTTTAAGATTGGATTTAGATGGGATCCAGTAAAGATGACATACAGCTATTGATCCCAGTGTTATCAGTTTTGAAGTTTTATTTATATATGTGATAAAGATAATATTTTGGTGCTGTTTGGTCTTCAGTAATTCTTGTTTCCAAGTTATGACAAGGCTCCCATATTAAAAGCTATACTTGGCAGACTCAAATTAGAGTTTTTGCAAGGTGTGGAGAGGACAACTCATCCACAATTAAGGCTGAGCCATTGTTCTTAGTGCTACGAGGAAAAAGAAGGACATGATGTAGAGGAAGTTTCTTTCAGGGAAGAAGAAAACAAAAGTCTCTCCCCTTCCAGAAGAAGATGGTCAGAAGTTGGATGTGCAACTCTAGGGTTGGAGCTGTGAAGGAAGATGCTGGTGGGAACAGCTAGAGAGGCACAGTGGACTTTCCAGGTATACTTCAGTGGACACTAGTCCACAGACTACTTCAGACTATTCACCAGGTGGCCAAGACCAATGAAAAATAGTTAATAAATGCCAACTGGCCTCATTGCCAAAAGTGGTTTCCCCTCCGGACACCATCTTGTACAGAAAAACAAAGAGGGAGGAGCATCCCCAGTAGGGAGCTGACTTTTGAATTGACAAAATATTTACCTGAACACAACTGTTTAATCCGGAAGTTATTTTAATCGGCAAGTGAAATTGTGTCTCTTGTTCTGCCACTTAAAATGGTTAATTGTAACATGTATTTTACAACAGTTTTTAAAATTAAAATTTGAAAAAGTATCTCTTGTTCCTTCACCTACTTCCCACCCCAGTTATAGGAAGGAAAGAAACTATGTTATTTCTTTGCATGTCTGATTATAAAACAACTCAAATTTAACCCTGAATACCTCCTCCCCACCCCCCACACACATACTTTCTTTAAAATTCATAAAGCTTTCAGTTCTGGGACCGTTTTCAAACTTTCCTGTCTGTTAAGGGTTCTCCTTTTCATAAGTGAAATTCCTTTAGGGTTTTGGGTTTCAGGTGTTTTCTGGGACTGGATTTCTTTTCCTTCTGAGTCCCTAAAGATCACATACTCGTAATTATATTCACTCTTATCTCACTGATAAATATAAAAACAAACTTAGGTCCAGGCCTATATATTAGCTTTTTCTACCTACAAATCTCAAAATTTAGAGTGTTTTGAAAAAAGTGAGAGCTTTGAGGAAGTCATGTCTACATATCACATTCCAAAGGGAACTTTCAGGGTGGTTGGTTCCACAAACTGTTTTAATAATAATAATAATATAAACCCTCAGTATTTCTTGTCCACACCCCTATCCATCTCTAATATATGCTGGGAGCCTGTTTTCTAAACTCCTGCTTTCTTCATAGGTGGTACTATAATTGTCCATGTCAAAAATCTCTATCCCTAGATGAAAGTGACTAAAATGAAATAAATGTGAAGCCAGACTGGATTGTGCCACCCATGTGACTCTGGGCAATTACTTAATCTCTCTGACCTTTAATTTTCTCCCATAAAATGGGGATAATTCAAACTTCATGAAGTTTGTTGTGAGATAGGATTGCATAAAATAATGAATACCAAGTGCTTACTTAGTTAATCTATGTTGCTATTATGAACATCTCCCTCTTAAGTTTAGTCCCTCTCACTTCAATTTCTGTCTTATGAAACACTCGTGAATAAATTCCCTGTATGTTCAACATTTTCTTGTATTCCTTTTTTGAGCACGTACTATGGACCAGATATAATGCTAGTTTCTAGTGATCCTGAATAAGATACAGATAGTTGCAGATGCTCTCAGAGTAGCAGAGAAGACACACAAATGCTGTGGAGGCCCAGAAAGGGAAGCAGCTGAGTCTGCCCACAGTGGGAGGAGGCTGAGAGAAGACTTTTTGAAAGAGAAAACACTGGAATTGCACAAAAAAGGAGAGCAGGCAGTTCTTGGCATGCTCCTTGGGCCTCTTCCTTGGAAGAGGGCGCCAAAGTTATCCATGAATCTTTGCGCTGCAGTCGAAACCGTGATTTCTCTGAAAAGCTTCTGCAACAGTGTTGAGATACTGAAAGGGTGTTTCCTCTCTTTATGGGGAAATAAAGAAAATCGTTGTTCCCTCTTCATTTATGCATGTATTCCTCTATTCTTTTATGCACTCAACACACATTTATGGGATCAATTAAATATCAGACACTGTGCTCAATGCCAGGGTCACGGTATGACACGGTATGACAAACTCAGTCTAGTGAGAGAGACGAACAGCAAAAATCAAAGATTTCTATGAGAGCTCTAACAGAAGTATCCTTTGTGGACTTGGGGAGCATTGTTAGGGTGACTAACTATCCCAGTTCACCTCCTGTTATCCCATGTTAGCACTGAAAATCCCATATCCTAGGAAACCCCTCAGTCCTGCACAAACTGGGACTATCGGTCACTGCATCTTCCAGGCCAAAGAGTAGCCTTTCCTAAAACAGCTTGTGACGGAGGTGGGAGTATAATCACGTTAGAATTGATGTCCAGCATAAACTTACTGAAATATTAGATGGATGAGGACATTGGGACCATGCATTAAGTGAGCGAATTTCATGCATGGGAACTAGATTATATTGAATTATTAGGAAAATCCCAGCAATATGCCCCATAGTTCATGTGGAATGTTATTTCTAGAGCTGTATGGAGATTAGGTGATTTAAATATTTTTGAACATCTGTTATCTGAAAAGATAATTCTGACAAAGCCATGGTCATGGCCTGCAAGAAGCTTAGAGTTCAATAAAGGGTAAAGCTGCATATAGGAATCATGATAAAGTAAGCTGGAGAACAACTGGAAACATTATCTGAAACTCAGATAAGGAGTGTCTTGAGAGCCCAAGGATGACTTCCTGCAATGACAGTGTGGGGAACAAAGGAGAATCTCAGAGAGCCTGGGAGAGAAGGCTCTCAAGTAGAGAAACAAGAGCTTCTCCACTGAAACAAAGCAAAAAATTCATCTGACAACTTGGGCCCTCGCACATTGAAGTTGTGGGCAAAAAGACTTATTCCACAGCCTCCTCCAAGCTTAACTTTCTCTTCCTCAAAATTTCACTCCCAAAAAAGATTTCTCAGGGACTCTGTGAAAACGTGCTCATTTGGAGTTAGTTGGACGATGGTTACACTTTTTTTGGTAATTAGAGTCAATATACCAATATTTTGTATCCAAAAGTCTTCTTCACAGTGTTAACAGGAGTTTACTTGAGCAAACTATGAACTCTTTATACCTATTCCCTCTCTGTGTTTATTAACCACAGAGTTTATTTTTCAAGCTGATCTGAGTACTAATTGATAGCAAAATCCAAGTTTCATGACTTCTGCCCCAACAGCTGGTGCCTCCCGCTTTCTTGCTCTTTACCATAAATTCAACCTCACTGTTCATCTTCTTTATTCTTCTCTCAACTCCCTGCCTCCATCTTTTGTTACCATTAAATACAGTCTTCACATCTCATTTCTCAGCCAAATTATGAGATGAGTTGAGTGAATTCACATTAATAATATTTTAGCTGACAATACTTTGAAGAGTCTATAGACCATTTACTTACCAAGGAAACAAAATTATTTCAAATACTTGTGTCAAAATAAATGAACCAAGGCTTTTCTGATGTAGTAGCCTAACATTTTATTGTGGGTGTAAACACAAGTCTCTGGTCTCCAAAACTCAGTAATCCTTATTAGATTCTTTCTTCATTAGTAAGAGTGGAAACTGTTTCCTATGGATTTTTCCATAACTTTTAGTGGTAGAATAGGGTATTTCTTTCCTAAAGATATTCAAACTAATATGAAACTCTTTTTTAAATAAAAGTGTTTTTAGAACACCTTAGAATTATTGTAAATGATAAGTAGAATTTATTAAGGTTATGAATTAAAGAGAAATGTGTTTTTGTTGTTATTAAAAAAAATTTAGAAGTTAATCTTTCCTCCATTTTTTGGCTTAGCAATGACTGATTTTTTTTCTCTCATAGTTGTTCTCTGTGGTTCTAAGGTATTCCCAGCTGCTCAGAGCCACAAATGAATAGCGGGATGACCTTTTCAGAGGTGCCAATGTTTGTAAGCAAAAATACAAAGAAAGAAAGAAATGTTTATTAAATGACTCTGTGCTGGAAGAAGAAAGCTCATTCAAATTAGCCCTCTTCCATCCCTCACTCCCACTCCAACCAGAATGTTCCAACTTCATCTCTTCATTCCTCCCTCACCTTACTGGACTAGTAGAAATGCCAGCTACAGGAACGTGGTTGTCCACTCAGCCCTTTGATGTCTTTAAAATTCTCCCTCAGTTTCCTTTTGTCTTTTGGAGTGAGAAAGCAGTGTCAGGCACCTCTGCTCTGGAACAGCTGCCTGTTCCTGGGAAGAGGCGTCAAGACGCAGGGGACCTGGGTCACTCCTACCTACCACCAGGCACAAACATTACATTTTGTCTGGATATGACCAGATGCCCTCAATTCCCCAGGCCTGAACACACTTAACCTTGCTTCTCCAAAGTGCCTCACATTCCTTACCCACCCCCTCAACCTGTCCATTCTTAGCTCTTAAAAAAAAATATCACAGACACTGCTGTAATCACACATCTGGCTTTTCATCATAGCTTTGCATACCCCTTTCAAATAGTCTCTTCCTTTCTCTTTCTTCTTTTTAACCTCACAATTTTGCTTTTTGGGCAACCAACCACAGATTTCTCTGTGAGACTAAAAGGAACTATTACAAGACAAACTCTCTCCTGGTACAAGAGCTACAGAATCATTTGCATACATAATCTCTTCCTGTGCCTTCTGCTAGCCTGGGCCTTTTCATCTCCAATCCTTCTGCTGTAACAAAAGAATAAATTATGGTATTACTGATAGAACATTGAACTGACAGTCTTCTGAGGTACCGGCAGTTTCAATGGAAACTAAAGAAAATTCAATATTATACATTTTCTTGTAAATTTGTTTTTTTCTTGTCTGCTCTATCATTATCAATTTTCTCATCTTCTCATTATTTAGTTTCCTATCTGCCAAATAACAAAGCTAAAGCTGCCTTTGAGCCAGTATCTCACCAATGGAACTGTACTTGCTGATCGAGAATTAAGGTATTGGCAAATCGTTACAAGGTATTTAGGATTATAATTTAAAGATTTAGTTAAATTAGTAAACTATAGCAATTTCAAAAAGACTAAATGGATTACCTTACATAATATTTTGCAACCTTCCTGACTATGAGTGTGTCTTTGGGAAGACAGGAAAAGTGAAAGTAAAGGTGTTTATATAGTGCCATCTAGTGGCAGATATATGAAAAAGTTCTGTTTCATCCAGGGTGGGTATAAATGAGCAGGGAAAATAATTGCTGCTGCTAGGGGCTGGTTTGGAATCTCAGGTTTAATTCTAGTTTTGTTTTTACTTCTTATAGGGATAATCCAATCCTGGGGGCTCTTTTTAGTGTCACTGAGTTTTCAGCTTTAATCTGCTTTTCGGAGAGAAAAAAGATGAAAACTGAAAATTCAGAGGAATTACTAAGTTGGTATTTTAAATTTTAGACTTTTCCTTGCCACTATATTTCTATCCCCCTAAAATGAAACACTGATTCTGCTGAAAATAGGAAAATGTTAATAACCAAGCAAACTGCAATGATCATGCCACTTAAATTATAATAGTGCTCCCTCCCCCCTCTTCCAACTCTTCTCACTTCAATCTATCACTCTTATATTTTAAATATATAAATATGAAGACAGGAAGTTTTCTTTAATTACATTTATTAAATAGTATACGTCTATGATGACAATAACAGAGTTTTAGAAGTTGACCCACTGTTAGCAAAGTTCAAAATCAAAAAACCCTCCCCCTAACCATACAGAAAGAAAACAAAAATTAGACAAATAATAGCCAAATCAAAAACGACAGCCTAATTTATTTGTGTTTTCCAGGATCAGCTTGCCCTTCCGAAGACTGACCATTGAGGCTGGCTTTGCTTTGACCGTGAGATTCTTCCAGGACCAGGTCTCTATCCTGATCCATCCTTACCAGCTACTATTTCCAAAGTCCTTCTTGTCCACGTAAGAAACAAACGTAGAGAATTCTTATGAGTTTATTTGAGCCAAACTGACGACACGTGCCGGGGAGCAAGATCTCAAATGCTCCAGAGAATAATAGTGTTACAGATTCTTTTATTGAAATTAAGAAGGGGATATAAGGAAGATTGAAGAAAGTGAGGTGGGATTGGATTACAGGATAGTGTATAAAATTATGTATTCTCTTGAGGGTTAATACCTCCTTTAAGGGGTATTCTGGTATTTCAAAGGTGTGTTAACCTAGCCAAATGCACAAGAACAATGGATAGGGCTGGCTTAAAACATTTCATAAAAGAAGTTACAGGCCTGGGACGTGACTACCCACCATGACCTGCCCAGTGAGGAATTTATGATCAGATCACTCTGAGGTCACTTTCCACAGAGCCCGCTTTTTTTTTGTCCACACACCTTTCTTAGCTGCTGTCTCCTCAGAAACCAGCACTGAGAGGCTGATCAAATCTGCACGCATCAATCATCACCTGCTTCCCAACTGGTGAAAAAGGTGGATTGTCTATCATGTTTACTTCAGATTCCTTGAGTTTCTCAGGACTTCTTCCTGTTGTGCATTCTTTCATTCTGTCATGGTCTGTGGATAAACTAATAAACATGAAAGCAAATTGAAATATAAAACATTCTGGGCAAATCTAAAATGCTTTGAATAGTATAAGGTAATTAAATGGATGACTCTCAGACCTCATGTGATATTGGCTGAGATATATATCTGCTGACTCAGGGGGCCAAAATCCCTAATACCAATACAACTCATCATCTGGAAATTTCTCCTGAAATATTTTTTTGTGTGTGATTTCCTTTAACTTTTACTTCAAAATAATTTCAAACTTCCAAAAAGGTTACACAAATAGAACAAAAAATAGCTGCACACCCTTCACCTAGAACCCCCAAATGTTAGTATTTTATTATACTTGCTTTATCATTCTTACTCTCTTCCTCTCTCTCTTTAGACACAGAACCACCTTCCCCCCCACACACACTCATGGATGGAAAGACATAACTTTTTCCTTATGTTTAAAAGTAAATTGCAGACATGATGCCCTCTAATACTTAAGTAGTAGTTCCTAAAAATAATGGCGTTCTTGCATAACCATAGTCCTCCAATTGTCACCATTTTAAAATGACATTAATACAATACAAATTTGAATCTTTCTCCTGAAATAAATTTGATTTTTCCCCCCAAAGTTCTCTGACAGTTATGAAAGGGTTTCTTTGGTCTCAATCTTTTCTTCATTAAGATTTTCATAACTATGAAAATGAATATAACTTTTCAGGATGGTGGATTTTAGGATGCTATACTTTTACAGTATTAATTAGAATGAGAGTGACTAATTGAGGTATACCTGTCTGAAGCAGTTTCAGTTGAAAAGGACTCAAAATGTCTGTTCTTAATTTCAGCTAAACAACTACAGGCATACCTCATTTTATTGAGCGTCACTTTACTGCACTTCACAGGTGTTGTGTGTTTTACAAATTCAAGGCAAGACCTTCCGGCAGCAAAAAGATTATGACTCACTTTACTGTGATACTTACTTAATTGGTCTGGAACTGAACCCTCCATATCTCCAAGGTATGCCTTTATATTATAGAATTTTCTTTTCGGCACCAGGATTGTAACCTCTTGACCTCTATGTGTATCCCCGACCCCATCAATTCAAATGCTCCCATTTTATTGATGGTATTAGCAACTATTTCACAATTGATGGTTAAAATTAACATGCAGTGAAATTTAAGTGGTTGTTAAGATCTTTGTTGATTAAAGATTTTTAAATTAAATACCAGTTTAGTATCTGATGTTATTTGAAAGGGCCAAT